>NW_027271474.1:0-502500 GCF_040938485.1 Diadema antillarum | reverse complement strand
CCTTTCTGGTTAATCAGGTTCAAAAGTAATGAATTTTTGAAGTTTCTGCCAAGTCACTGCTGGATGAGAAGACTACTACAGCTTGTGATGTCACATGTGTACAGTGATATAAAGACAATATAAAGAAAATTCAACATACTTTCACTTTTCTGGTGTAATAAAAGAACAGTTGATTTTCTTCTTTAAGAAGGCAGGGGGAATGATATTACCCCTAACATATGTCAGTGACAAGTCCAGGAAATGGTGCACTTTTTACAAAAAGTAAATTTTGTGAAGTTCTCTTTATACTTTCCTTATATCATTCTACGCATGTGACATCATACAATGTAGTAGTCTTCTCATCCAGCAGTGACTGTGCAGATACCTTAAAAATTCATAACTTTTGAACAGATTATCCGATTTTCCCCAAACGTTCACTGATGTGTTCTACTAATATTGCTGCATTCACTCCATCCACATGTATATGAAGGGTGGACTTGTCCTTTAATCAGGTAAGAAATGCTCTGCCAGACACTACCCGAATGGAGACTACTGTAATACCTACACAGTGTTTCCTTTTCTTGTACTCTCTTCTTCTGTCTCTATCTGTCTGTCTGTCTCTCTCTGTCTCTCTGTCCGTCTGTCTATCTGTCTGTCTGTCCCTGTCTGTCTGTCCCTGTCTGTCTCTCTGTCTCTCTGTCTGTCTATCTGTCTGTCTGTCTCTCTCTCTCTCTCTGTCTGTCTGTCTGTCTGTCTCTGTCTGTCTGTCTGTCTGTCTTCTTTTTCCTGGTATGTTCCTCAAACTGCTATGCCTACACCGATCATGTTATCTGAGATTTTTCTAAAAATACATCTTGATGGGAATCAACAAGGAAACCATCAATTCCAGCTTGGTTTCGATGGCTGGAGTTTGGCTTTGAACAAAGATCATTCTGACTTCCCACTCATAGATTACTTGAACAGACAGTTAAAGAATTCATTTCTTTAAATTTAGATTACAGATATGCCTTGAAAGTCTTTTGCTTAATTACTATGGCAATTTTAAAGCCATAGCTTGCACTTTTTAAAGCTAAAAGCTGTTGAAACATACATCACAAAAATCAAAGACAGATATTCTTTGACTAGTACAAAGTTTACTCTGGTTTTGTTATGAGTCGTTGTTTTATATATGCCTGTATGTGGCATGCGATACTAAATCAGATGTTCCCTGATTATGTATTCTTCACAAATTGAAGGTAGAAAGAATAATGTTCGTCTTTCAGCAGCTGCTTTTTGATTTTCTGCAAACAGAAGGAGATTTGCTACACACAAATGTCACAATGTGACCACAATTTTTTGGCAGTGGGCTGTAATTGTCTGTTGGCAGTCGTGTGAAAACATTGTACATTGTATGTGTTTGACACCTCCACATCCTCATTCATATGAAAAGACATAAAAATAGTGGTATTAAACTGACAAAAGCTACTACGTATCTTAACTTTACAACTTGGCAATGGTATAAGGTAGCTCCAAGTGCTCATAACTTGATACAGCTTGTGGTACTTTGCCGTTTGTATGTAAATTGTACTTGTAAAGTGCAACGTACCTGTTTAGCAAATGAGAGCCACACTCAGTGCCTGTAAATCCTATGACTGACCCTGGGATATCAAGGTGGATGTATTACACATGTGAGTGTTAATCATTCAGTTGCAAATCTAAAATACAAGACATATTATATAGGGTCATTTATCAACTCACTTTGGGCACAGAATGAAAGTTTCCAAACAACTTTCAGATAGTTTTGGATTGTTGATAAATGCAAAGCTGTTTTGATTATGGGGTTAGAAATGTGTTTCAGAAACGGGAAAAAATATGTAATTGCTATGAAGTGCATTTAAGCAAGAAACATGTTTCTGTAGACTTGATAAACACAAGTCACTTTGAAACATGTTTATAGCTCGAACCTGCTAATGCCAACCACTGCCAACTATAGGCCTACATCTCCTATCCGAGGGTCAAACTGGGTAATGGAGCTGTGCAGTGACAAGGCTTCCCAATTGACTCATGACAGAGTTGATAAATGTAACAACTAGAGAAATGCGAACAAAAGTCATTTGCAAAAGCGTTTTGATAGTGGGTATTGACATGCATTTCAATCATGGGGAAGTTGATAAATGCAGCCGTATATAGGGCCTATATTAATAAAGGAAATTCTCCTTTGCTGTATGCACAAACTAAAGAAGATAATATCTCGAGGACTGTGAAGTCTTGTTTATAGCTGAAGGCTGTAGAAAATTGCAAATGGCATCATTGTTTTAATGCACAAGACAAGCTGCATTCTAATCAAAATACCTATAAAGTATAGGACCCACAAATATTTATAGTCTACCCTAAGCTTTTCTCCATATGTGACCGGCGACAACGGTTTCAGGCAAAAGTCGGGCATTTTGAAAATCCATTTTTTCACTGAATCACATTGCCCTTTTCCTAAGTAAGCTTTGCATTGATATAAAACACTTGCATTCTTCGGCACCATAAGTGGGCATGGAAAGCGAAATAAAAAGCACTTTTTAAGTTGTTAGCCTGACAAAATTGCGAGAAAACGGGCTTTGAAGATTCACCTCTTTCTCAAAGACAATGTCCGAGCAGCGATGCGAGGTGAAAATCAATCATCCGTACGATGGTGCCAATCGATGTTAAGCTCCGCCTCTAGCAACCACATCGCCTTCTGATTGGCTCACTGAGAGAGTCAAATTTCCCGGGCACCCTTCCTAGCAGCTCAGTGTATGGAGCCGAAAAACAATGCGGTTCGCTCGGGTTTGTTTTACCATTACGTCTTTCAAGATGGCGGATACGATAATTGCACGTATGGTGTACATGTGTATGGTGCATGCATTACGCAATGGCATCCACACGCCATGACCATGTGCATGTAACGGGAGCGGGTGGCGAATCCACACATTTACAAATCGCGTTTTCATTGTTGTTGATTTGACTTTATCATTGCCGACCCTTTTGAAGGCAGATAAATGACAGTGCTGGCAAAGGTCACGCTTCCTGTTTGTTTTGCTTTTACAAGCCGTGCATATGTTGTTTGGTGGTGTTAATTATATTAAAACAAACAAACAAACACGACTCGATCCGTGCGATCTTGATGTGTAGTATTTGTATATAACTGGTTTCACGTGACCTCTCCTTTCCTCTCATCTACCTTCCCTTGAGTCAGTCTGCTGTAATAATTTTTACTACATGTACAAGTAGACTATTGTTTTTTTTTTCTTTTCACACAATTATGTCGTGCTACGTACATGATATTTTTTTCACTTCCGTTGTCGAACATTGCGGTAGAATAGGTTGGATAGAAAGCCAAACGAAGAGCACGCACTACAGCGTATAAACCACTATAGCAAGAACAATGGAGCATGTAATCTCATGCACGCGTGGTTGTGGACAAAGCATTCCTTAAACGCTGCAACTGGTGTCTCCGAAAGCCGAATTATGTAAATGTGCGCGACGCACCAGCCAATCGCATGCGAGACCTCGCGCCGTAGCAACGCTGGGGATATTGGCGCGGCGTTCGAAAGAAGCTCGAAACTGACGAGTGCGATCCAACATAGGGTGCTTAAGATTCCATTTTCGATAGGAAAAACGTAGTCTTATGCTACGAAATTTAGTGTAGATGTAGAAAACATATCGAAGATTCGATTTCTGCAAAAAACTCAAATCGACAAAAATAATGGTAAAGATCTTTGTACCCCGCGTAGGAGGAAATTTGCTCTTGCGACTTTTGCCTGAAACCGTTGTCGCGGGTCACATATTCTGTGGATGTGTAGTCTCTGTCCAAGTCACCAGGTTTTGTCAATTGCACCTGATTGTAGTCATTGAAGCATATACCTACAAGGATACCATCAACTGGTCTTCATGGGGCCGAATGCAATGGAATGTTGTGTAGCGGATGTTTTGCTACTTGGGATCGGTTGATATTAATTCTGAGAGGTACACATCATAGTAAAAATGAGTGGCGACACAGTTCATTTGAGTTTCCATACGTGTGCTTTATTTGAGAGGCGTTTTGGAGGCGATCCTCTCTCTTCGAGCATCAGAATCCAAGTCTTCTTCTCTGCATGTTATACAACTTGTAATTCACTTCATACATTCAATCATGAGTATTACACTGTTGGTTACCATAGATCTGTGGGTTGTAACACACTATGAATGGGTGAATGGGGGTGGAGTCTTCATGTTAAAGAGGGGTTTTAATTGGGCAAAACTTTGGTTGTTATAGGAACAAAGGTGGGACTAGTTTTATAAAGGAGGTAGTATTCTTGGATTTGGAATGAACAACAATTCTAAGTAATCAATGGGGGAACGGCAGGATGTTTAGGTTTGGCTTAGCCTGGTCGTAAATTAGGTGGGGCTAGAAGTACCCAAGGGATGATGAAGGTCGATGACTCACTGGATGAGGAGAGCATTGGTAGGGGTCATTGACTGGTGGAGGTGAACTGGTATATGGGAAGAGGTAGTCATAACTTTGTGTATCATTACACAACATCCCTTTTGTTTGAAAATTAAGACTCCTCTCTTATTTTTTTTTTTGAGGGGGGATGGGTTTACACACAATAATTCAGTATATACTGGGTGACAAAATTAAAGGCGATTGACCATGTACAAAACATGCTTGTGAAACCGTTTATCATAGTTCCAAACTCTTTCATACTTTCTCTCTTGCTCAAATCCCTACAATAATAATATACAGTTAAATCAATTAGACCAATTACTGTATATGAAATGCACGATGAAGACATTTAAGTTCTTCTTTAAGTTCTGCTTAAATGACTTAGTCGTGCCAAGGGGGTATGATACATGATGATATGAACTTATTTTACCACTGAGTGAACTTTCCTTGTCTGGTATGTATTGTTGGGAACTATTCAGGTTACCAAGTCAAAGTATACTTCATATTCAATAATGTCTATACCATTTTTAGGACATAGATTTAAAACAAGTCAAATTAAATTGTGCAGACTTATGCACTATAATAATACATGTATTTACAAAATGTTGTGCAGACTTATGCACTTGTAGACAAATCATTAATGTGATCTTGCCTATCATAAAACAATGGCAATTCATGTAGCACAAAACAAAGTAAAAACAATTCGCTGGTCATTATTCTGTGCAGTGCGATAAACAATCTGATCCAAATAACAACCTTGAGTGCTTGTATCTAATGCACTATCCATACATATGTCTGTGTAATAAAATCATTGGGAAGATAATAGGAGCGCTCAAGGAATGAAAGTCAAGTCCATGATCCAGGCAAAATGTCATTCAATTTTGAAAGACTATCATAGAATATCATGGCTTACAAACCTTTCCTATTAAGAGGAAATCTTTCCATATGACTAAAATAATAAAATGTAATGAACGTGAACTCGCGCTTTCAAGCGAGTTAAACATAAGACGAGTATTCCAAACTCGTAAAGCATTCATCAAGAAGATGGAATAAATAAATCGTCCATAGACAAGTCATTCCAAACTTGTACATTAAAAAGACATAACAAGTGACACACTGTGTATCACACAGAATCCATTTAAAGGTCCTCTAGACTTATAGAGGCACAAAATGATAGTACATGAAGTTAAAGTGTCGCATACATAATTTCTATTTACAAAGTCACACATACAATTGTCTCATGAATTTCTTGGGTGTTCCAGTTACAGGAATATTCTTGTCTGCCAAGATACTTTGGACCAAGTCATGCATGTCTGGGTATAACCCGATGTTCCACCAAAAACGTATGCCTTGAGGGTCATTATCAGTAACATTCCTAACAAATGAAGTCAGAACTTGTAACTGTCCAGCCTTGAATCGCCCTCTGTGTAATGACATTTCATTGTCTGTGGGGGCACTCATGAGCAAATAAAATTGCCTTTCTAGGTCAGGCTGTTGCAGGGGGGTGGGGGCGGCTATGCCATCATTTGAGGGTAGGGAGTCAACATAATCTCTGTCATTGAATGGGTCAGTGGTTTGCATGCACATAATTTGGTCAGCAGTACACTCTGGTCTGATTTCGTCATGCTCATCCATGAACTGTACTGACGGCTTGTCAGATTTTTGACCAGTCTCGTTTTGTGCTGCTTTGCCTAGTCTTTCTTTCAGTCGCTGTATGTGCGTGATCGGTTTTCTGTCATCAGACGCTTTCATGAAACAGGGTTTCAGCCTGTTGAAATTGAAAACATCTCGCAGGATTTCTCCCTTGAGAGTTGCCAAAATGTAGTGGGTCCTATCCAAAATCTCATGAATGACCAGGGGTCCAACCCATTCAGCTGCTATTTTTCGAGAGTTAGCAGTGAGGGAAGAGGATGTAGGCTTGTACAAGTAGACTAGCTGACCTACTGAGTAGATCGGTGATTTGTTCAGTCTATTGGCAATCTCTGCATTCTGCTTGTTCTGTTGTTTTCTTTGCAGTGAAAGCATGGTCTGAGAAATGTGGTCAAATTTCTTTTTGAGATGGACCACATATTCATCATACGTCTGAGAAAGTCCATTCATGGGGTTGAAGGTCAAGTTGGTTAGATTTGGGGCGTCTCGGCCAAAAACAAGTTCATAGGGGGAATGGTCACCTAAATGTGGAGAGGAAAAGGAGTTGTAGGCATAGCATGTGGTCGAAATGTATCTTACCCAGTCATTTCCAAATTGGTTAAGGTTGATTTTGAGAAAGTCAGAGAGAGTTCTGATATGTCGTTCTACTTGTAGGCTACCGTGATTGGCAACACTAATTACTTTCTTGTCAATGTTCAGTGCGTCACACAGTAAGGTCAGTAATTTGCCGGTCAGTGAGGCAGCAGCGTCGGTCACGATACATGATGGTGGTCCAAAAATACATATCACTTTTTGGATCAGTGCTTCGCATATTGTTTCCGCGTCTAGCGTCTTTAAAGGCGCACAAACAACAAATCGAGTGATTTCATCACAAATCACCATCAAGTGTCTGAATCCTGTCTGTGAACTTGGCATTGTCTTGAAGTCTAGACTGATACGTTGGAATGGTCTGTAAGAGTCGGGTATTCGCGTGTGAAAGGGTCTGTCCTTGTCTGGTTTGCCCTTGAATTGCTGGCAGCGCAAGCAAGCTTTGACATAATTGTTAATTCTGTCAAACATGTTGGGCATGTAGTAGTTGCGTCTAATTGTCAAGTAAGTCCGTTGGGTCCCTTGGTGGTTGCTAAGGAGGTTGTCATGGTGTTGGGAGATGATAGTGTCAGTCAAAGATTCTGGGATAGCTAGTTGTAGCCTGAAGTCACCGTCCTTTGTGAAGAAAAGTCTGAACAGTAGGCCGTCACACAAAATGTACTCTTCAGCCTTTAATTTCACTGTTTTGGCTGCTCTTTTGTCACTAGGTAGAATGTCATGTGACAAATAGTCATAAACAGGCTTGAAGAAAGGTGAGGTTTGCTGTTCAGTCATTAGTTGTCGCATGTCAATGGGAAGGTTGTAGTCTCTGATTATTTTCCGTTTGATCAAGTCAGTAAACTTGTCTAGCTCATGTTGTTTTGGGATGTGTCCAGCTACAATGTTGTTTACCTTAGTGGTCAGTGGCTTAGGCGGGGTGTAGAGGTCAGGCGGTACTTCTCGGTATTGGTCGTTAGAGTTGTGCCTGTGTTGGTGTTGGTGGTCGTTATGTCTGTCAACTAATCTTGGTTCGTGAAGTTGAGGAGTAACAGGTGTATGTCGAGTAGGAGGTCGTGTGGAAGGGGCATGGTTGTCATGGGAACGTGTGTGGGAATGTGTAGTGACTGGAGTTGGGGCTGGGGGTGTGTCATGTTTTGGTTCTTGTCTCTGGTTGGTTGGTCGTGCATGTGTGTCATTTGTTTTGCCAAAGGTAGGTTTAGGGGGTGGACGTGGGGGAGGGGTTGTAGTAGTGGGAGATGCTTGAGGTGTTGGGTCACTGGCACGTGGAGGAAAAATGTCTGGGATTGTAACTCCCATCTGTTTTGCATATGCACGTGTCATGGGTCGTTCAACTGGCTGGACGGGGTGAAGAGTAAAGTCACTCTCGCTAAACAAGCTAAAGGAAAGGGGAATTACCTGATCTATTTCCGGGTGCTGTTCACTTGGAACACGGGAAAGAAAATCTGCTAAAACTAACTCTGTTCCTTTCTTGTAGCCAATCTTAAAGGAATATTCGGATAATTTGAGAAGAAGTTTCTGGAGACGTGTTGTGCATGGTTGTTCTTTTGACTTTAAAATTTGGACAATTGAACTATGGTCCACAAATGCATTGAATTCACATCCTTTCAATAGATGCTTAAATGCTGTCACATTGATCAAAAGGCCAAATAATTCCAATTCTGTAACACTGTATCTTTGACATGCGTCAGGTAAGACCTTCGAATAGTATCCAATGATTCTCTCTTGTCCGTTTATGACTTGGGTCAAGTACGAACCGGTTGCAGTCCGTGAGGTATCACTATACAAAGTGAAGCGTCCTGTGCTCTGGGGCATATGTAGTACTGGGGGATTGGTCATTAGATCCTTAATCTTGTTGAAAGCTCTTTCATGTTCGTCAGTCCACATGAATTTGTTTTTCTTCCTTGTCAGTTGGTGCAGGGGTTTAAGTATGGCCTGAATTTGTGGAAAGAATCCTGCCACATAATTCACTGCTCCAACAAGTCTCCTTACTTGTCTGGGGGTCTTAGGTCTAGACATGTTACGTATGGAGGCACATCTGTTATTCATAGGTTGAAAACATGCCTCACCGTCCTTATTGATAGTAATCCTGTGTCCCATGTATTCTACGTCATTCCTGAACAGTTTGCACTTTTTCGGGCTGATTTTCAGTCCGTTGTCAGAAAGTGCTTTTAAGACTTGTGTCAAGTGTTGTTTATGAGTCGTCTTGTCGGGGCTAAATAAGATAATGTCGTCATGGTGGGCAATACAAAAGTCATGAGAGTAGGGAATTGTACCTAAAATGTCGTCAATCTTGGCTTGAAAGAGTCCCGGGGAAACGTTAAGTCCTTGTGCTAGGCGTTTGTAGTAGTAGTGTTTACCTCCATGGTATGAGGCAATTCCGGTGTATTTTTGCGCAGATTTTGAGAGGGGTATGCAGTGAAAGGCGGATTTCAGGTCAATAACACTCATTACTCTAGTCTCTGCGTGTCCGATTCGTTTAAGGGTCTCTGTCAGTAGGGGAAAAGGGTGGTTTATTCGTCTGATTTTGGAGTTCAGATGTCTAAAGTCAGTCACAACACGTTTTTCCGATTTGTCCTTTTTAGCTACCAGTAGTACTGGTGATGTGTATGATTGTGGTCCGATTTCTAGTATTCCTAGCTTCACAAGTTTAGTAAGTTCCTTTTCAATCTGTCGTTTGTCGGGTTCTGTGGCAAAGTAGGGGCGTATGAAAAATGGTGTGTCGTCAGTCAAGTCAATGTCGACTTCAAAGTCGGGGCAGCTGGAAAGTTCGCCGTACAAGGAAAATGCAGGCCTATTGTCTCTTAGTAATTGTCTCAATTGGTCCTTCTCAGTAGGGGACAGTATGCTGTTGTTTAAGTCAATGTGTTCTTTAATTATCTGGTCTTCAGTCATGCTTGCAATTGGGTCGCTGGGGTCAAGGTGGGGGTATCTCTTGAGGTTGTCTTGTCTAGTCTGGTATCCATGGTTACCAGCTGGACGTGGGGTAGAGAGTTGGGTGCTGTAAATATTGTCTGTGTGCCGGTCAGTTAAGGTCACATTCACTTTGTCAGTGGGAAGGGGCTCAGACACAGTTATGGGGCATGCCATGTCGAGGTATGCAATTGGTCTGCCTTTTGCAAATTGGAGGGGTCGGTCAGAAGTATTAGTCACTAGTATTTGAGTCCTGCCCTTCATCAATGTTACGACCATGGTAGAGGGGCAATGTCTACCAAGGTAGTCGTTTGCAGTCAGTATGACGTCAGTGTTACGGAATTGTGGGGGTGCCTGTCCCTGTAAGGTCATGAGCGTGGAGTCTTTAGGGTTGATAGTCACTTTGTTTGTCGGGGAGAAAGATACTCGTTTCTGTTTGATCTTGAACCTATTGTTCCTGAATGTCATAGTCCCGTTTAAGTCCGATAGTGTATTCGTCCCTAAAATCAGGTCAACGCCAACAAGATTCTCCACAACAAGGGCAGAAATTTCAAATTTGTGTCCCTGAATAGTGACCCTGAATGTAATCGCCGACTGCGATTGAAGGAACTGCCCGTTCCCTAATCTAAACCGTGTAGGGGCTACTTTTTGTCTTTTCAGGTTGGAGAGATGCGGGGTCGATTTCACGTACCTGTCCGAAATTAGAGTCTTAGTCGCGCCACTGTCAAACAGTATGAACATGTTCTTACCATTGTCTAGTCGTCCTTTAACAAAGTTTCGATCAGTTAATTGTAGATCGACATCGTCAGTCCCTAAGTAAGTCGATTTCAAGTTGGAGTCATGGTTGGGGTTTTGCCTGTGATTCTTACTACGGGAGGAGGAATAATGAGCGTTATTATTGTCCTCCCGCCCTAAAAATCCTGTGGGCGTGGTCCGTAGTATGGTTGTTGGTCGTAATGTTGTTGATGTTGATGTTGGCTGTGATAATAGTGTTGTTGTTGTTGTTGTTGTTGTTGTGCACGCATGTCAATGTCCCTTAGTCTTTTGCGACATTGTCGCCAAACATGTCCAGGTATGAGGCAATAGTCACAAATAATGGAGCGTCTGTCATTGCGCCTGGTGTAGTGTGGCACGCGGTCATTGGGATGGGGGCTACGGGTATGGCTGCGATGGCGGTTGTTTGTATATTGGCGGTCGCTACGATATGGGCTTCTGCCCGCACTGTGCTCGCGCTTGCGACCTCTGCTGGAGGACCTCGAGTGGGGCGGTCCCCGTCCTCTGTCACGAGTCCGTCCTCGGGTCTGGTCAAGTGTGTCAAGTTTAAGGGAGTTGAGGTCGTCCTTTAATCGGTCTATTTCGCTCTGAGTGGCGAAGGTCAAGTCTTTAGTCATAGGTTGTTTGTCTTTTTGTATGTCTAGGTACAGCTGCGCTTTAGTAGCTATTTCGTCGCAGGTCTGAGTAGTAGTCGATGCCGACATGAGGACGGCGGCACGGCAGTCATGGGGTAATGAGTCCAAAAGTCTATGTCTAATTTGGGTTTCCCCATAGTCAATGTAGGAGGCTGCTACACGGAGTCGTTGTAGGAAAGCCTCAGTACTCTCGCCGTCAGTCAGGTGTAGAGTGTTAAAGTCGTGTACGTTGGCAAAGTCTGATTTAGCAGGGCTAAATCGTCGTACAAATGCTTCACGCAGGTCACTGAATGTCTTAAAGGTTTGTCCGTCAATCCAAAGTCGTGCTTGACCTTGGAGGGTTCGTTTGAATGTCTTGAGTATTTGGTCGAAAGAAGTGGGTTTTGTTACGTCAATGTTATGGGCGTCAAGGTAGTCAAGAAATGTCAGCATGTGGGCTGTTGCATCGTCCCGGTCAAGTTTGTCCCCCGAGAAGCGGGCGGGTAAAAAGTCAGTTTGTCTGAGTGTGGTCGTGGTGGTGGTAGTCATTGTTGATATAGTTGTGTCAGAGTTGGTCTTACTTAAACAAAAAAATCGAAAGTAGGCGTACGCGTTCCTTACTACTTGGTGAACAAATACAATATATACAATCTACAAATCTAACTTAATGTAACACAACTCTCATACGAATACAATGCACGCTCTCTCACACTGGAACAATGAAATGTGATTGGTTTCACTTACCGATTGGGTCAGGCCAGAGAAGAACAGATGAATTGAATGCACAAATAAAAACTTTACAATAATGTCAACTTGAATATGTCAGTGCCAATCCGGGGCTTGTTATAAGGGAGTCAACATAACGTAGAGTGTCAATGTCAGAAAGTCATTGTTTGGTCCTTGTCCAGTGGTGTCCAATGTTGTTGATGTCGACAGCTTACAACGCGATGGTGATGATCAGGCGGTGATGATGAGAAGTGATTGTGATGATGGTGATAATGCTGGCTGCGATGACCTCTACTGCGATGATGGTGCGGAGATGAAGATGTCGGAGGTGAAGATGGTGGCGATGTCGATGTTGATGCTGATGGTGATGATGGCGGCTGGCGTTGCGATGATGTTGTATTTCTTGAGGTCATGGAAGTGGCGCTCATCTCATTCTGGAGAGCAATGTCGTCGAAGTCAGTCGGGATAAGTCATCTTGAGTTCTGATCTCGGGAAGCTGAAACTTTCGTTGGCCACAGCAACAGATGTCAGTCGTATTCTTATTCTCGGAGCGCCGGGTTCTCAGGCGGATAGTGTCGCAAGTCATGAACAATTGTTAACAGTCAATGTTCTGTCACAACTGCTGTACGTGTTGAATTGTTCAAATCAAACCGGGTTCTCCACCATGTTGTGTAGCGGATGTTTTGCTACTTGGGATCGGTTGATATTAATTCTGAGAGGTACACATCATAGTAAAAATGAGTGGCGACACAGTTCATTTGAGTTTCCATACGTGTGCTTTATTTGAGAGGCGTTTTGGAGGCGATCCTCTCTCTTCGAGCATCAGAATCCAAGTCTTCTTCTCTGCATGTTATACAACTTGTAATTCACTTCATACATTCAATCATGAGTATTACACTGTTGGTTACCATAGATCTGTGGGTTGTAACACACTATGAATGGGTGAATGGGGGTGGAGTCTTCATGTTAAAGAGGGGTTTTAATTGGGCAAAACTTTGGTTGTTATAGGAACAAAGGTGGGACTAGTTTTATAAAGGAGGTAGTATTCTTGGATTTGGAATGAACAACAATTCTAAGTAATCAATGGGGGAACGGCAGGATGTTTAGGTTTGGCTTAGCCTGGTCGTAAATTAGGTGGGGCTAGAAGTACCCAAGGGATGATGAAGGTCGATGACTCACTGGATGAGGAGAGCATTGGTAGGGGTCATTGACTGGTGGAGGTGAACTGGTATATGGGAAGAGGTAGTCATAACTTTGTGTATCATTACACAACAGGAAATCAATTATCAGGTAGTATTTTTTATTACAAACACGGTCTACTGAATATAATTCCCATAAATTTTTTTATTAGCCCTTTGGTCCATGCGTTCTTGTGACTTCCAGCTGTTCATTCCAGCCGAGTGATTTATGCGATGTGTAACGACTAGATTAGTGCCGCTCATACGCTTCACTGATCATCTTTATAATCTACCTCCCAGGGACACACACATGTGATCTCAGTAATTTATTTTTTGTTCTCTTCAGTGGCATTTTTTTGTTTTTGGTGGGGGTCAAAATATATGTGCTTTTATTCTTGTACAAATTGCTCAGAATTAAGATTCATGTAGGAGTCTATACCCTAGCTCAGTTAAAGGTCCTGCTTACCTCCTTTGGGAGCAGTGATTTTAAAAAAAATGTTCAAGATATCACTTTTCATGCATATTTGTAGGTCAATTGACAAAACATCCTACCATATGATATCATTATTTTTCTCATTAAACCATAACTGTAGACAGTTTAGTCTAGAAACATTTTTATTATGATTATTGTTCACATTTTGTATGTATAGCAATATACTTACATTGATTATACTTGTTCAAATTTTTACATTGTTTGTTTCTATCCCTAATTCGCATTTTAGAACTATTTTGAAGCACTAATGCTGGGTTTTTGTTTCATCTGCAAAAGGTAAATTACGCCTTTAAGAGTGTCAGTGCTTTTACTGTTAAAGGAAAAGGAGGACATGTTAAGCAGTTGAAGGAAATTGACCGAATTCAAGAATTTGGTCGATCTGTTCATTGTTTAAAGGTTAAAGGAACTACATCAATGCAAATGCACATTGACTTGTGTTGCTTTTTGAATTCCTCAATTCATCACTTTAATACATGGTCACATGATTATCTACATGGTAAATATTTGCCACATATCTTATAATGATTTTCTGCCATTTTTCTTCAGATTACTTGTACTTGGATACACAAAAAGTAAATTAAAAATAAAAAAAAAAACCTGCCAAACCAAGATTCTGATTCTGGCATTTTTTTTTTTTTTTTTTTTTTGGTCAATCATTGCTGAGCACAGATATGATTATATGAAAAGACACTTAAATTCACCTTTTCCAAGACTGAGCATAACTGGCATGTTCCCATGTTACTAATATGATTTGAGACATTGCTGGGAAGTCTGAAGAGAATAAAGAAATCAGAAGAAAAATTGTAAAAATATTATTTTAAGGTACATTTATGTGGCACATATGTAGATATTATTGTGGCCAAATAAGCGATGATCCAGGTATTTTATTACAAGTCAGCATACATTTGCATTTACTTTCTTAGATAGCTTGATCTAGGAAGTATAACTATGAAACCATAGTGTCTTGAAGTACCACTTCAAGCTACGAATTGAGTTTATGTCTCAGTCTTTCTTGGACCATTTTTAATTTGTTGCAATTGTGGACTTTTACATCGATGGCTGATTAAAAAAACAAACAAATAAAAGCACCTCTGAAATAAAGGGGAACCTCAGAATCAAGTAGTGCCGGTCTACTGAAACCATACGCTGGATTTGTTGTATACTGGAAAAAAAAACTTTTATAATCTCACAGGGAATTAGTTGTGGTAAACCTTTCTGTTTGATCTCTGTGCGGGTAAGGGGCCTGAGATAGTGAAGAGGGAGAAGAGAGGGGAAAAAACAGTCTTTGATCGCAGAGTTCAGAAGTACAGGAGGAGCTGAATGTCCCTGGATAGTTCAGGACTTATTTCTGTAAAGATAATGATTTAGGGTGGGTTGTTACAAAGTAGATTGAACTTGCTAACCACTCCTATTCCCCCAGAGGCACCTGCCCTTAATTAGGGGTCATGGAAAGTTTTCCCTTGAAATATAAACTATGAGTCGTTTTGAATTTGACACCTGAATCATATTAATTGCTACTGGGAGGAGACTGAAAAGTGATATCTTGTACCTGGTTTGGCGACAAAGGATGTCATTGTTACGTTCATCAAGCTCTATTTTTGTGGCGGTATGTTTGTCTGTGTTAAGAAAACAGTAGTTAATAGTCATTATGGATATCAGTCATGTATTCAGCTCTGCATTCATACTAATGTGCTTGTGTATGTGTTTATCCCATGGAGTCCTTAAGAAATTTTGCTGGAGAACATGTCTATCTTGTCATCTATATCTTTAAATTGGACAAAGATTAGATGGGTTTAAAGTCTTAAATCTGTACAAAATCTGACAGAAATGTACAGGAGAGATATACTTTTTTGTTGTTGCAAATATGAATTCTCCAGATGCTAAGCTTTGAATCGATAGATAGTTGTCATACTTCATTACAAGGAAAATAAATAAAAGAAAAATCAAAGGTTAGAAAATTATATTGCCAAAGTTGGCTTTATGCACAGTTTTTTTTTTCTGCATTCTATGATCTCCAACTTTATAAGGGTAAAGCGATGATACTCCCCGTATTTGTTTGTATCTATAGATGTATCTGTCTATCTACGGATCGATTGATTTATATCTACTGTATCTATCCATGAACAATGACACACATTGTATGGTATGTATTATGAACAATGCTCCCCCCCAAAAAACAACAACAACAACAACAACAACAACAACAACAACAACAACAACAACAAAACAAAACAAAACAAAAAACAAAACAAAACAAAACAAAACAAAAAGAAAAGAAAATTGAAAAAAAGTGAAACAACAACACCACCATTCAGCTAGAAATGAGGCTAAGTATCTGGGTGATAATTCCCAGACCTCAATGTACAACATATACTGATGGATGAGGTGCCTGAACATGTACATTCACAATTTATTCTTAGTGCATCCCTCAATCCCTGCCCCCACCCTCTTCCCCCTATAATGTGAGTCATTGGAATGACCCTCACAGGAAGTGTCTAAAGGAAGAATCTTGAGGGAGATCCCATCTGAAATAGAGGATGAGGAGGGGAAAGCCAATAAGAAGACTGTGTTGAATTACAGTAGAGTCTTTCAGTTTGGTCCCAACTGTAGTACGGCATTACAAACAATATTGATGTACTATACATTACTGTTATACAAACATATCATAGCGTATACCCTATACCCATTTCCTTTTCAGCTGTTAAGAAGCCATGGAAGGGAAATATCTAACATCAGTCGTATTATTAGACCTTGCTCGAATCTTTCTATGGAAACCCAGAAATTTTTGCATGCATGAAACTTTCAAGAATCTTGCCAGCAGCCAAGATTCGTGAAACTAAATGCATGCAAAAGTTACCGTCTGCACAACGCATTTAATGCCAGTCAGCAATTGGTGCAAGTTTCATGCTAGGCAAAATAGCTGTCAGCTCCAGTTCCTGAAAGTTTTGTGTTGGTAATATTTCTGATTTTACAGTACCATGGAAAACTGTAGCCCAATTCTTGCAAACAAGAAAGGCATGTTTGTCATGACTAACTTATTACATGTAATGCAACAGTATGCTATACTGGTATCCCTATCTTGCATGGGCCAATAGACATGTGGAAGACAAGGGGAACGATGACACATTCTACTGCCACTCTCAAAAAACCACCACTTAACCACACACTTCAAACCTGGGCAAAACATAATTTTGTCATACTTCAACAGCTGATCAGCTTCAGATATGTTCCTGCACTGTCACTCATATGTCTCTCCATCCTCTGTCTCTTTCTCTCTGTCTACCTGTTGTATCTGTCTGTCTTTCCATTTATACGTCATCTATCTATCTATCTATCTATCTATCTATCTATCTATCTATCATCTATTTATCATCTATCTATCTATCTATCTATCTATCTATCATCTATCTATATATCTATCTATCATCTATCTATTCATCATCTATCTATCTATCTATCTATCTGTCTGTCTATCTATCTATCTATCTATCCATCTATCTATCTATCTATCTATCTATCTATCATCTATCTATTTATCATCTATCTATCTATCTATCTATCTATCTATCTATCTATCTATCATCTATCTATCTATCTATCTATAAATCTATCATCTATCTATCTATCTATAAATCTATCATCTATCTATCTATCTATCTATCTATAAATCTATCATCTATCTATCTATCTATCTATCTATAAATCTATCATCTATCTATCTATCTATCTATCTATCCTCCTATCTGCACTGTAGCTATAACGTACATTTTAATTACATGAATTTCTTGAGAGACGAGATTCGCAAAATTAAAATACACATGAAAGTTCTTGTCTACACTATATGCATTGAATGCCAGAGGCAATTTGCAAAAATGTCATGCCTTGATAAAGGCCGTCGGCTCCAATTCGTGAAAATTTCATGCCGTAAAAAAGGCCCTAGGCTCTAATTGCGTGAAAATTTCATGCCGTGAAAATATCTTGCCTTACAGTATCCATCTACCTCCCTAACTATCTATCATGTATCTATCATCCACAGTAATATCTATCCACCTATCTATCTATCTATCTATTCATCTATCTATCTATCTATCTATCTATCTATCTATCTATCTATCCATCTATCTATCTATCTATCTATATCTATCTATCTATCTATCTATCTATCTATCTATCTATCTATCTATCTATCTATCTATTTCTATCTATCTATCTATCTGTCTCTATCTATCTATCTATCTATTTCTATTTATTTATCTATCTAAATCTATCTATTTCTATTTATCTATTTATCTATTTAAATCTATCTATTAGTCTTACTATCAATCTATCTCTATCTATCTATCCATCTATTTATCTATCTTTCTTTCTATCTGTCTGTCTATTTATTTGTCTATTTCTATCTATATCTTATCTCTGTCCTTTTCTTTTTCTCTGTGAGTATGCTGTGGTATAGTGGTTGAGTCCCTGGGTACTGAAACAGGAAATCGTGGGTTCCTAATCTGCCAGCACATTTAGTATGTACATTGAACATTCCTGCACAGGTTGTTGTTGTGCAACCACATCCAGTTTGACGGCATGTTAGTATACAATTTAATGTGTATATATCAATGAAAGGTGGAAATGTTGGCAGGGCCTCTGGCCAAATGAAGATTTAGCTGGATATCATTTTCAGCATGCAGTTTGAATAGGTTAATGCCCATTACTAAATAGGAAAATTATATCATGCAGATATATGACCATCAACATACAATATGAACGATTTTGCTGTTAACTAGTTATTTTGCATTTTCTTACCAATTTTTTACCTTATACCAGTTTGCCATGTTGAAACAAAAAGCAGACACTCAATACAATATTTTGAAGAAAAAAAATGCCACCATAATGGCACTGTAATCTCGTATATTCTCTACATGTAGTAATGTGTGTGTAACCCTGAACAGAAATCCATTAAACCAGGGTACTGATTAATTTCAGTGTTTTAGCTGCTTGCAGTGCATTATTGTGAAGGTGGAGATTTGTGTTTTATATTCTGGGATTTAAACATGTAAACAACAGGATTAAAGCACCACTAGTTCTTAAAGAGATTTAGGTATCTAAAAAATGGGCAAATTTTTATTGAATTCACAAATCTTTGCAATCACAGGTATATGCAGTATTTGAACTTGAACTTTTATTCTGTTTCATTTAAAAAATACCACAGCAAAATTATGCAAACTTTGTGTCAGACAATAGGGTAGAAAGTGTCAACATGGATATACTGTAGTTTTTGTGAATGAAATTATTTTCCTTTTATGAGGTTGGAAATGTAATGCTCAAAAATGTATGCTCAGAATTTTAGGCTGAATCAAACCTATACTGATGTTCTTTACTGATTGATATATAATGTGTGGCACTTCAACATGTTTGATCCACACTGTTTCTTTTCACATTATCATGACTCAATTGCGCATACTTTTTTTAAAGTGTACCTATACCTTGGAAACTAAATTTGTGTACACCTAGAATACATTAAAAAAACAGCCATAATTCACCTGTGTTAGCTGCTGAAAGTATACATATTTCTATAGATCAGATCATATCTCTATAACAATTTGGCACTTGTGCTCCGTGCATTTAAGTTCTGCTCCATAAGTGCAGATACTGATGTGTGCGTGTTCTAGCTATACGTGTAAGTACGTTTTTACGAAGAATAAAGATTCCATGTCGATCACTTAGCGGGCCAGAGGCTGCTGATCACATGCTTGCATTGCATATCACTGTCATTAAGACATATATATATATATTTTTTTTTTTATTGATAGCTTGATCGTCCAATTTAGAGATTCAGGTGATCGACTAGTCTATTTCAAGCAGTTTTTGTTTCTGCATACTTTTTAAAATTTACATTTGAACCCCATTGAATAAAAACCTGAGTGACAAAAAATTTAAGTACTTTGCAGAGGGCTATAGTCTCAAGTGTATTCTACAAATATAGCAGACATAACACTCAGGGTATTGGTTTCCCTCTAATATCAAGAGTTTGTTCCTCACATCCCATAAGCTTCCCCAAGTATTTCCTTGAACAGCAACAAGTGATCCATGCACAGTTGACTCCAGAGAAGGAAATGGATCAAGTATGTACTTGTAAGTGGATGGAAACATTGGTCCAAGGCCCATCAGAGTAAAATTATGAAGTGGCCTATTTCACCTGTCCTAACTCATATTCTTTTTGATATCAGGATCATATGGTGTGAATGAAAAGCTTGCTGCCATGTCAGGCAAGTCTCAAACAAGCTTTCCACAACTACCATTGTTATAAATATATGTATGAAATATGAACATAATAAATATACCGGTGGAGTGATACCTTTATCCCTACAATTGACAGCCTATATAGGCCCTGGGACAATTAAACGCAGATCAAATTCAAAATTTCATCACACAGTCCTTTTTCCTTTTGACTAGAATGTAAGTTAGCAGCTGAAGATCCTTCAAATTGCTCTGATAAAGATCTGAAGGCAATGATTACAAATGCTTGCGAAACTATTGGTGTGAATAGTCAAGTTACATTACCATGCACATTGAAATGCTAACCAGGCATTAGTCTTTCACCTTTAGTTTCCAAGCGATCGTCTTTTTCCTTCTTCAAAAACGGCCGACGACTGCTCAAAAAATGGGTCAGCTATGCAGCTGGCTGTGATTTGCAAGTCATGGAATGCAATCAAGACATACATGAATCATACACACGTACTTGTATAATGAGCGAAGGCAGTGTAATACAAAGTGAAATTTGCAACCATGCAGAATCTGAAGGCTTAGGGAAGAGACTGCGGAGGGGGCAAATATGATGCAGACCAATTCCAGTTGCCCTCTTTACACCCTCTTGCTGGAGATTAGATTCAATTCATTTATTCTGAGACTGGTTTCAAAGAGCTTGAATTTCTAGTGCCAGAGCTGTGGATATGTAAGAACCTGTACACTGTGCTCGTAATTAAATATTCATTCAAAAGAACCTTATCAAGTTTCATTCATATGGCTAAACGGAAAAACAAAACAAAACAAAAGAGAAGAAGTGGCTAGTAATGGTGGAATGGCTATGGTAGACTTTCATTCTGTAGAGAATCCTTGTTTGACCTGGGCCTCATTTTATCAAAAGATATAATCGATTATACATTTCCTTACTACACAGGCTGCCATAGACTTACCATAGAAATCAACCATATAATCAATTATAACTCTTCATAAAACAGGGCTATCTATCAAAAGGCGTCAAATAGAAATGTGTATTTTTGTATTGATGATAATTGCTGATGGAAGAAACTAAATTTTCCCCTTTTTCTTGCCTCTTTTTTTCATTTGTTTTAATGGTTAGCCAAAAGTCTACTTGGGCTCTTATGTATCATAGAGATGGCTTGCTGAAGGGGAGAAATTATTGTATGAATCATTAGTTGTGAATCACAGCTTTAATTTTCCTGCGAGCAACATAAATGTGCATGTAATCAGTGTAAAATGATTAGTAATTGAGTCAGTACCCACACAGACAGATCGCTGTCCGCCAGTGTGTCTTTGTACCATCCTCCGAAGGCATTTTTTCATGTACCCACACACTCTCACACACTCACACACTCACACACGCACACACGCACACACTCGCACACTCACACACTCACACTCCTGCACAAGCACATGGAGATCTGTCGTGTCCGTGGAATGCAGTGCCCCCCCCCCCTTTGCTTCTTGTCACCCGAGCTTGGTGCAAGAATACTCTTACAGACATCACCATGCCAGTATATACATGAAACTGGTCACAAGTATGTGCGCACTCTCCTCGAGTCTTAAGGTATGATGCACGTACATCCTGTAAAATGAAACCTTCAAACTGTCTAGCTTAATGAGGAGATTCAACTTGTTGTACAACTTTGTAGACCAGACACATTTTACACTCTGGTGTCTGTGGTGCTAAAAATGGATAAAAAGTGTTTGCATTGAGAATGCTTATAAAGGTCCCAGGCATTCTCCAAAACAAATCATGTCTGTTCTTTCATTTGAACTGAAGTACTTGTCTGTGTTATTCATTTGAACTGAAGTACTTGTCTGTGTTATCTTACGTTCCACACCAATGTCATTATAAGAGAAATGTTGCTTGGAAGTGCAGCCACAGTTCTTCAGTAGAAATAGTCCGTGGTGCTAATTTAATTCTCATCATATGAATTTTCTGTGTTTTTTTCATATTATTATAAAAGATTGGACTATATCTAAACTTGTGGGTTGATTTAAATGATTTTCTTATTGTTTAATGCTGTATCACAAAATTTTTATCCTTGTCTTATGAAGATATGGAGATATTGAGAACTCTCTAGTGAACATAACATTTGTTTAAAAAGGTCCCCACTACCCCCCCCCCCAAAAAAAAAAAACACCACAAAATATAGAGTGTATTGGTAGAGTACATGCCATGTGAACTATGCCTAATGATGACAAAGCAGAGATTTAGTTCTTGCTGTACAGTAGTTGCAGCTGTGTGACTGTATAAGCAAAGTGATATATTTTTTTACTATTTTACTTAATCTTGCAGGTTACAGTATTTTGCTCTAGTTTTGTTTATCTGTTTTTTCCCCCTGAATTCTTCCTTCTTTTTCTTCTATAAAGGAGGGTCCAATCTGTATTATTGTTTGAATGATGAGCTCATTAGGCACTGGCATTTAACAAAAGGTTAATGTGCAGTTAATTATTATTATTTTTTTTTTTGCTTTTTTGTTTGATCAGATTTGAAGATGAAGTTTTTCATTTATGGTCTCTTAATTACTGGCATTATAATTTTACATGCAGTTCAACTTTCTCTTGCTGGGTGCATGGCTTTTATCATCTATGCCCCCTTTCCTTCCCCTAAACTGAAGGTAAGATCACTGAGTTAAACAATACTTCCACCACCTCAATTAAAAAGGATTTATCCAATGAGCACCTTCCTTGAAGTTGTCTTTGCACTGAAAATTCCACCGATTTCAGAAATAAAGAAGCAGCTTTTCATTACAGAAAGAAAAGAATGAAGAAGACCTGTCGAAAAGGCTCATCGATGGCTCATGTCTGGACTTAGGAGGATATCGGCTTGTTGCGCTATTTTTACACCCCTTTGTTTGGGCCATGGTATCATCTTTTATGAATTTGCATGTACGTATGTCTCCTTGAAAAACTTAGCTGCGTCCTACTTGAATCATCATCTGCCCCCTAAAAATAAAACGCAGACTGAGAACACTTCCATCCCTCTTTGACTCCCCTTCTCCTTGACTGTTGCCATGGCAACCACCATTTCCCATCTGAAAGTGGATGCTCTGTTGCAGTCTCGACCCAATACCTTATTCCAGAATATTGTCTAGGCAGGAGGGGAGGGGGAGGGGGGGAGGGTATTGACAGAGATAGTGAGTAACAAATTAGTAACAGCTTGAAATAGGAGAAATGTGATAACACACTTGCTCAGCGCAAAATCTCCCCCCCCCCCAAAAAAAAAAAAAAAAATGGGAGAGAGAGATAGAGGCCTTTTAAGGACTGTAATCCACGTGCTCCATTTTATGGTACTGTAAATTCAGAGAGTATTGACAACTACTGAATTTTAGAGAAATGTAGGCCGTGAGACAGTAATGAAAACAAAGAATAAAGGGTTATTAATGAAAAAAAAGTTCTACTATCATGATGAAGATACAGCCAATATACAAAAGAATTCAAATTTATTAATATTTCTCTTCTGAGGATGTTCTATTTCAGTGCTTGGATTCCAGCGTGTATGCGTGAGTTGTTGCAATATCAGACAAGCCTTAGGCTGCGTTTATCTAAAAATTTTCTTAGGCAGAATCACGATCCTAAACGCGTTTGAGGCATTTTCAGGGGTTAGATAAACGCAACCGTGTTTTCAAACGCGTTTAGGAACGCCGTTTTGAAACGCCTTTCAAAGGGCGTTTTGAAACAAGTTTGAGACAACGATCACCGTTCTGTGAGTAGATAAACGCAATGCCGTTTTGAAACGCGTTTATATCTCAAGGTCAAATCCCAAATCCCAGCTGTTTCCGGTTGTGCTCTCTGCCCATTATTTGTGTGTGACTGATGAGGCAGGTTTGGTGGTATGCAGTTGACCTTTACTTCCTGGGTCGAACGGCACAAAGCAGCTGCTCAGTGACAACACTCGAATCGCGATTGTATGATGGTTAGATAAACGCGGCACCCCGAGAATCGCGTTTCAAACCACGTTTGCAAACACCGTTCCAAACGCGTTTGGAAACGTGATTCTCTCTCTAAAGTTAGATAAACGCAGCCTTAGTCAAACCTTCGGGTTTTGGTTTAATGGTTGGTTTGGAAGAGTCATTTGTGACACTGCACCTCAAAACAAACAAAAAGTCGCCAGACATGAATTTTTATTTAAGACAACATTCTGAAAGAGCAGACTTTAAGCTTTAAAATGATGTATAACTCAAATCAAATGGACTCTCCTAACCTATCTAAATATTGGAAAGAAAGCACAAACTCAGGAAAAGTGTGAACTGAGAAAAGAGGCTCTGAAGTACAGTGTCTATTCAAGCGCTTAATCTTTACCAAACCGTGCTGGATGTGCGATGAATAGGACAAAAAACAGGAAGTAAACCACCAGAGTGAAAACAATGAAGGGATTATCAAATTAAATTGAAATTTAGCATGCCTCATTAACACATTCTGTCCATAATTAATGCCAAATTTCACAGCAGTAGCACTATCCTTTCAAAAGTTATTAGAGTTGAAAGTGAAGACTGTGGACAAGGTTTTTCAGAAATGAAAAAGGGATTCTCAAGAAACACCTAATCAAACTATTCTACCAAAAATGCTCAAGATAAACTGCTAAAAAAAACACACTTTCCCGCCCGTTTTATGATACCAAATTTTAGCATAATGTAAAAGAAGACCCGCTCTTTCAGAAAATTTGAAAAAGTCAAGTTCGGCTGGGTTGACCCATTTCACTTATTTTCAGTCCTCACGCAAAATCAGTGTGTGCGACTTTATGTTCGTTTTGAGGTGCACGGTCACATTTTATGTGTTAAATGGCTTAACATAGAAACAACTGGTCCTACATTACTGTATGCAGAGCCACCAAATGATAGTTTTCTACTATCTAATATGTTTGTTTTTGCCATCAGAAGTTAGAATATGTCTTACATGAATTTTTTTTTACACCAAAATATGATTTTTGCTGTAAAAGTCCTTTTCCCCCCTTTGCATCAGTATGGTTTACGATCTGTCGTCTAAGGCCGTGTTTATAAGATTTTGCGTGGCTGCCGAGAATCACTATTTTGAGATCGCTGTTGCATTTATATGATTTTTAAAACACTGTTTGTAGAGAAACACTTTTAAAACGCACTATTTTGTGCATTTCAAAACACTGTTTAATTTACAGCTAGCATTTATAAGATTTTTTTTTTTCTAGCTAGAAACACTGTTTTGAAAAGTGCTCAGTTTTAAAACACTGTTTCTGGCTAGAAATAAAATCTTATAAACCCGGCCTAAGCTATGGGGGTGGGGTGTTGACAGATGAACGAGTTTGATATCCGCCTCACTGACCTGTTATGACCTATGCTTGCATCTGTTTTAAATAAACAGTGCTGTGTTTAGGTCCCAGCTGTGATGTACACAAGTAATGTTATTTTTTTTTTTTTTGGGGGGGGGGCATACTATAGGTGTACCTTCCTCTTACGCAGTAAACCCCAAAATACCTTGAGGTGTACTTGAAGAGCGAGAACACAGATGGAATTCGTGGAAAGAAGGATGGTGTTCACTGGATGAGGTCAATGGCTTTGATTAACCCTTTCTCTCTCATGCACATCATTTGAAAACAATTAAACCTCTTGACTTCCAGATATTGGGATGCCCTATAGACTTTGTACATGGTACAAAGAATTCTTTTATATGCAATGGGTTAATTGTGTGGAGTGTCTTGAGCTTTGGGATGAAAAGAGCATAGTGACTGGATGTATTTTTTTTTTGATAGGGAACTCAACAAACAGCTCACACACAAAAAAGTACAGGTTTTTACACATCAGCTGACAAATACAAACTTTTGAAAATGTTGCCTATTTTTATCACGTTCAGCAGCAGTAACGTATTCAGATTTGTAGTTTACTTTTATAAAACAGAAATTAGACTGGATATGTTAGTTTATAACTGAATTTATTCTCTGAATGCTACAGAAATGAGGAGTCTTATTGCAAAAATAGGCTAAGTTCCATTTTTAAACCTTTCAAAGTAAGTCCATCATCAGGTAGAGCAAAATAAAACCTTTCCAGTAATACCTCACTTGTAAGTTGTAACATAACAAAGAATATTCCAAAAGTTATGATTAAAATATCCTGTACTTTCTTACTAATTTTTTTTTTTGTGTGTTTTAGCTGCTTTATTCATAAATATCTCAACTTAACAAGAATGGAGTTGACTTGTTTTGTGATAAAAATCTTCAAATGCTGGACTAATTTCTGTTCCGGATGTACCTCTGAGCACAGGTTGTCTTTGTGCCCCGATGTAGTTCACATTACATGCAATCTCTCCAGCTCCTTTTGTGTACCCCTCTTTCATGCGTAAGGCAGTTGAGTCAAGTAACAGTCAATAGTTACCCCCGAAAGTGTCTTAGTGTCCTTAACCTTCTCTTGTCTCCATCACCCCCCCCCCCCCCCCCCCCCCCACCAACATTGACGTCAAGATCTCGGCAACACCATGGCAGTAATCTCCCTTCGTGGTCTTCCCTTTTGCACAAACCCTACCCCTTATGCTTGTACTACTAGCATCGCTGTCACGTTAGGCAGCAACTTCCCTCTGTTGACCCTCCATGTTTTAAGGGAGATCGTATTCAACAGAGAAGAAAGTTGCTGTAGGCAGCACCCTCCCTTTGCTATGTAACCCTCCTGCCTTTAAAGGCATTATTTACCATTTGCAGATGAAACAAAAACCCAGCTTTAGAGCTTCAGAATAGTTCTAAAATGTGAGTTAGGCATAGAAACAACCAATGAAAAAATTTGAATTAGTATAATCATTGTTAAGTATTGTTAAAAATACAAAATGTGAACAATAGTTATCATGAAAATGTTTCTAGCCTAGACCATCTACAGTTATGGTTTAGTCAGAAAAATAATGATATCTCCTTATATTTTGGGCTTTATTGTGAAATTTTTACATGGTAGGATGTTTGTGATAAAACTGACCTACACATATGCACAAAATGTGATATCTCGAACATTTTTTAAATTACTGCTCCCAATGGTAAATTGTACCTTTAATAGAGGAAATTGTATTTGAAAGAGAAAGTTGTTATTAGAATTCCAGAAAAAAAAAAGTTACTTGAATCGTGTTGAAAAGTTATGACAAGAGTATTAAACGTGGACCATGATGGATATTGCAGTTATTTATTAACAAGGTCAGGAGGTCAGGAAACGATTATCCCATGGGTGCTTTGGATACACATAGATTTCTTGGTCATATGACTCTGTGATTGCTAGTCTTTCATTCTTTAGATATAAATTCCCACTATTTTCATTTTAACAGAAAAAAAAGCCCTGTGAAACCATAATGCTACTCAAGTTTATCTGCAGATGTCATCTGTCATCCAAGATGTAGAGAGACAGTTTGCAGAGTTTCAAGAAAAGTCCTTCTATTTGTATATTCTTGCATTTTCAAATGACTTCCCCCCCCCCCAAAAAAAAAAAAAAAGAAGAAAAGAAGAAGAAATAAAGCAAATACAGTATAATCAATATGTTTTAAGTCACTGCATGGAATATTCTGAAAAGAGCCTACTGCAAACACAAATTCTTCAAATAAGAAGTGATAGCATGAAAACAGCTACTGGATATCTGTAGCGCCCACTTTCCCATCCTAAAATGCTGAACACTCATTTCCTTGATCTTGATTGCACCAACTTACCAGATGCAGAAATCAATCATACGAGAAATGGGAACTGTTGAACGTGATAGAAACTGTTAGTGTGCTGTCATATTAGAACTGAACAACAAACAAGATAGCCCGACTCGGTATCGCACGTCACTTGACTCATTTGGGTTGTCTCGTAGACCCTCATTGAGTCTTGCAACCTCTAGATACATCTTGCAATGCTGGATGTAAATCTCATATTCGCCGATGACCTCCAATAAAGCACCTGGACACCACAGCTTTGTGAACGTCCCCTTGTTGAATACTAATTAATCTCTTTGGTACACCCGAATCCACCTGCTCAATAGTTGCAAAAGGACTCAAGTGATGTCAGAAGCATCCATCAAATCCCACTTCTCGGTAAAGACTTTCCTCACACAATCGATTCCAGCGGAATGACCCTGACCAGAGCATTTCCTCCAGGTACCCCTCTGCCCTCAAACAATAGATTACTAAGCCTTGCGGTCAAGCTGCTTACAGTAGTTCCAGGAGGGTGACTCTAGGGGCATTAACTTTGGCAGCAAGCAAGTTTGGAATTTTCTTATATTTTGAGCTTTCTTTAGATGTTGCCAGGCAACTACTTCGATTTTGCGACTAACCAATGTCAAAAATGTGTTATCGCGTGATCTCAGCTCTATTTGTTTTGTAAGAAGATCCACCTTATCTTCTTATTAATTCATGCCTTTCCCATTCATATTATCATTAGAATTATAAACAAACACATGGCAACAGTGTCCAAGTTCAGATTCACATTTAAAAGTTATTAAATTTGACTAGCTTTGAGTGGAGTTGATGTCGTATGACATAATCTGACTTGATTAAATCTGATTTGAAGGTATTTGATATATATATATGATTTGATCTAATTCAAACTGTCACATATGATTATTAACTAGACTATTGGCTAGATTTGGTTTGCTGTGTCATTTATGTATACATCTCAAGTGTAGGGCATGACTGTGTAATAGATCTATAGCATGACAAACACTGTAAATGCCACTATGTGAACAGCAACCAGGCTAGTTTAGGCTGCATTTACAGAAGAAAGTCTGAAATGCGATACGAAAGGTCTTCTGATAGTTGACATTTCTTGAGGAAATACTAATTTCCCTCAAAGTCAAAGGCCCAGAATGTCTCTCTCTCTCTCTCTCTCTCTCTGGAGACTGTACAGCTGTACTTCAAGTGTCTTCTACATGATGTAAAAAATGCTTGGCCAAAAGTAAATTCTCACATTGCAAATACAATACCTTGGAGTAGAGTTCATATCATAAATTCAAAATGGCATTTTATACTGATTCACTCTTGTTAGATATACAATTTGTGGTTAGAAAGATTTTATTAGCTATTCCTCTTTGTAAATGGCTCAATTTTTAAATAGCACAAACTTGACTGTTTGCCATTTGTGTTGTGCAGGCAAAGATGGAGCAAGATTAGATAACTGATTGTGGAATGATTAATTAGTATTTGAAATAAATTCTGCCACAAACCATCTGAGAGAAGGCTATCATGGTTTAATCCATCAGGCTATCATGGTTGGCCCTTAGTCCTAAGGGACTTATAAGTTTCACACTTGTAAAGTTTTCTCCATAGACAAACATTATAGAAAATGAACAATCCAAGTATTATATAAAGTACACAAAAGATACAGTTCCTTTCGTGTTTCGTATCTGAGTAGATCGACGTATTTTACGCCAGAATTTGCAAGGGTATACTTTCTTGTTTCACTGAAACTTTGCACAAACTTTTTTCCACCTATAGGTATCATGTCATTGTGTTTTCTGAACTTATGCCTTCACAAGTTTAGTCCTTTCATTACTGCTAATACCACCATCACTACTAATGATGACTACAGTGATACTATTAATAGTAATAGTTATAGTGATAATGATAACAGTAATTATAACAATTACATAGAAACCATAACAATAACAGTAATTAGAATAATAACAGTGACAAGGATAATAGTGATATCAAAGAGTTCTCTTTTGCACCATGTTTGAATGGCAGAATGAACTCTCTGCTACATTGTTTGTTGTCCCTGTTGGGGACAATGACTTCTCCAAGCTAACAAGGACAAATCTTTGGATTTCTTGGACAGCCAGGATTTGACCGGCAGTCAAAAGTGCATTGCACTTTGCTTCCATTCTTTGACTGTGAATTTCCAAGTCACTGGAGTCTGTGCGGTCCAAAACTTGGCATGCGGTCATCCGTTTGTTTCCACGTGCTATTTGTCCCATTGATTGAGCCAGGTGTATGGCTGTTTGTATGTGAGTGTGTTTGTGTGTGTGTCTGTGATGTGTGGTTAGAATTTTGGCCCATACATGTAGTAGTCAGAGGTGTGTGTACAGGTGAGTGAAATAATCTATTGAGAAAATTGTGCTTCTCGCATTATGGCAATTTACTTCCATTGAAGGCTTCTTATTCCATGCCTGTATAGTGCAGTGACCTGTGATTTTAAAAAGCTTGGATTACTCACGCACGATATGAAATTATGAAATTATGAAATTATGAAATTAATTCTGCCACATTAGATGCATTTGTACCGTGTATGTGAGTCAAAACTTGATTTTTTTTTACATGATTAGCATATGAAGATGACTAATCTATAATATAAAGTATCCTTGAAAAAAAACCACAGAATTGTGAAAATATTAAGTGCTTTGTATAGATTTGGGCAATTTTTTCTTTGTTCTCATCTCATTTGCCATAAATGTAATACTTAGTGTGAATTTACCAATTCATTGTATATCTGTGTCTTAATGTAGTATCTACTCTCTAAAAAAAAAATTGAGTGAAAATATTCACTCTTAAAGGAGTGAATACAAAAAAGAGTGAAATTAGAGTGAAATTGGAGTGAATTTTGAGTGAAAATGTTCATTTTCACTCGTTTTAGAGTGAAGTCAGGGATCACTCCAAAATCTTCGAGTGATCCTTGAGGTCACTCCAAAATGAGTGAAAATGAACATTTTCACTCAAAATTCACTCCAATTTCACTCTAATTTCACTCTTTTTTTTGTATTCACTCCTTTAAGAGTGAATATTTTCACTCGATTTTTTTTAGAGAGTATGCAAGACTGAAAACATTTTAAATCATGAAGTTTACCCTTCTCCCTCTTTCTCCTTCTCTTTCCCTCAACCTTTCTCCGTTCCTCTTCCAACCAATCCATCATTTCTCAACCCCCCCCCCCCCCTCGCTTCTTTCTTCAGATGGAGCGGGAGATTGCAGTCCATGCTCAGCTGAGACATCCCAACATCGTGGGCTTCCATAAACACTTTGATGACGAGGAAAACATCTACATCTTACTGGAGCTCTGCAGACACAAGGTAGGTCCCTTCCTTAGCAACCGTCTCCAAGGAGGAGGAGGACTATTCCAGAAGCGGAGAAATCCTCTAATTTCCCATCATCACTGTGGGAATAGAGCAGAGATAACGTATTGACAAGGGACATTCTCAATCACGGTTTTAAGTTTTACTGAAGTCTTTTTGGTACTGAAATTTGGTTTAAGAAAATCTTACCTCGATCATCTCTTCTTCTTTATTCTTTATTTTTTGAAGGGGGTTGGGGTGTTCTCAATTCGGTGTATGAGAAAAAAAGATATTCTAAACACTAAGAAAAGCATTCTGAAAAAGTGCCAACACAGATGTTGGCTCAGTGCACTTAAGTTAAAGCAGTCATAAAGTTTGTCCATAAAGTTACTTCCCTGCATAAGCCTGTAGTACAAAACTTGTTTGGGTTTTTTTTGTTCATATTGCAATACTATTTCTGGTATTTATCAACATTACAGAGTTTTCAAGTTACTGTTTTCTTGTGTGATCATCTTAATGAGGAATTTAACATTATGTAACCCCTTCCTCCCCTTCAAAAAAAAAAAAAAGATCGAGAAAGCCCCCTTGTGTCATATTCTTTGCTTGCATTGTTTCAAATAAGATATCATCGCTATCATAATAAACATATAGATAGGTAAGTAAATAGATGAAGGAATAAAATAATGAATAAGTAATTGAATGAATGGATGCATAGATAGATTGAGGGATGAATGAATGGATAAATATATGCATGAAGGGTAGAGGTGGGATGGTAGTTCATTTGTGTCTCTTTGCAAAGTCTTACTCCCCACAGTTTACAGCTGTGATCAATGAGAGTTTTATGTCACATCAGATAAAGTAAGATCAGTGGCGGATCCAGAGGGGGGGCGCAACCTGCGCACGCCCCCCGCCCCCTTTATTTTTTGTGAAAAACAAAAGAAATAAAAAGAAAAAATGAAATGAAACCCGGAAGTGCCGCCAGAAATATTAGTCACCCCCCCTTTACAGAATTCCTGGATCCGCCCCTGAAGATGAATTCATTCTGACATCTTGATCTGACAGCATGTCGACAATATAGAGGACATGATCTTAAGCAGGTCTGACTTTGGGTGATTTAATTGGGGATTGGTTTGATAGTTCCTGAAAATGTTATCAGCCACAGAAAGAGCAGCTAGAAGAAGAAGAAAAAAAAATACTGTAAAACATGACATATTCGCGGCATGAAATTTTCACGAATTGGAGCCGACAGCCTTTTTCGTGACATTAAATTTTTGCGAATTGCTACTGGCATTCAATGCATGTAGTGTAGACAAAAGCTTTCGCGTGCATTTTAATTTCGCGAATTTTGGCGCTCGCGAAATTCGCGAAATTAAAATGCACGCGAAAATTCCGCGTTTTACAGTAGTCCATGCATGTTTGACCTCCTTGCCATTCCTGTTCTCAACATTACAGAGTTTTGAAGTTACTATTTTCTTTTGTGATGAACTCCATGAGGAACAAATTCTTGTCTATTTGTCAAACTTCCTGATAATAGGCAATGCACATGCAGTTTTCTGTGGGGATGTGAATACATACAGTATACATAAGATGTGTTACATTGTGTGGATGTGTAAAAAATGTACTGCCCTGCTTTGCCATTGGGAAAGGAAGCAAGTGGCAAATATCCAAGTCTTATGTTATTGTCTTGAGATTAGACCAGTGAATGTTTGATTTGGCTGCCAAGTTCTGAGCAGAATCACCCATCCCACTAAAATATATTTTTATGCAGACTCACATTGTGATGATGTCAGTGGAAATGACAGAATGATGCAGTTTGCATATTTGAAGGAAATAACATTGTTGTTGTTTTTTGTCACTTACTTCCTTTTGGCACAGTCAGACAGAGTATACTGGCTGTCGGTGCAAAAAGGGTAGTGACAACAAAACTCTGAATTCATCTTCACAGCATGCCTGATTTGTGTGGTCTACTTTTGTTTTTTGTTTGTTTGTCTTTGTGTGTGTGTGTGTGTGTGTGTGTGTGTGTGTGTGTGTGTTGTTGCTGTTGTTGTTTGTGCATACTTTGATCAAGTGGTGCCACTGCAGGTGCAGTGGGTGACAAGATTAGTTTGGTGAGAAATGCTCTGCAAAGTGCTAATCTATGCTTATCCTATTACACATTTTGTGCCAAGCACTTTAACCCAAATCTTACTGTGTCATCATTTTAGTCCTATGAGGAGTCATCATATACAGTAGATAGATATACCTAGGAGGCTACATGTTAAAGGCATAATTTACCATTTGTAGATGAAACAAAAACCCAGCATTGGTGCTTTAGAATAGTTCTAAAATATGAGTTAGGGATAGAAACAACCGCTGTAAAAATTTGAATAGGTAAAATCGATGTTAAGTATTGTTAAAATACAAAATGTGAACAATAGTTATAATAAAAATGTTTCCAGACTAAACCATCTACAGTTATGGTTTATTGAGAAAAATACAGATATCTCTTTGTATTTTAGGCTTTATCGCAGAAAAAATTATATGATAGGATGTTTTGTGGTACAGCAGACTTACACATATGCATGAAATGTCATATCTTGAAAATTTTTAAACCACTGTTCCCAAAGGTAAACAAGACCTTTAAATCTACCTAAACATTGAACATATGCTTAGGACAGGTTGGTAGTGCAAGTAGTATTTTTTCCTGACATCCACAGCCAGAAAGTCACTACTGCCAAAAGACAGAGGTAATGTCGTCTGTTGAGAATGAGAAGGGCGTTAAGTCATCTTGAACACTATGGGTTTTGTGACAACTTAACGCCCTTCTCATTCTCAACCGACGATGTGTAGCTGTGTTCCTTGTGTGTGTGTGTTTATTGGATCTGTCTGTAGGCCTATATGTTGCTATAAGTGACTATTTATATGGGCACTTATGCAACATGCTTTATAGAACACTGCACATCTTCAACATTTTTGACTGGTAAGCTTTTTAAGCATTCATCAGATGCCAAGGAAGTGCTGGTATCCCAATCAATATTGATTCCCTGGACAATTCTAATATATATCTGTAGTAGCAGTAATAGGAAAGTAAGATTGTGTTTGTATTGTAGATGTGGATTTATAATTTGTTTTCCCATCTTTTGGTTGGAGAGTGATATTTCTGAATGTTTAGATTATCTGTTATTTCCAGACCAAAGCAATATCAAGAGCCCAAAAACAAAAACTCAAATCAACAAATAATATATTGAGCAAAGTAACATACAGTCACTACTTCCCTTCCCTCCCCCCCCCCACCCCACTCCCCCCCCCCCCCCAAAAAAAAAAAGAAATAGAGAGGGTAAGTCTTCTTGTGTTTTTATTCTTGGCTTGCATTGTTTTAAATAAAACATGATAGTTATCATAATAGATATGTAGATAGATAAATAAACAAATGAATGAATCAATAAGTGAATGAGTGGCTGGCTGGGTGGATAGGAGAATGGATGGATAGGAATGAATGAATGAATTAATGAATGAATGAATGAATGAATGAATGAATGAATGAATGAATGAATGAACAAGTTAATTGTTAATGTTTGATGAGTGGATGGAGGAATGGATAGATAGATGAATGAATGAATAAGCAAATGAACGGTTGGATGCATAGATGGATGAATGGATGGAGAGATGAATGAATGAATGAATGAATGAATGAATGGATGGATAGATAAAATTAGTATGGATGGATGGATGAGCGAATGGAGAAAATGGTGTATGAAGAGTTCGGGTGGGGTGGTAGTTCATTCATGTCTCTCCCCTGAAAAGCATTTTACTGCTTAGAATTCACGCAGCTGTGGTCAATTAGAGCTCTATGCCACATCAGATAAAGTAAGATGAATCCATTCCAACGTCTTGATCTGACAGCGTGTCAACCATGAAGAGGACTTTATCGTAGACAGGTCTGACTCTTAATAAGAAGGTCTGACTTAGGATGATTTGATTAATCAGGGATGGGTTTTATAGTTCCTGAAAATGATATCAGCCGCAGAGAGAGCTGGTAGTTGATTTGTTCCTTCTGGCAGTAGAGATGAAAAGATCTAGGGTTGTCACATGCCATTACAGGAGCAGGGTCTTAAAGACTTCATTTCGTGATTATGTAGATTTGATTCTCAATGTTTGCTTTCCGTAAGACTTAGTTTCACATGAGATATGGTTTAACTACCTGTTAGTTTTTCCTCCATGAGTCCGCACATGAAGTGAAAAAGTGCAAGAGAAGAGCAACAACAGCAGCAAATATTTGCATCATCCTTGTTTCTTGATTTGCCTCTTCTTCGTCTTCATACCGATTCAAGGAAACATGGGAAGCAGGCCACAACCGACTTACTTACCAGCTGGTGGAGTGGGATTTTAAACTCACTGTCAGCCAAGTAATACAAATGGACACTTGTCTAAATACCTATTTGGACCAGTGGAGAATATCTATTCAAGGAAATGACAGGAAGCAATTAACAAATTGAAAATGTCTTACATTAGAACAGAAATGTATATAAAAACAATACTTTGATAGCACAATCACTAAAATGCTGTTGTTGTTTGATAAATAAGACAAAGCACCATGCTCCTCAGACCCATGATTTTATGTTCTAACTGCTTACAAATACAATGCTATGTAATACCCAAGGTATTTTTTTTCTCATCTTTGTAAATCATTTGATTATGTCAACAATGCTAATAACATCACATTAGAAGTCTATAATTATGAAAAGAGCAATTTCCGAGAGAGTTTGCAAAGAAAATGACTGTAAAATAATATCAGCTGAAACATAGCTCTATATTATTTCATGACTGATTGGGCCCTACCTCTAGAAAAGCTGGGAAATATTACATACTATGAACATCTGTATTTTACTATCTGTCAGCATAGTATGCTCAGGAATGGTAGTGAACATATCAAAATTATCACATAGCCGTCATTTTATCATGCACTGTAAGAGCAACAATTGTGCCATGCAGTTGCACTAAAATGTTGAGCCTGACTGTAAAGCAAAATGTGTCGACCAGAGCGTCCTTTCCGAGGGAGATCAGGGGAGTTTCCTGGTTTGGGGATTTGCAATTTTTTGGCAGAGATCCGCGCACGGGGCTGAGGTGTTGGAACAGCCAGGAGCCAGTAATTGGTTCACATTCGGCGGGGGCCATGTTTAAAGTCCCATAATGTGACATTTCCTGACTGAAAGCTGCTTCGTGGGCTCCGACAATTTGCGACAGTAGCCCAGGTGTTAGGTGGTTGCGGTATTTTAGGACAAAAAGGAAGATGACAGCATGGAAGAGAAGAGAGAGAGAGGAACTGACTACTGGCTATCTTTGCTCAATGCAATTCAATTCAGGACATCATATTCTCATGCTTTGAGGATTGTTAAGCTGCAAAAGTGCAGGGAAGTCAATATCTGGACTTGCTGGGGGAGGGGGACAAAATGAAGTGTGATTTTCATATCATAGATGCACCCTATAGCTAGTCCAAATATTTTAGTGAACCTTTTCTCAACCAGAATAGATATGACAGACCTCCTCTCCTCCCACACTGTTTTTTGTTGTACTTACCATCCATTTTTACAAATTATGGCATTTCGTTGAGGGATGAGATTTTATTGCTCTATGATAAGTGAACAATTGCCTTATGAGAAGAATGAGTACAAGAAAACAGGAATCATTTGTAGATTTACTTATCATAATGTTGGCTATCTAAAGTAATAGCTTTAAAAGTGCAAACAAATAGCTGTATAATTATCACCTTCAGTTTCTGATGCTATTACTACAAGCCTATATTATCATTATTATAATTATTATTATTATTATCATTATTATTATTAATATTATTATTATTATCATTATTATTATCATCATCATTATTATTATTAATATTATTATTATCATTATTATTATCATCATCATTATTATTATTGATATTACTATTATTATTATTATTATTATTATCATTATTTTACTACTACTACTACCGCTACTCCTACCAATGAAAATAATACTAATACTAAAAGTAATGATAATGCTAAAAATAATGAAATAATGATGAAAAATATCATTTTCATGATTGTTATTTTTCAATGATAACTATTATGTGTGAATTATATTTTATTGCTACTGTCATTATCATCATCATATTATTGTACTGATTGTTTTTATTACATATGATTGACTGTTATGCTTCTGTTCTTGTGATCTCCATGATGACGACAGTCCCTGCTACACATGCTGAAGCTGCGCAAGACTCTGACGGAGCCCGAGGTGCGCTACTTCATGCTCCAGATCATCGAGGGTGTGCGCTACCTCCACAGCCACTGTGTCATCCACCGCGACCTCAAGCTGGGCAACATGTTCCTCACCGACACCATGGGGGTCAAGATCGGCGACTTCGGGCTGGCCGCCAAGCTGGAGTTTGAGGGGGACAGGAAAAGGTGACTGACACAATGACCATTGAGAGTAGTGCTGTAGATAGATAGATAGATAGATAATAGATAGATAGATAGATAGATAGATAGATAGATAGATCGATCGATTATAGATAGATAGATAGATAGATAGATAGATAGATAGATAGATAGATAGATAATAGATAGAAAGACAGATAGATAGATACAAATGTAAGTAGACAGATGGATAGTTTGAAGATAGCTAAGATGAATAAAATCCTCCAGTAGAATGGTAATTAAAAAAAATGATGAATAAATAGATAGATGGATGGATAGATAGATAGATATAAAGGTACACTGTAAATAGATGAATAGATAGGCAAAAAGACAAATAGATTGATTGAGAGATTAATAAATACACAGATAGTGAGATAGACAGGCAGGCAGACAGGCAAACAAACAGATTAATAGATAAATGAACATACCAGATCTAGACAGATAGTCATAGATTAGTTAAATGGATTTTGAGGTTGGTAATGATAGTTGAACATTTGATCTCTAGATGATACAAAGATTTTGAAGCAAACACTTCTGTAAGAAATGTTGAAGCCTGTTCAGCAGATAAGGTCCAAACCCATATTTGCAGTGAGTCAGCATTCTGTATGACAACATTTGTAGTACAGGTTAGAATGACAATGCAATAAGTGCATGGTATCTGCCAGAAATATCAAGTGAGCAAAAACAATCAACTGAATGATATTTGGAACAGAAGGGGAAGGAAGCCCTTACAGATAACAGGTTGACTGTTATCCCAGTACTCAGGACCTGTATTCATGCTGACGTAATTGCCAGAGCATAGGATTGGAATCATGCAGTGCAGAAGGGTGTCAGTGATTCATACACATTCACTCATTTAATCATTAATTCACTCATTCGTCCATTCATTCATACACTCATTTACTCATCAAATCATTCATTCATTCATTCACTTATTGAATCATTCATCCTCTTATTCACTAATTCATTCATATACTTGTTCACTCATTTAATCATTCATTCACTCATTCATAGATTCGTATTATGAATCTATATATGAGTGAATGAGTATATTATACTCATTCATTCATTCATACACATTTGCTTATTGAATCATTCATTCATTCACTCATTAACTAATTCATTCATTCATTCACTTATTCATTTGTTCATTCATTTTAATATTTATATGGTCACTAGCATTGTTAGCAAGACGAATATTTGATGAGTCACAATTTTACAACACTGCTTTGTATCAAAAGTGAACAGACAAATGGCATTATTTGCTTCTTTTGGTTGCCTTATTTGGTATGATATGCCTATGCTGATATAGTTTTCATCCTAATGAATCAGGACAAACATTTGGTAGGTGAGTGTGCAAGAAGAAAATTAATTAAAACAGATTAAAAGTAAAGAACAAGAGGGACTACCAAGGGGCAGCGAGATGAACTCTTATCAAGACTGATAAATTATTCTACATGACGTTATGGATGAGATTAGGGTTATGGATGGTCATCTGTGGTGCCCGGAAGTGTCATGTGACATCATCAATTCCGGCAATTCATGTATGGTACACCTTACTTGGACAAGGGAGGTGAAACAAGTGTCTCACCTTCCTGCTTGGACTACTGAACATGCTGACAGTGATCCCATTTGGCAGGATACAGGGCTCTTATATGTTGACTGCTAGCATTAGTGCTCTGGGGTCGTGTTTACCTTTTCAAGGACAACTTCACTTCCCAGTATTAAAAGCTACAGTTATGGCAGCCATCCCAACGCAAGGGATCACAGTAGATCCCGTGTAACAACAGTGAGCTTAGTGGACAGGTAACATTATGACTCACTTAGGGAAACGTGTGTCCCCAGGCTTCCAATTCACAGTCACATTGTGATGTTTACAAACAAGTTTAATGACTTGGGTGTAGACATCAAGATAGATGCCTACAGATTTAACCAGGGTAAAAATTATAAGGGTCAAGGAACAAGATGAGGTCAAATTTTTTCTTTGTTTATGTGACAAATAGAACCCGAAGGCCTATTTCAGTCTGCAAGACAATGTCTGCATTTCTTGTAAAGCAAAGGTTATATTCCTTTTGTTGTCTCATACATCATGCCACAAAATAGCTGTTACGTATCAGTTGATCAGATAATGCATACCAAATATGCACTTGCAGAACAAAGATGATAATGTGAAACCTTGGACAACATTTATAAATTACCAATTTAGAAATCTTGCAGTGCATCCTTAATTTTTCCTTGTGGTGTTTACAGGAGGTGCTGGTGTAGGCAATACAAAGTCTTGGAGAATTCCTACTCATTAGGCATGAAAAGGTGACCCCCAAGGCAGAAGGGTCAAGCTATTTGGTAAAATGTATCACAGTGACCATGGACTGAATGTTGAGCCTTCACTGCCCAATGAAAGGGATGTCATTCTTTACTGCAATGACTCTCTCTTTTCCATGAGAGAACTCCTGCCCTAGATGAAGGATGTTATTGCCTCAAATGAGGGCAACTGGACATGCCCTCAAGCTCCCCCTTGACCAGCTGCAACACCCCCCCCCCCCCAACTTCTTACACCATATCTGTGGGACGGCTTTGTGGGGAAGAGGAAGATCTTAGAGCAGCTTCCCTAGTGGTTAGCAGAGAAAGATGACAGGGATGAACAGGGATAAAGTGGTTTTGACATCAGACTGGTCAACACTCCCGTCAGGGTGTAAGGATACGTAGGCTATGTGTGAATTAGCACCTTCAATTAGCTATGATGCAGAATGATCTCATGCCTGATTTCACACCAACCTCAAGTCTAGTCCCACAATTAAACTTATGCAAGGCCTGCATTCACACTCGTTTTGAGGTGTTACGTATGTCAGTGCAAGTTGGGGGGGGGGGGGACATAATTATGTTAGACCATGAGGAACCCAGGTTATGAGAATTACACATTATGATGCATAGCTGTCATCATTTAAAAAAATCCACCAAACATGTGATAAGATATCATCTGTAACTATTTTGTGCGCTTTCTTTTCATGAACATGTAGTATTTGACCATACACAGTGGGCCCTACTTGCAAGCATATGAGTCACTCAGGGGGAATATACCAAATAGTTGTTTCAAGTAAAGACATTCAATCATTCCTTGTTGTTTTCGCCCCCCCCCCCCCCCCACACACACACACCTCTGAAGATATAGCCCAATTTCAGAGGATAAGATTAGTTTATTGAAATGGAAGTGTTGAATCTAGGGTCAATAACAATGTATTATGCAATCAATAATTAAAAGGGGTTTTATCTTCACAGTACTGTGTAAAGAGCTATAAACCAGGAGATATCTGAGAGGTTGTAAATGCAGATTAGAATCAAAATCTGTTCTGTACATGACATGATCCACTCCATTTCTCCAATCTTCTAGGTTAGAATCAGACACGAGTTGAAAGAGAACATTACTAGCAAGACATGATAATGTCACAAATCAGATGAGCATTCGTAAATCACAATCCAGCCAGGATATGATGGGTTCCTCAGGCATTCAGTAATTTGTGACAACCAGATCAAAATCTCTGTCTGTCTGTGCAAAAAGCCTCATATCTGTTGCGTTACATGTCCACCCAATTTATTTACATAATAATTTAAACAAATGTTCATTCATTCATTCATTCTTCCTTTCTTTCATTCATCCTTCTGTCCATTCATCCATTTATTCATTCATTCATCTATTCATCCATCCGTTCATACTTGTATTTATTCATTCACTTATTCTTCCATCCATCCATTCACTTACTCATCCATTAGCCATTCTATTTTTCATTCACTTAGCCATTCAATTTTTCATTCATTCATTCAGTGTTCATCCGTTCATACACTCATTCATCCATTCATCTATGTATTCATTTAGTCAGTCAGTCATTCAGTCAGTCATTTGTACTTTTATACCTATACCAACCTTACACTCTACATCATATGCTACACAGAATGTATTAGCACAACTTGAATATTCATCTGAATGCCACAAACCACACAGTTTAAGAGTGGTTCTCCAATCATCTAATAATTCTTACCTGGAAATCAGAGCCTTAGTAGTACCTAATTATAGACAAAGCCTCCAATTGTTTGGTTGCAACTCAACCCCATGTATATCTTTGCACTTTTACATATTGACACGGATTTTATAGACAAAGAGTACGTTGCTCAGATCTTTCTCAATGAGTCCCCTCGGAAATAATTAAAGGACTACACTTTATACAAGTATCTCATTGCACACCCAGTGAGGTTCTGGATTGCTGTAATTCATTGTTTCCCATCTTGAATTTAAATGCAAATCCTAACATGGTAAGTTTATAAGTCAAGCATCGAAAGACATTCTGCAATGACGCCAGCGAACAGCATTTCAATCAGTACAATCCAAACAAATGAAATCTGCACATCTAGATCTGGTCATTGCTTCAACAAATCAACCATTTTGGAGTTAGGATTTATAGAAAAAGTTTAAAGATCCAGAAACAAGCAAGTAACCAAGACTTTACCATTCACATAGGACATCGATCAGGTTTTGTTGTTGTTTTTTTCTTGCACCAAATAGTGGAAGCTAAATGTACATTGTAGGCTTCACTTTTCTGTTGTCGGCGGCGACAGCATCATCATCGGCGTTGTTATCAACATTTTGGTGTACTCTCTATAACTTTGCACAGTTTTGAGTCATGACCACCAAACTCACACCACAAATACATCATCTAAAAGTGTTGGTCAACTTCAAATATGGGTGCAGTCCAACTAGGTCAAAGGTCAATGCACTTTATCTTATAAGCACTATACATGTAGTATTGTGGTGTACTCAATAACTTCCCACAACTTTGAGCTATGACTACCAAACTCACACCACTTATGCAAGTACATTACCTAAAGATGCCAGTCAAGTTTGAATACTGAATATTGAATTTTTTCAAGGTCAAAGGTCAAAATGTCAATGAACATTCCCTGATTTAAGTGCCATATAATTTGTGCTCTCAATAACTTTCCACAGCTTGAGCTATGACCACAAATCTCACATCACAGGTGCATCACCTAAAGATGATGGTCAAGTTTGAATATTCATTAAGTTAGACAAGGTCAGAGGTCAAAAGGTTAATGAAATTACATTGAAACACTATGATCACAGGTTGCTATATGCGGTCGAGATATCACCTGGCATTTGGCATATGTTTTTTTTTTTGGGGGGGGGGGGGGGGGATCTGCATCATATTGATGGCCTCTGTATGTGTAAAGGTTCACTGCAGCTGTAGTCTCCATTACAGGGGTTCAGGGGTTTTGTGTTAAAACATCCGTGTCTGCTCAAGGCCCTCGTGTAGGAGAGTCCTGAAGCCCTTGTCTCCTTGAGCAACCCAAAAACCTGAAACTGACTTGGCAACAAATTCCACCCTACAATACATCACTTCTCAGATTAGAACCGTGATTGCCCGATTTCCTCGTCTCTGCTGCATGCTCGACTATCTCGTGCCTATGACTCAGTCTTGGGGAGAGAGAGAGAGAGAGAGAGAGACAAGGGACAGAGACAGATGAAGAGGGACGGAGAGAGAGAGAGGGAAGAGATAAGAAGACACAGGGAATTAGAAGGGTTGTGGGTGCGTGTACCTGTATCTGCTTTAGTGAGACAGAGCGTAAGAGAAACGTATTGACATAAACAGAAGAAGATGTTATCTGTTCTTCATTTAGTGGCTTAATGTGAGTGTATATATATATATATATATATATATATATATATATGCTTGAGAGAGAAAAAAAGAAAGAAGAAAGAAAGAAGGAAAGACAAAACATGTCAGCAGAAGTGCAAATAGAAAGATGAACAGATAAAATTAATGGAGAATAGAAAATGTTGTGGTACTGCTCACTCCGCTCAAGAAAATGGAAAAAAAAAACCCAGGAGTGTCTAAGATCCATTAATAATAAACTTTGTCATACAATTACAATACTATTCCCTCTCTTGTGCCATTGAGGCAGTGTGCTGCTGTTGTTTTTTATTAGCTTGTATAGTTACATCTTGTAAAACAAGGAGTGGGAAATCAGGTACCTCTACAAGAAAGAGAAGCCAGAATTTTTCACAAATGAATATTCACTAATCAAACACAAAAACTGATGGATTGAGAAAGAATGTGGCAAATGATATTCCATAAGGAGAAAGAAAAGTTGATAAACACCATCAGGAGCTAGGGAATAGGAGAGGGGGAAGGATGAGAGCTGTGGTTAGGGAACAGGTTGGAAGTTATGATTGGAAAGCAGGGATAAATGTTGTCAGACACAGGCAGTACGTCCAGTCAAATCCAAGCCCTATATATATATTTTTCAATCTTTTAATGCAGCAGTGAATAGTTCATTATCAGGTTGATATGAGGCTTCCTTCCTAGGTTGTCTGAGCTCCAAAAATAAACTATTTGTGAAAAAAAAAAGTTTTTTTAGTTTTTACAATGTAGAGAGACATCCTGAGGGAGATTGAAAAAGGTAAAATAAAGTCAGTCTAAAAAATAAAAGACAGAGAGAGAGAGAGAGAGACAGATGGAAGAAAAAGAAAAATATGTCAAAGAAAACAAAAATGAGTAGTAAGGATATGTTCAAATGACATGGTAAGTTTGGGCGACTCCAAAGGGAAAGGGCAAATTTGGTCACCAAGCATGAGTGTGTAATGATACAATGTAGGGGCTGTAGCCTCGTCATGACGTCAGTAGATGAACTTTGTCTTGTAAATAACAGGCAGATAAAAAATTGAAAGAAACTCCACAAGTTTGTCAAGTATTATCAAGGTGCATTCCGAATATGAAGAAAAAAGCAAATGATTGATACTGTAAATATTTCGTGAATTTGTGGCCTTATCAGTGAGAAAAGATTTTTCACAGGTTTGTTTCACAGAAGTTTGTCAAAATGTCAATGAGATGTTCTGATAGAATGTGCAAGATGTACAATACCAGAGAGATAGGTAACAGGGTTTAGGAGTGTGACCACGTATTTAAGGCCATTTCATGTTCACTCTAGATTACTCTGCTTGTGGACAGTGACATACAAGTAGACTACCTCTTTGACAACAACAAAGTTGAGGACTACTACTGCTACTACTACCACTACTGCTACTACTACTACTACTACTACTACTACTACTACTACCACTACTACTACTACTACTTCTACTACTACTACCACTACTACTACTACTACTACTACCGCTACTACTACTACCGCTTCTACTACTACTACTACTACTACTACTACTACTACTGCTGCTACTACTTCTACTATTACAGTTGACATACAAGGCCATTACTCAGCATATCTTTTTTTTTTCATAACATTGTCTTGATATATGAATTTGTTTAATACTCTCATACTGATAAGATTTTGGGACTTCTTTTGTGAGGTGCGGTCATTACAATGAGATTGATACGAAACCTTCAATGCATGACGACCCTATTAAAGGCATAATTCTCTACCACCTTAAATAACAGTTCAAATCAGAGAGGGCCCAAGCCTGCGTTTAGATGAGGCTCCTAGTAATACCGCTTTCAGTAACTCATACATTTTTGGCCTGCTCCTGGTCTGAGCTAAATTAGCCCGCGCCAAGCAGTAAAAATTGCGTTCAGTAACTATAGCAGAGCCGCGCTACTTTTATGATGACCCACCCATTCATAAACTTGGTGACATAAGGGATAACTGCCATGGTAACTGAACACGTCATGGACAGAGCGGAAGTGCACTTTTTGTGCGATATTTGATGTGCATGCCGCGTGCTTATGAGCTGAGCAGCGTAAGCTGTGACCTTTGACTGTGAAAGGAATTTTGGCCCGCGCCTGGCGCTGCTATCATTCATAAACTCTTCGATCAGCGCCAGGCCCGTGCCTGGTCCGCACCTGGTGCTAGCTGCAGCAGCGCCAAAATAGCCCGCTCCTGGCCCGCTCCTGGTGCGGACCACTTTGGCCCGACCCATTCATAAACTCAAAATTTTTTGACTTGGTCCACCCCTGGTCTGAGCTAAGAGGGTTACTGAAAGGGGTATTAAATAGCTCTGTCTCCACGAAGCAGGGCAAAGTTGACAAAGCCCAAGCGAGAACTCCAGAGGGGTCAAATTACTTCCACTACGTAAACAATTAATCCCACGTTGGCCTCTTCCTCCAATTTGAGGCACAGTAAATGTAATTTGCTGTAAGGATAAACACCCTTTAATGCCCGTGAGTAAGATATAGCTTGCAGACGTAGCCCATTGGCAATGTAGATCTGTGATTGTTGTACGTCTGAAAATGAAGAGAATGGCTAAAATGTCAAGTATGAATATAGTATCAATACACAGTCATTAACAGTTATGTCATAGTTACATGAAAACAGTGTGGTCATGTTACCTTTTTTATTATTCATTTGATTTTTTTCCTAATCGCATTAAAACACAAAAGAACAACAAAGGTATGAACAGAACAAAATCTATACGGGATAAAAAAAAAGTAAGGCATGATCTTCACGAAATGATTAAAGGTTTTAGCATGTTGTCGGAGAGAATTAGATCCCATACACGGAAATGTGAATGCACATATTAGTAAAGAAAGGGTAATTTACTGTCTATTATAGATATAATTGTGTTGTTGTTGTTGGTTCAGGCCATGTTTAGTTACTCATATGTATGGCGCAGAGTATTTGATTAGATACAAGGAAAAGTTGTGGATTACTTGAAAATCCATTTTCCAGGCCCATGTTGGTAACAGATGGGCAGAGAGATAGCATTTCAAGGTTAATCATGACTGTCTAAATATAGAGTCATTCTCAGACTGACATTGTTGCATTTTTTGTATCTGTTTGTTTGTTTTATGCAGAACAATGTGTGGTACTCCAAACTACATCGCCCCTGAGGTGCTCGGAAAGATCGGACACAGTTTTGAGGCTGACGTCTGGGCTCTGGGATGCATCATGTAAGTTTTACAATTGCCTGTAAAACCTCCATTACATTTCCTCTTTGTAATTTTTATCCTACCAGTGTTAAGAAGAGTTGTTCATCAAGTGTGTGGCAGGAGTGTCAACATGAATATAGGAAGATTAATAACATGACTGATGAAGAAATAAAGAATAATCTTACTTTACTTTTTTCTGAAGAGAAATTTCTTTGTGATGTAATTACAACTTTTTGCTTCAAGAACAATATCCTTAAGAAATCTAAGCATTATATGGATAGTTAAAAACAACTTCAGCTGTTGAACGATAGTGAAAGTAAAGGAGTGTGTTGCTTTTGCGTGTTTTGCTAGTGATTTTGTCAAATCAGTGCTTTTAAGAATCAAGAAAATAAATCAAACTGACATTAAAATACCAATAATATCTTCCACCCCAAACTCAGGTACACAATGCTTGTTGGCCGGCCCCCATTTGAGACCAGCTCACTGAAGGAGACGTACGCCCGCATCAAGCACAACAAGTACCACTTCCCCGACACACTGTCTCCCGTCGCCAGGGAGATCATCTCAGACCTGTTGTCTTCTGACCCCGAGGAGCGACCCCCACTGGAGGTCGTCATCAACAATGAGTTCTTCACTCACGGCTTTGTGCCCGAGACGCTGTCGCCGTCGGCCTGCGTCACGGCGCCGGAGTTCCCCATCACCAAGGTCCTGATCAGCGACCACAAGGGCGACCTCGTGACCAACGAGTTCTGCCGGCTGAAGAGGGAGAGCACGCTGCAGCGACGGGACGTGACAGCGCCACTATCAGAGGTCATTCACAACGAGGGCAGCACTCAGGGTCAAGGAAACAATACAGTATGTGGCTGTTCTTTTGTACTTTTCTTTAAACCAGTCCCAAGTAATCATATTAATCAAATCTGATGTAGAGGGACATGCTTTGAATTACAGTAGATATATCTTTGATATACTTGTATATGGCCACCCAGCTCAGCACCCACGAAAAGCCTCATAGATTAGGATTCTTTGTAAGGAAACAAAATATGTCATTTCAGTTGTCCGACTCGAATTTTCAAAGTTTGTCTTACCTGAAAGAATAATCTTTTCTCTGCTTACTGTCAAAATTTTACGGCTTAAACTAAACTGAAATCGAGATATTAGTAGTTTTTCTGGGCCACATTTTTTTGGGCAGTGGCCACTATCACTGTGAAATAGAACAAAGTTTTCATTGATACTTCTGCACAGCATGTCTGAGTGACTGTAATTTCTGAATCCTCTTTTCTCACTCTTCTATGAATCTTTACCTGCTAATTCTCTCCTATCCCTATCTAATTCACTTTTTAAGTGGGTTAGGATGGCCCAATTTTAGCAAGTTATATATCATTTTAAAGCTTAGAGTTTATTCTTTTTGAATAGAAAATTTGTTTTGGCCTACATTTTGTGGGTTTTAAGCTGGACAGACACATATTGTCCTTTAAATATTCCCAGCATCCTTCAGCAAAGCAAATGAAATTTTATACAATGTCAAAGGTCACAAAATTATTACATGGCCATCATCTCCAAGATTACACACGTCAATGTTATTGACAATTCAGCTATATTTATCTCCTCTCTCATAGTTTCTACTCCTTGTTAGTCGTACTGAATTGTATTTCAAGCAAGTCATCAAGACTTCTGCTATAGCAGCTCTTATTTTCATTCAACTTCTTTTTTTTGCCATCTGGGTATATGCATTTATTGAGAGAAACAAAGCTTATATTTGAAGCACCTGCTCATTGTGCTAGCACTTAATTGACATTAGTTCAGTGTGTATGAAACAAATATTTGGTCTTTTGTAATCTTTTACACATCTTCAAGATCATTCATTTTTTTTTATAGATTGTATGTCTGTTAAATTTTTTCATCATCTACAATATGTTTTTTTCTCTCTCTCCGTCTCTTTTTTCTTTCTGTCTGTCTGTCTCTCTCTCTTGCTCTCTCTTACTCTTTCTTAATTGCTCTCTTATCTTATTTCCACAGCAAACCTCAGGGAAACCTTCTGGCACACCCAAGCTAAGAACTAGAATAGTAGGGTCACGACCTATAACCCCTGTGACCTCCGCCATCAAAACAGCCATGGTCAATGTAATAGAGAAGAGGAGTGCAGGTGAGTTCATTGATGTTTTTACTGTTTTTTTTTATTTTGGTTTTTATAAGCACTGTTGCTTTGTAAGTATCTCAACATCCCAATAATAATTGATGGACTAAAAATCTTTGTTTATCTATGTTTACAAAATACTGTGGAAAGGAAACTTATCTCTGATTGTTGGGGTTTTTTGGCATCAAGCCAGTTTCTGTCAATTCATCGTAGTATGATTTGCAGCTGAGAGCATTTCTGTACATAATTGTTCCAACCTCTCATGAAAATATTTGCATTTTGGTATTTATGCACCATTGTAGTTCAATAGAGCACAAGTACATTGTATTTGTGACAACTTCTACTCAGTGAAATATTTTGCACATAATTATAATTTCATAAGTAGTGAAATCTTGCTTTTTTCACTGAAGTGTTTCATCCTTGCTTTAATAGCAAATTATTGCATCAGTACAGAAAATGAACAACATATCACAAAGTAGTAACCTATCTCCACTTCTTTAAATCCAGTATGATAACTGATGAGCAGATTAGATTTCTTGAGAATTTAGTCATCTTTATCATTCTATACTTCCTATGACTTTAGGTATTCCACTGAGACATTTTCATTGCCATGTACATGCATTTGAGTTTCCAAATATGGAATATTTCACACAGTGGGCAAGTTTACTTTTACAAAATAATACTGTTAAATCAGACAAATGGTTTGTTATAAGTTTCATTCAGACTGGACTTCAAATAAGAAAGTCTTTTAATTGTAAAGTTTCACATGTTTAAGCCAAATAGTGATGTTGACAGCAACCACACACACATTTTAGGAGAGATGATGACTCAAAATGACTGGCAGCATTCCCATTTTTTTAAACAGAAAAAAAAATATAAAATTAGTGTTTGTGATCGATTATTTAGCAGCTGCAACCCCTTTCCCTTAAAAGTCCATCACTGCATTGCTTTCACCAGACTATAGTGATTTGGTGGAAAGGATGAACCCTATATTTACTGATTTCAGGTCAAAACAAAATAAAAAGGGAAATTCGTACTGAAGATTTGTGTACAGGTAAATTGGAGACTGGTGCATTGATGACATCATCATAACTTCCAATATGCACACATTTCATAAAACATATAACACTTTAAGATCAAAGAATCTCCGAATTTTAAATCAAATTCTAACAAAATCTCTGCAGTTCTGTACATGTGGTTTTAATCCGTGTATCAAAGCCAACATGGGCATGGTGTGGAGTGGCACGTAAACACATCTTCTTTTTTTTTCTTCTTTTTTTGGCAAGACTAGATCCTCTGTCAGGCAATTTGCATGTCCTTGTATCATTCCTTGTCTGTGCATTGCCTTTCAGCTGTGACATCAGCAAAAACAGTCCCAGGGTGCTCCATGGACAAGGTCTACGAGATGCTGAACACGTGTTTGAACCACATGCCAAAAGGTATTAAAAGGGTGTGAGCCAAACTCATTCCACCTGTGAATCATTTAACCCGTTCAGTGCCAGGGACTTCAGACAGTCTGTAAAATGCTATTGGGGTTTCTGTGCCAACTGGCATTAAAAAAAATACACCTGTAGGTTAATCATATATTTGCATAGAGGAACATGACATGTTTAAAGTTCTTTCAAAAATTGAATCATCTCAGAAGTAACATGATGAGAGCCTCCAAGAGTGAAAGAGTTAATTAGATGCAAAAAAGTCTTATATGTCTAAAAGTAATATCACCTCAGAAAAGTGTCATTCTTAGTAGTTATTATATGTCATATGGTGTACAATGTACTTTAATGATTGTATTGTAGTTGTCGTTACCGCGTCATGTTGTGTAGTATTGTGCACCTATTTATGGTTAAACAGGACTACACAGACAATACACAGTTTTGAAGAAAAAAAAAATTGCTTGAGAGGGATATGACATCAGCAAAATGTTATTTCTTGGGAAAACAAAAGTATATGGTAGCAGGTGGCTTGACTTTGTATACCCTTTCCCTCCACCCAGAAGACTACAGGAACACACCCAAGTACAAGCCAAACCCCAGCGAGGTGGTGTGGGTGATCAAGTGGGTGGATTACTCGAACAAGTACGGCTTTGGATACCAGCTGTCCAACAAGGTGGTTGGCGTCATGTTCAACGACAAGTCCCGCATCAGTTTCACCCCAGACAGAAGGTACATGACAATCTCCAGCCACACCCAGTTCTTTCTGCCTTAACCCATTGAAGATTAGTCCCAAGTATGATCGGGCAGGTGTTTATGGGAATTGCGTGTTATAGCAAAATCAGTCTGTCCTCAGAGGGTTAAGGATCTAGTAGGGTGGGGAAACATAGCTGGCCTGATTGAATCGATCGTCATTCCCTGCCCACCAGGGTGCATTCGAAAACCACGAATCGCGCCAGACGGTCATGTGTCAGCAAATGATGCTATGTGCATTGAAGCATACAATATGCTGTGAATTAGCAATCTCCAGTTGAGATTCTTGGCTGTGTGTGTACTTGAGTACAGAGATCGGTGATGATGCTGTACACAATTCATAGCAGTGATTCTCAATAAACATCCAAGTCAGACCAGCCTTCTCACTCCATTTCATCCCCACACTACTGGGGGCAATTACCCCCCCCCCCCCCCCCCCCCCCCCCCCCTCCGGCTAAATACTGGTTAGTGGTAAGGTTAGAGTAAAGATTAGGGTTAGGTTAAGGGTTAGTAGTTTGGGTTAGGGTTAGGATTAGGAGTAGGATTAGGGCCAGGGGAATGGCCCAGGGTAGTTGCCTAGGGGGTAATTGACCTAGACCCGGGTCTTTAAAATATCCCCTTCTTCTTTCATTTTTTCCCCCACATCCTTTCATCTCACCAGTTTTTCTTTACAGAAATGAAGATTTCTGATAATGAGGGATGCTCTGTTACCGTAGGAAGGAATCCTTATGGGAGATTTCTAGCTCTTCTATTTCCCCGCAAAAGTACATTATTGTTTCTTCTTTGATTTACATTGTGTAGGCCTGTGTGCTAGATGACGTACGCTGTATTGTTACTTTGTTCAACTTCATCAATTTTGTTAACACTTAATTTTGATGTACAAGCACTTTCCTTTGTGTCTTTTGGATTGAGAGTAATACAGAATGAGCCACAGTGACCTTCACATAATTGAAAATGATGCACTCTATCGCACTGGATGAATATAGACTCTGAACTCCTCACTTGCCTCGCAATATGATCCATCTGCTACTCCTCATCATCTCGTGGAAATTGAGGCCTAAAGACATTACCTGGTAATGTGATTGTACTTGATTAATAATTAAGTTCTTCCTTTGCTCTTCTCTCTCTCTCTCTTTCTCTGTCTGTCTGTCTGTCTGTCTGTCTGTCTCTCATGTACTGCAGTTCAGTGCAATACCTGTCGACCGACAGCAAGGTACATTCCTTCCCCCTCAACTCCGTCCCCACCCGGCTCTCCAAGAAGGTCACCCTCCTGGATTACTTTGCCACCTACATGGACGAACACCTCATCAAGGTAAGCTGCAGTAGAGACGACCCTGTCCCTCCTCCTCTTGTTGCCTGGCAACCATGATGTATGTGTATTTGCTACATCAGGCGCCAATTCATGTGAAAGATTGCCTAATTGTCAGTGATTTTGAATGTATCATGTCTGCCAATCAGGAAAAGCAGATCAGGTTTCAAAATTTCTGGTATTGCCACAGGAGTTCATTTTTTTTAACATCTTCCTTTCAAAAATTATTGTGCACTTGGCATAAATGCAGCAGCTTCAACTTCTGTCCCAAACTATGTTCATATTTCCACCTCATCATGTTTTTGTTCTATTGTTCATGACATCTGTTTCACATTGTTCCAGGTGAAGTCTGGAATAAGACACTCTGCAGCAGTGGAAATTAAAAATGAGAAGTGACCATGGAATCGCAGTCAGTGCTATCAAAACTCTACACACTATTAAATGTCAAGAAAAACTCTTCCCATTCTCCCCATACACAAAAATAATGCATACACAGTGCTTCCACACCTATAAATCTACACAACATTCCTTCCTCATTTTGCACCAAATCAAGCCATTTTTTTCTCACTTTTCCATCTCTCCGCCTGCCCTTCTCTTTCCTCTCATGCATCATGTGACCCTCGCCAGGGTTTGACCTCTGACCTCGGCTACCTTGAGTCGTCACCCGTCTCACCACAGGTGCAAACAAAGACGGGCCATGTTTGCCAGCCCGCTAGAAGTGTGCATGTTTTCTTTTGATCAAACTTCTCAGCTGTTCTCTGTCGTTAACCTACTTTGTGCGAGATCCTGAAAAGCCCTATAGACTTTCCACATGAACCATGAGCATCCCTGTTGTCAATGGGTTAAATCCTTGTGTGATAGTGAAAGTGGTACCCACCCTACATGTGATGTGCATGACCTATTTATACTGTATGTGATATACCGTAAGAGTGGAAATTTTCACATAGTTTGAAATATACACTGCGTTTATAGAGCAAAAAATGACAGCATGCTAAACTTTTTGCTTGTTATATGTAATACTACTGTATTTTAGATCTTTGTAATTACAGAAGTTATATTGCAGAGGTATGTTGTTTGCTATTTCAGTTATGTGTTTCATAGTTGTCAATTGTAATTTGATGTTCACATGCACTTGTTGCATATTACATATTTGTGGATACATTTATTCATTAATTACTGTCATGATTCTTCGTGTGGTTCTACTTCAGTGATAACAAATTATGAAACCAAACAATAACAGCATGGTACAAGTGAAGAGTTTGTTCGCAAAAATGGATAAGTCCATATTTGCCAAATGGAGATATTTGCGATTAAAGGTCAAGAAAAATAAAAAGAATTATAAGAAAATTTTTGCTTCTTTTGACCATAACTTCAAAAATGTACCTTTATATGTAGTGACCAATATATCATTTAAAAGGTATTATTTTGTACTTTATGACAGAGACCGTACTTCAAAATCTTCAAAAATGGACTTATCGGTTCTTGCGAACAAACTCTTCAAGTGTGCATTTACAATAGATTTCATTGAGAATAGCAAGAATGTATACTATGGTATTTCTGAAGTGCTGAGACCTTTTTTTTTTCTGTAGTATGCAGAACCAGCAATTTGATGATATCAATTATTGAAAAAAATATATATTATTTAGATCACTACATAACAACATAGCATGAACCAAAAATGAACCTGAATGAGTCATTACTATCTTCTTTTGATGTTGTGTGATTGAGAGAAAGCTATGATTTTGTAGTTTATTTCTTTATTGTGTGATATGTATACATATCTTACAATTTTTTTCTATTGTTTGTTTTGTGTGTGTGTCATTTATTTCCTGTTAGCATGATTTGTGTGTTACATCATTCTGTCACCATTTTTCTCTTTAGCTGGTAGCACTTTGGACGCAGTTTTAGTAATAGGCTCAAGATGTAGGTTTTGTAATCTAGACTTAGGCCTTGATGTATACCAAAGGATGGTTATAAATGCAGCTCTGAGTATAATTAGAAAAAAAATTCAAGTGGGCCATCAACAAAAAATTGACCTGAGGCAAGCTTAATCCCCATGCAGATGATGGTCTGTAAGGAAGATGAATGCAGATGTTTCTCCATACTGTTTATGATATCTATTAAAGTGGAGCGAGGAACCTCCTTTTAGAGGTGCTCCCTGTATGTGAGAAAACTGAGACAGGAAATTCATCCTGAGCAGCCACCCCTCATAGGAGGTGCCCCTCAAAACGTTGCATACAGACAAGAAGTTTCCACAGCAATGAGTGTGGAGTGTTGAGTTGAGTGTCCAATAAAAAGTATGTTAATTGTTTGCTTTCCTCTAGCTAGGCAAGGTGAAACAGAAAAAAAGCAAGATCATTTGCTATTTTTGCCAGTGATTGTTTTTCAGTGCTCAGTCACAGTTTTGTCAAGTGGCATGCTGTGGAATTCTTTATCCATTTGTACACTCCTTGTCTCCTTCATTTTCAGGGTATTGACTCCGACAAGAAAGATGGCATCCGCTCGCCATCCCCCAAGAGGAAAGGGGTGGGACAGCCGGGTGTTGGCCCGATCTCCTCAGCCCAGCCTTACTTGGAGAAGTGGAACCGGACGGGAAAAGCCATCACAATGTACCTCAGCAATGGGACGTTGCAGGTTAGATCTCGATGGAATCTTTTCAGTCCTATTGAATGGCTGATTTTGATTTACTCTGGATTATTTCTGCATGTAGACAAGCCACTGTATGCTTACATTTCTCTTGAAAATTATGTTGACAGGTTTTGTCCATCAAAGGATACATTTCTTGCCAAGAGAAGTACTCCTCTGTTGACAAAAGTACTGCGATTAACTCAAAGATTTTCTACTTGCAATGACCTATAGAGAGCAAAGTCATAAACATAAAATAGCCAGCAAGATACCTCTCCCCGAGGTTAGTCCTAACATGTGAAAGTAAAAGCAACATTTTTTTAGAGTTTCCCATATTCACATGATTCCAATAATAGAAGACGAGGATATCATTGTGCCTGAGTTTTATAGTTTAAAATTGCTTTAGATTCTGGCAGTTAACGAGGAAATTCTTCTTGGGCTCAGAATAGAATGTCACCATACAGACATTGAGCAATGAAAAGGAGTATTATGGTGTCTCATCTGATTAAGATCCCGAAAGGGAATAGTGTATGGTACAGAACTTGAGTCATTAATTGCCGTTAACCCATTTCTTTTATATGACTTTTACAGTCATCACAACCAATGGCTAAACTCAATTGTCATATCCTTGATCACTCCTTCTCTTGTCCATTCTTTTAAAAAAGTGAAAAAATATTAGCTTTGAAGAGGTGTCAGTGTCTCCTGCCATCATATGACTCTTGGACTTAATTTAAACTACTGTCCAGTTTTGTATTGTCATTGACAAGATCATGGAGGTATAGATTGTGAGAGATGGGGATGCGTCATGTATTTGTCAATGTATATATTTGAACCTTTTGTTCATGGTTTAAAGGTAAAACATAGTTTCCTGCCAGACTTCATAAACTGTTGATTTTTGCTCTGAAACTGGGGACATATGCATAAGAGATATGTGTGACATAATGTTGTGATAACAAGATTTTCATTGAGTACCAAGAAAAATGTGACATATTACCCCCCAAAAAAAATCTACCAGAAGTATTGCAATCTCAGGGCATACCTGATCGCAGCTGCTACATGATGTTTTATAATTGATGACATTGATCACATGTATCGGGCCATAGCAGTATCCATCTCAAAATATTCCAAAACAACTCATTATCGTGGCAAATCTCGTCAGCCAGACCCAAGTTTCTTGGTTGAGCTTTTCGATGTATTGCAAGCAATTTCCAAATAGTGGAAGATGAATTTTGAGCCCTTGTTACAGCTATGTTTTAGCTTTAAAACTTTCAGTTGCATTTGAATGCAGACTGTACTATGTACAGTGTACACTCTGATTGAAGGACTCTTGAATAGCCCACCTTGTCCCTTTTGCATTTAATACAGTGCAATCCCGTTGTAATGAACATGGTTATAACGAAATTCTGGTTATAACAAAAAATTCAGGCTGCAACATTATCGGCTCAATGTTTTTTATTGTTTTTTCATTTATAACGAAATGTCGATGTAACCAAAGAAAACTGCCAGTTCCAAGGACTTCATTATAATGGGAGTCTGCTGTATCAGCATTTATTAATGATACCCTGATCTCTCTTCAGGTCAACTTCTTTGAGGACCACACCAAGGTTATTCTGAGCCACAACAACAACGACCACCTGGTCACGTACATCAATGAGTCGCGGACGCCGACAACGTACCGCCTGATCCACGTCACGCACCACGGCTGCACCAAGGCGCTGCACACGCGCCTGTCGTACGCCCGCCACGTCCTCTACGGCATGATGGGTAACGGGGAGGAGGAGAATACCAAGCTATGACCCCGGGTCACGCCCCGGGGAACGGTGGAGGTCGTGTAGAGACTGGACATCTCTTGTGTGTGTGTGTTTTGCGCGCGTGTGTGTGTATGTGTTTGTGTATATTATGTAAATATATATATAAAAATATGATTATATATCTATGAAAGATATGCAGCAGAGAGAGTGCATCACATGGACAGCTGTGCAGGGTGATTAGTCCCAAAGCAGGAATAATTACAGCAACAAAAAGAATCAGAATGAAGAATTTAGGTTCTTCTAGTAAGCTAATAGGGAGCTTTAGATTTTCGCAACATGGACGTTCAGAGGAAAAAATGCTGTTCTACACAACCGCACAATCACTTATCAATCTCAATCAATTTATATCTGGCATCATCTGAGTTTTCCCTATGCGTTCTGGGCTATTTTTTTGTCTGCTCAAATCATGACGCAGAGAGCTACTTGATGCACTGATCATACGGGGGCGCCATTTTACTTTTTGTAAGTTGCGTCCTTGCATAATTTAAAGCTACTTTGCAACATGACGCAGGGACAGAGGAAAACGGCTAGCGCGATCATCGTCTTAAACGTCCACGTCGCAAATCTAAAGCTCCCTAATGTGTGCACCAAGAACAGAGTTTGTGGTTTTACGCATAATGACGTGCAGACCAATCTTACTCCATGCCACAGGAGCAGACGAGAGAGAGCCGTCAGCAGTCCGTCATTTGCAAGTCGGTGATGGACTTAGTCAGGGTATACCCTCTTGCTTGTGCATCAATGTTTGTCGGTCTGCATATATGTGATCATGATGATGTTGATGATGATTTCTTGAGCAGTCAAAGGCAAGATGAGTTCTTGATGATATGTTCTGCTTTATCAAAGGTGCTACTATTATTACATTTGTCGTTGTCATCATTTGCATTGTTCTACCAACTCTCTGGGTCATGCTCCCTCCTATGCGAGTTCTGTATAAAAGTGCAATATCTTCATTAAGCAGAAAGACTAAACTATATTTGTTTTGTCTTATGTATGTGTATGTGTATGTGTGTGTGTGTGTGTGTGTGTGTGTGTGTGTGTGTGTGTGTGTGTGTGAGAGTGTTGGATATGTCTCTCAGCAGGTCATTTGCTTCTTTCAGTTTTGTTTTATGTTCTCTTTGTCCCCATTTTTGATATGCACTATATACCTCATGTCCATTATCTACTCTATGTAACCAGCACATTCTGTTAGTGCAAAGATGCATCCCACGAAATAAAAGTCGAATGTGGCATCCTAGATTTTGCCAAGAATAAGCCTAAAGCAAAGAACATACAGCGTGTAGGTTAATTCATCACATGATAATCTATAGTTATGGCCATGTAATATCATGATGTGTTATTTGTGTGCAGAAGTAATACAGTAGTTCTGAACTCAAATATAACACACACAATAAAAAACATGCTTCATTTAAAACTGTCCTACTGCTCAAGTGGTTAATGTTTTATCCCATTTCTCTAGGTGTATGTCATTAGACAATCACAGTAGACGTGGTGACCCATAAAAATATGATGTAAAGTGGGAAGAAGGGCATGGGAGGGATGTATACCATAAGTCATCAACGGAAAATGTGTAGGTTACCACAGGGAACACACCTGTTGCTGTACTCGTTAGCGAAATGATATAACGATGATGTCATCCAGGCATATAGGGCATAGACAAATACACAGGAATTTCTAGTGCATTAACATCACATCACTTAGAATTCAGATTTGAGCTACAAAAATTGTAGCTGAAAAGCAAAATATGCTATGTGCCATCATCTCAAACCAAATGATGTTCAAGTTACCTTCTGCAGTAACACAGAGAATAAATTGATAGTCCCCTGCAAACTCAATGCCAAACAAAAGCTTCATGAGGAGTCCACAGAGGGAGGTTGAGACCATTACATTACATGCAAGTGTGTATTAAAAGTGTGTGCCATGTGTGCAATCTATCAATACGTGGGTGTAATTTTCCTCATTGTTCACGTGCGTGCGCATCCCATTCCAATTAAAATCAGTCTACAGCTCAAGGGGACCTGGAGTGTACCCTAGTGCTCCACTAATTACAGACCGGGGGGGGGGGGGGGGGGGGGGGGGGGGGGGAATAGAGAGAGATGAGAGCTATGTATGTATAGAGAAAGAAAGGGGAGAGAGAGAGAAAGAGAAGGAAAAAGAGAGGGAGAGTTTTAAGTCATAGAATGTGCAGTAAAGATGAGTGAGGGGCCACTTAAGCTGTTGAAGTAGAATTTGTGTCGTTCTGCAACTGCTAGTGGAGCAAAGCTTTCCTCGCACGTAGTGTCAAATTGTCATTTATCAACTGTAGGTGCTTTGTTCATGCACAAAACTTTCAGGCACAATGTTGGTTGCTGTGGCAACGGACCCACATTTGTTCTTGTTGTTCCCGAAATCTTGACTCCATTCTATTTGCAATGCAATAGATGCACAACTCATAAAGTGTAAGCAGGGAGTAGTCATCTTTGTAGGTTTTGTTCCATTCATGAACACTGATGCAATATTTTTGTGCTAGTGCTGGTTCTGCAAAAATTGCTTGCTTCATTATGCATTATTTATTTTCTTGTTTTTGTTACGTTTTACTTTGCACATTGCTGTTATAGAGTAGGATAGCTATTATAGATGTTGTTTTCCTTTAAAGTTGTATGTTTTGCCATGTCCTATGCTGACGGGGGGTGGGAGGGGTAAGGGGAATGGGATACAAGCATTGTAACATTGTCTTCCAGCAACACTTGGTAGGGGAGGGGTCATAGATTTTTGCAGAGACTGCATGAGACCTTTGGATGGATACCATCACATTTGGTTAAATTGCCTAAATTCCTCTTCAGGATGAAATTCAGCTCTCTTCCATGAGACAGAACTTTAATTCTCTTTCATAACTGTAGATTGAAAGGCAAATAGCAGAACAAGATTTCATACAGTTTGTCACTAAATGATTCATAGTGTCAAAGGTCAAAGAGGTATTATATGAAAATTGACAACCTTTGACATAGAATTAGATTTTTAGAAAAGGAGTAAAAGCAGGAGCTACATAACAATTTTAACATCGCAGGAAACTCTACAGATGTCCAAAACATTTGCTGAAATTCAAGAATGCAAGTCTTATAGTTTTCATTATTGATGTCAAGAAATGGAACTATATCAAGATATTTTACTTTCCGCAGAGATGTTACAGGTGCTACTGAAACATATCAATGAATTTGCGTGGTTGGAGAGAATGCTTATTAACTTTTTGTTCTAACTTAGCATATTTTAACTTTCTAACTCTCCACGTTCTATAAATGGACATTGATTGGATGAGGTTTTTGTTTGTTTGGTTCTTTCTTTGTAAGGGTAGAAAATAGAGCGGGAAACTATGTAGGGAAACTTTGATGCTTCAAACCAGAATGATATCCCTCAATGTACCGTAAACTTCTTTTTTTTTTTAATGAAAACCAGGAATACAAAGAGGCTTCGTTTAAAAGAGGATAAAGTTTACTTTCTATGCACATTACCTCAAGCTGAATCTTTTAAAGGGCATTAAGAAAAGTAGATGCGGAGTTAGTATTAACGCTTCATTCTCAAATGCCAAATCTGAACAGACAAGTTGTGCAGATTTCGTTTAGTGCTTGTTTTTGTTGATATTAATCTTGCCAGTTTCGCCAATTTTTGTGTGAAATTAATGCAATGAATAGCAGCAGATAAAAAGCAACATACAACTCGTTTTGCATTCCTCTCATCCCAGTTTTGGAGCAATAATTGTCCTCAGTTTACAGAGTTGTCCCTCGGACGAAATTATGACAAAGATTTGCACATGGGGGGGGGGGGGGGTGAGTTCTCTCTCTCTCTCCCTCTCCCTCTCTCTCGCTTCACTTTCAATCAGTTTAAGATTTGTGTTTTCTTCCATTTCTCAACCATTTCTTCTTTGTTTCTTCATGTTAATGCATGTCTACTATATTTCTCATTCTCCCTTATCTATAAATATATATATATATATATATATATCATTCATCTTTTTCCTCGTCTGCTTGAAATTCCTGTCCCATTCTTGTCTCTCTAATAATTTGACGAGATAGATAATATATGTGCCATTAGTTTGATGATGATGATGATGATGATGCCAACTTTAAACTAGCCAAGACCCATGTAGCAATGGGAAAAATAAATCTTTTTCAAAAATGTAATTGGTTTGTAATCCGTAGAAAGTGTGTCAGGTCCTCTTCTTCCATATTCTTTTTTCTGTAAGTGTACCGTGTTAATGAAATGCTGCTTACATATAATGCTTTCTATAATACTCAGAGATATGGTCCTCTTGTAGCAAACGAGATTTATAATTAATCCTGAAACCAAGTGTAAGTATGGCCCACTTATAATCGATCTATGATTTTCGATCAACTCTAAGTCTCCGTTTTATGAAGAGACTTATTATTTCATTTCAACTTCTTAATGATCGCCGTGACTTGTGATTGATTGTGAAGTTATAATTGATTAATGGGACTTCAAATCGATTATAAGATTTGATAAAACAGGCCCCGGTCATAACAGTGCAGTGTCTGTTTTTGATATCGCCAGGAATCACATTTCAAGGGAAACTTTGGTGTTTCTTTCTTTCATGTAGTATTTTGATGAGAGATGAGTGAAATACACATATTCAATTATAGGCAAACCTGATTGTCTGTTTGTGTCTTCTTTTCTTTTCTTTTTTTTTTTTTTTTTTTTGGGGGGGGGGGGGCGTTTACCAATCATACTGTTGCATTTATCAGCCCTTGTACCATGGTAACAATACCAGTTCCACAAACAAAAGATTGCTATATTGCTGTGTGCTCTCTTTTTACTTCAGATGGTAAATGGAATGTGTAGATTTCGTGTTTAGATTTTGAAAAGAGGTAGAAGCTGCATGCCAAAGTGAAACTATACCCAGGCTGAAAATGGTGCTAACAGCTGCGTGTCAAAGTTCTTGTGATAAAAACAAAACTTCTTTCTTTTTCATTTAAATAATATTTTCGGTTATTTCCTTTTGTGTTGACGCTGTTGTGGCTAAGGAATGTGCATGTGGATTTCGATGTTCCTGGAGAAAAAGTTACATTTTTCAAATTGCCCTCCGTACTTACTGTCTGTAGCGTATAAGGGAATGTTCTTCGACCTTGAAAACAATTTTATGTTTAATGACAAAAACGTGTTGCAACGCAAGTGCACACGATGAAGTGAGTATGTGCCAGTAAAATAAAGAGAAATATTGATTTTCAGCGATTTTGTACAGTTACTGATGATTGACGTATGTATTATACTATTTCTTTCTGCCGAAAATGGTCAGTTTTGATTGCCATTCGTGTAATTGCAAAATTGTCTGTGTCAAAGTTGTAAATAGAGACGAGTAAATTCCAGACCTGTGTAAATATTGTAAATACATAGACAATTTTATATGATTTATATCATTTCATGTCTGCCTAATCAGATTTGTCTAGTTCGGGGTTTTTGTTTGTATGTTTGTTATTTGTTATTGTGTTTGTTCTTTTCTTGAGGGATGAGTATGTTATTCTTCCTTTTTTTGGTCATATGTTTACGACGTAATTCTCTGATTTTCTTTTCGTTTTTGATGTTTTTATTTCTTAGTCTCCTGTTTTTTCTATTTCTATGCAGGGTTGCCAAACAAAGGTCTTCTCGTGAAAGATTTATCTGATTAAGGCAAAAGATGACAAGCTATGTGCAATTTTCATCGTATGTGTGAGATTCTTTGTTGATTTATTTTCTTCAATATTGCCCAAGACGAGTACAGTTTCGCGTGAGGCTCACGCCTTAACCTTGCGTTTATAAATATATACATCAAAGTAATGTGATCAATTCGAGACACACCATCAACAGTGATAACGTATGCTATTGTATTATCATCGCCGTGGGGTTTGTGTATATCCAACGCAAGAGTGTTGACCGATGTGCTACAATCTGTGGAGGTGAAAGTTACTAGCATCAAGGTATGAAGTTCGTTGACTTGTGCTTGGAACTCACCCTTTTTATACGGTGAATTTCGATAGCAGTCGTAGCTTGTTAAGCCGAACGCGGCGTAACAACAAAATTGCCAATAGATATGTCATTGCTCTCGTAAACTCGTGAAAGAGACGTTGCAAGGAAAATATTAAAAATATGCTCAATGTTACGTGCGTTTCGTTTACGATGCGTTTTCTTTCCCCTTCTCTGGCCTGGGTTCACGACTTCTTTATTCATCTTAACTTGGTTGGTGCTGTTGTGTGAGATGATGTATCGGGAAGAGTGCATTTTCATGGCTACATGAACACTAGACTTATTGCTTCATATACAATTTAGTCTCATGTCATTTTGTTATATATGTTAGCAAAATAAGGATGAAGGATATAAATGATGAATTTGACTATGACATAAATGATAAGATTGAAATAAGTCGTCCTGGAATTGAACTTGACGTTCCTCATTTTCATGGACTAAAAGCTACCTGATAGACAATGACAATGCACAAAAAAAAATGGAATGAAATAAAGAGAGAAGGGGGAATGATGTGTGTATGTATATAAGCAATGATGAGTTTGTAAACACTGGAGAATCTTTCATCACCTTTTCTTAAATTCATGTAATCATTTTCTTTACTATTTTCTTCCAACTTCGACATCTTTTCTCTTTTTTTTTCACTCATTGTTGCAAACAGATACACACATACACACACAAGCACAAACACACACACACATACACAAGGGGAGAATGAAGAAACAAAAAAAGAGAGATTAAAGGAAAAATTTCCTCCTTGTATGTTGCGCTGTATGTGAAAACAAAAATCACAATTGGATCAGTGAAATTTTGGTGAAAAAACGACACAAAAAGACACTTAATAACTGCAAAACTTAAACAATCATGTTAAACGAAGTGATACAATTTGGCAACCAGTATGCATGTGTGATCTAGGCATTGAGCAGCTTTCCATTTGGTTTAAAACCAAAAAAAAACAACAATTTCATTTTTCTTCAGACCTGTTATTTGCATATGATAAGAGTAAAGAGTTTTTCGTGTTCTCCTCGACGGAAAAGTTCTGTCTGTCCCCAAATATTTGAAAAATACGAAAATTTATGAAATTTTTAGTTCAAAATAAATAGAGGGCTGTTCAACACCTCTATTACACAAAGTTGACAATTCGTCTTTAACTGTCCTTTTTTATGTCCGATTTATTTTCTCAAATATTACTGAGCTACTTCTCTGATTTGGCTGTGTTCATGCAAAGCAACATAATCAGGATGAAACTTCCCTTTAACAGCAGTAACAAGACACAGTAAGGCATACACAGCACTGAGAAATCCTGATGTTCTCGTATTTCGATGTACAGAGTTTGATTCATCGATGTAGTATCGATGTCAACCCGTAATTTAATCTGTTCGACTGGACTGGTGAAAATAGAAAAAGAACAGTTTCAAATATTGCTCGACGTCTGAAAATGAAGGCAGTAGGCCCTATAACATCACCCATTCACCCATCACTGATGAATGCTCGCCAGCCAGTCAGCGCTGAAGAAGTGACTCGGACGAGTCACGAAACCGTAGGTACTTTTCGTGATGTTCACAAGTAAGTCTAGTCAAACAGATTTGATTACGGGTTGGGACTCGTATTTCATGTCACTCTGAAAACAGACGCTCATATTCCCAGGGAATATAGACTTTGCAGCCGTGATATACAAGGGGAAAATAAAGCAATAATTTATTGATACATTCTACACGAATCTCTACTCATGCACATGAACAACAAGGTAAATCAGCTTCAAATATTTTTTATACAGTATGACCTTCAAGACATAACCGAAAATTTAGAGTTGTTTTTAAATGAAATCTACAACATTAAGAATGTCCAAACAACTACTCGATAATTACTATGAACATTAAAGGAATTGTATATTTTTCGTTGAGTTGGGGCTTCAGATTCTTAACTTATTTTGTGAGATAATGAGAAATCACTTGGTAAAAAAGAACATACAATTCTAAAAGGAATTCAAATTTCATTTGATGCAAATCGGTCTTGAAATGGCTGGGATATCTCAAAACAAAGGGGTCCTAATAAAAGTTCGGCCCCAAATTTCATTAGGGTTGTGGAAATCTCAGCCATTTCAAAACCTACTTTCATCAAATAAACTTTGAATTCCTCTTAAATTAGGATTGTATGTACTTTCATATTCAATAAGTAGTTTCTCATTATCTCACAATTTCACAAAAAGTTAAAATCTGAAGACTCATCTCAACCGAAACTGTACCATCCCTTTAGACAATATCACAAACATATCAGATCACTAACATAGTTACAAATAATTACCCCCAAAAATACAGTAATCGTTGTGGCAGTTCAATGTTGTGGACTTTGCTACAGCTTTCCCGTCATTAAATAACATTAAATAACAAACACAATAATCTTGCACTTTGTCGCCTGCTAGTCCTCCTCCGATCTTCCCTGTGTATCTGTTCTTATTTTCGTCCTTTCTTCATTACCATGGAATCACCATAATATTAAATCGAGGAGGTACTTGCTAAGCGAGCTGGCCTAGCGCTTCTTTGATTCCATCGAGCAACAGTATAATTGCATAAACCCTATGAAACATTTCTCTTCAAGTTTCTCTGCGACATAAACTATTTATATATTTCTTAATAGAATTAGGTAGATGAAAGCAATTATATCCTGCATGCATATTTCCTGATTCCTTACTCTCTCTTTTTTTCTTTCTTTTTTGGTGGGGGAGAGGTCGCACTGATTGTTTTGGACGCTGTTTTGTTTTTCTATTCTCATTTACAGAATAAAGTACTTTAAAAAAAAAGTTATTTCCGTCTACATATCTGACTTGCAATTCTGTTGTAATGTGATAAGTGCAAACAATCGCCAAACGTATAATGAATTTAATATTGATGTTCATAATGTTTTCTTTTCTTTCTTGAACGTGTTGAAGCAATGTAAATTCAAGTACCGCACAAAACTGAGTCAGCATCATCTTGCAAAAATTACCACAAGCGTGAGTATTAGGTTACAATAGAATGAAAAGTTAATGTCATTTGATGGGGGTCAAATGAAATACCCAAAAATATCCAACATGATATGTAAATATAAAAGAGTGGGATATACTTTACACTTGGCAAAACTCAGATCGTTGACTATTTCTAATAACAAGATGCGTACAAAAATTAATACACTCTGAGGTCAGATATTTTCTGTTTTTGTTCTTTTTTTTGCCATGTCAACATGTCATGAACATCATTTTTTTTCTCTCTATTAGGACAAGATGCTTGCAGACATTTTCAACTGACGCATTTTATGCCTCGAACCTGCCTAAAATACACAATTTCTTATAAATTCACGTGCAAACGAACAAGAAAAGTGTCAACGCTATTACACTCTAAATCCTCGTGCCGCAATGGCGAGCACGTTTGGTTTTACTTTCTCTAGTAACAATTTAATAAACTGTACAAGTCTGTACAAGTGTATGGCTTCATTTACATAAATGCATAAATATATATTGTGATAAATGCATCTGCCATTGCGTTTGCGTGTGTGTGTGTGTGTGTGTGTGTGTGTGTGTGCGTGTGTGTGTGTGTATGTGTGTGTGCGTGTGTGTGTCTAGTCACGTACATACTACGAATGTATGTTTGTATCATATAGGTATGAATGAATGATATCATGTGTGATGTATACATGTATAATATGTATGTTTCTGTGTATGTATATGTGCATGTATTGGCTGACTGAAAGGTTGATTTATACGTTTATTAATGTCTTAAACGTCACCGTAGATTTCTTAGCACCACCATTGACCTTGCAACTCAATATTTGGCGACAAGCGAACAAGGTGTACACGAGAAGTATCCAAAATAAGGTATAATTACTCCCTAGTTCTCGATGATGCCAGAAATACCAATATATCCGAACAGGCATCACCAAATTGTATTTCTTTAAATCGTGTGTCATTGAGAATTGAGCTTTGTATATCTTCGAATATCACAAAATATCACAGCCTAAGTTGACTCTCTCTATCGTATTTTCATTTTCATTTTTACTGCATGAGCCGAAACCGTCTGAAAAATATCGGCGACGGATATCTCACTTTAGTTTTTTCACTAATTCTAGCAGCTTTGCTTTGTTTCCTCCGGAAAATTCGTCCACCTGTCGGAATGAGAGAGAAAAAATAGTGATAAAGACAACAAATGTGACGAACGAGTTACTTTCCTTCACAATGATCTATGACGAACATAGCAATGTATCACAACAATAATCACAACATGTTTACACTGTTAATGATGACAAGGAAAGTCTCTCGAATAAGTGTGATGGTTGGTGGTTACCTTGTTTTCTTCAGAGGAGTTTTTCCTATGAAAAAGTATGAATTTTTTAATGAGCTTATTTATAGTCATCCATCACAACTGATCAATTTAACTAATATGACAACATAAATCTTGGCATAGACAACATTGGACAGCATAGGAAAGTCTTGTTAGGCCTATAGCGCTGTAAAAACCGAAAGACTAAAATCAGACTAAAGAATTCGCAGCTAATATGACGTTTTGAAATAGAAAAAAAAAATATGCTCGTGTCATTCGTTTACCATTTTTTTTCTTCCTTGTATTTTATAGGTGAAGCATGGAATTATATCTTGTCCTTTTAATCATAATTTTTCTAGTACGAAGACACAATAGTAAAGTATAATACACAAAATGAAATACTATGCCCTTTGATACACAGTCATCTATACGTGGATATACATTTCATACCAGGATATACATTTCATTTCATTGGATTTTGTGTATATAATACACAAAATGAAATACTATGCCCTTTGATACACAGTCATCTATACGTGGATATACATTTCATACCAGGATATACATTTCATTTCATTGGATCGAGTTGCATTCAGCACATAGTTTTGATATTCCCCCATGTGCATGCACGGGAAATGGAAAAAAAAAAACCCGACGAGGTTCTGAATTCAGAAGTATCCTTTTGTACCCTTGCATGATGTTATATGATAAGAAAAACATCGCATGATGATTGCTTACTCATGGAAAATTGTATTGGAATTATAGCATGTAATACCCAACAACGGAGGCAAGTATATTCACTCCCTTCATAGCTTGATTTGTTTTGATTTGTTTCGTTTTGTTTTATTTGCAAAATGTATAATGGACTGTATCAAACTCCCCGAGCAGCCGAGTTTGCTAATTTACAGTGAAACCCACCTTGTTCTGGGCCCTGAAGAACTGGAATGTAGGCATACAGCTGATTTCACAGTCCTCGGCCAAATCCTGCGAAGGGATTAGAAAGGAAAAAAAATATAAATTATATTAACGTCTATGTCTATCTGCATTTAAGATATGAATATATGCAAGACTTGACATTAGCGGTGGCCCGATGGCCCGGGACCACAACGATTTGGTCACCAGAAGTAGATGTCGGGCCACCAAAGCAAAAAGTTAGTGTCGAGCCTTGACGTATGGGACTCATCCCAAGAGACCAACACCCACGAGTCATACAGCCCATGAGTTCGACATTGAAAAAAAAAATGTCCATGAGTAAAACAGCCCATGAGTTCGACACTAGGTAAATACAGGCCCATGAGTTTGATACTACAGGTAAAAACATCCTACGAGTTCGACAGATACAACACGGGGCTTAATGTGTCGGTCTCGTGGGCCTTGTTTGCTTACTGTCAAACTCATGGGCTGTATGGCTCTTTGGCTGTATTAGTCGTGGGTGTCGGTCTCGTGACGTCCACCCGATGTATGTAGGGCCTATATAATATGTATATCTATCTCAACCCCATCGTTTACGTTGGAACTGGGTGTGTCGTCTTTTGATTCTGTGGGAAATTGTCATATCTCTTAGGAAACGACTTTAACGTTGTAACTCAAAGAGACATAAAAATCTCTATCACAAACCTGTTATCGTTCGGTATGAATGCGTAGTTCCGCATACAACTTTGTATTCTTTATTTATGCATTTCCCTTTAGTATCATTTTTAGCAATATTCTTTGCACTAATTACCATCACTGACCACATTCGAATGGCGTCATCACCAGTTTACGTAGTCTGCTTCCTCGAAGCCCCAGCAAATGATGATGGTAATGATTACATTATCATACATCAAAATCGGTGCACCGCTTGCATTCATGGTGTACATATTCAGTATGATTAATGCATTATTGATTGAGTGATTGATTGATTGAATGATTGATTGATTGAATGATTGATTGATTGATTGATTGATTGATTGATTGATTGATTGATTGATTGATGGATGGATGGATGGATGGATGGATGGATGGATGGATGGATGGATGAATGGATGGATGGATTTCATTTCTACGTTTTATACATTATAATGTATATAAAACAAAGTCAAAGGAGCAAAGTTATCGCATAGCGCTTGAATCTAAAAGTTGCACACTATATAATTTATCTGTCCCAGAGTAAAATGTTAATTTGCTGACATTTTATAATCCTCCCAGATGTTAAAGGTCATCCGATTGTAGATTGCTTGTTGTTCCAAAAACGAAGAAATCATGGGGGGATCGGTCACTTGAACATGCTGGACCTTACCTGTGGAATCAGTTGCCTCAAGCTATCCGTTACATTTCGAATGTTGACTCCTTTAAAGTTGCCCTCAAAACTCATTTGTTTGTTACCGTTTTCCAGTAGAATTGTATATTATGACTTCTTTTTTTCATCATCATTATTGTGTCATTCATTTTCATGTGCATGTTTGTGTAATAATTTTTTTACTTCATAACTCACTTTTTCTACTGCGCCTTGAGCACGTTAGTTATGTGGAATTGGCGCATTATAAGTACCCTGTATTATCATTATTATTATTGTTATTATTATTATTATTATCATTATTATTATATCACACGAGAGACCTTCACATGGCGGAATATCGATGTCATCTTGAGAATATTAAACATATGGCAACCAGCACTGCAATCAATTGGCCACGTCATCGTATTCAAACCCTGCTACTACTCGTACTATCATCTGCGTGACTTGTATTGGTCTGTGGATTTTTTTTTCATTTCTTATACTTACTCATCCTCGACGAGTACAGAGTGGTAGAAAATTGAAGAAAAAAAACACACACACACATGCACAAATAGAATCAAAGTTTACCTAACCTTGATTTACATCGAGAAGGATCATGTTTTGTTTAAAAGTATGAACAAATATTTAGGTGACTGTTGATACGAGGTCATTTTCCAGATTTTCTTGCATGCTGAAACGTTGGAAAGTGTCACCTTCATCCATGAAATGTGTGGAAGTATGTCGGCATGGGAATATGTATACTGGGGCTTTATACAAAATGAAATCAAAATCAAAATCAATTTCAACTTCAATTTCAATTTCAATTTCAATTTATTTCATACTTCTCGTATATATCAATATTACATCAAAAGTAATAGCACAAGTTCTTGTTCTTTGTCAATATTGTACAAAACAAACAAAAACAATATACACTGTACATACATGGTATACACAGTAGTTATAATAAGTGGTCGAAATCTCGGTTCGAGTTGTACAAAGAGAAGTATGACGGGACCTACATGAAAGCAAGCTTTTTTATAATATACACATGTACGAATACATATCAAGCACACACAAACATCTAAATCATTATAATCATTATAAACATTATCATATCCAAGACTCATACAAATGCCTGCATGTATGTATGTATGCATGCGTGTATACATGTATGTGTAACTTGAAAGGCTTATAAATACTTACACAACAATCATCCACATCAATCTTGACAAAAACAACTTGCGACGTTATCTCGGAATCTTTGGACATCTTCTGCAGAGGTGAGTAAGGAAGAAAGGAAAACTGATAAACGACGAAAAATCTTACAAAAAGGGTGACACTGTCTTGTAAACCCTCACACGAGCCTTCACATGATTTGATAACTAACGACCCTGCTGAAAAGAACACAGTGTCCCACAGTATGAGAAACACAGTGTGAACACAGTGTGAAATCTCTGCACACTGTGAAATTCGAGCTTTTTAACAGGATAAACACAATGTGAGTCATCAATCCACAGTGTGAAACACAGCATAACTATGTGAACCCTCTGTGAAAACCACATCACAGTGTGAAATAATCTCCACACTGTTAAAATCGAGTGTTTTCACATAGTCGACTACAGTATGTGAACACACTGTGTTCTTTGCAGTTGGGTTAACATCCTCCCAGGCAAATAAGTTACACGAGTCTCCCATAAACGCTAGTTAACCTCGAGGAAATATGGTGATAAAAACAAGCACATCAAAACATTGCAATTTGCAGTTGGAAATGCAAGTTTTAAGAAAATAGTGCGATTTTTTTTTTTTACTCATTCTTTGACACACATGTTAAGTCATAGAAGTGAAGTTACTTTCGGAACTGGTAAAAATATGGGGGAAAAGTTTTTGCATGTCATGAATAAAGAGGTCATTATTTTTAAAACAAAGTCTTGGTTAGCAAATCACGGTTGAGGTCATAATGATTATGATATCAATTTCATAGATCATATACTTTTGTCTTTGAACATACGGCTGCTGCAGCACACCTCAAATTTGATACCGGCAGGTAACTGTGATTTAAACAAAAAGTCTTCTATTTAAGCATGGGATTACATCATCTTAATACTAAAAGAGGACTTAAGAACACTTATCATGCCACACCCTTTATCTATAATGCAGACATACAATGATTGCACCTGCTTCTTTATCTCACCGGAGCACATTTTCTCCTAGCGAAATTTCCTTCGATTCAGAAAACCATCAAAACCATCATGGAGTGGACTTGGGAGAAGAACAATCTTCAAATCTTCTCAATCCTGTTTCATCCATACTGCCAATGACATTTACCATAACACCTGGGCCCCGTTTCATAAAATGTGTTATCAATAGCATGTTACGATAGTTGTTACAAGCTACTGAAATCCTTGCATCTGATTGGCTAAGAGAAAATTTGTCATAGAAATATGGCAGTTTTTACTGATAACAAGCTTCAAGAAACAGTCTGGTCGTAGTATTTTTTCCCTCTTTCATAACTATATTTTGTTGAATTGTTTGTTATAATTTAGAGAGACCTACAAACAAAGGAAGAGGACGCTGATTGGCCAAGAGTTTGCTTACGTCAAAAGCTGGTGTGATGGCTCGGCATGGCCCGCACCATTTTGCGCTGAAGTACACCACGACAAGTTTGTCTCCTGCATCTGAGAGGGCATTATCAAGGTCATGCTGAAAGATAGAAAGAGAGAGAGAGAGAGAGAGAGAGAGAGAGAAAGAGAGAGAGAGAGAGAGAGAGAGCAGACAATAAAGCACTACCTTATTTACTTTCATGCCTGAATAGTATCTGAAAACGAGTGTTGTTCATATCTAATGAAGAAAGAACATAAAGTATATTATACAGTATGCGGTAATAATACATCGTGTGTGTGTGTGTGTGTGTGTGTGTGTGTGTGTGTATGTGAGTAAACCTCTTAATTGAAGTATATTATGTACATGTATGTAAGCAAAGACATACATCCATACATGCACGCACAACGTCCACACACCCACACAAACACACACACAAAAAAAACTCACACGAAGTTGATATAAGTATACTGTGTATATTTTCAAACATTTCAAGTTATAGTCCACCATCCGATGGAGCAAAATTAAGCCTTTCTTGACTATTAATACCTTACTTGTGACATAACTAGGAATATTCTAGAAGTTATGATTAAAATATCCTGCAAGTTCTTTTTATTTTCTTTTTTTAGCAGCTTTAGCTCGCCATGTCTTTTGGTAGTCACATTAATATCACAGAAACATGCAAGTTATGCTGAGTCGAGGGGAAGGTGCATTCCAATGTCTTCGGTTAAACATTTCAGTACTTTAGCAATGATTGACAGATGAGGTCATCTGAGGAATATTGGTTTGGAAGGATATTTTGTGGGCGTTCCCAAGTAATCTGAAGAAAAATAGAAGAAAAAATCGTTAAAAACATGGAATGCTTTTAGATATTCTTTTCAACGCAAAAGTGATGTTGAGGATTTCATAAACCAACACAAATCAACATGCATTTGGATTACAGGGGCCCTTTGATCACAAATATTTCAGCTTAACAAAAACTGGATTTAGCACATCATATCATAAACCGACACAAATCAACATGCATTTGGACTACAGGGGCCCTTTAATCACAAATATATCAGCTTAAAAGAAATGGATTTAGCTCGTGTTACGATAAAACTCTTCATATATGGGTCAAGGCGTAAATGACGCCATTATTTTCCAGCATCTTAAAGTAAATTGCAGAGTGAAGAAGTAGAGTGGTATCATTATTTCAATTCATGCGTCAAAGTAGTAGTTTCACCTGCAAGGTACAATCAATGCTTCTTCTTTTTTTTTACTGTATATTGAACAGACACGTAGGGATAGGAACCAAACAAGGATCAATTATCATAGAAGGACAAATTAAGTGTTATAAAGAGCTTATGAAAGCAGTCTATTTGACAATCATTTCAAACATTTTTTTTTCTTATTGGGCTGAACAGATAAAACATATAAAAGAGTGAAAGATCATTTCTTTATGTTATGCATGTGATATCAAACCATGTAAAGGTACTGGTTGGATTTTCATCCAGGTAATTGGTTATTGACCTTGCGATTATTCATTGATCTACTATAGATGGCGAATATTTGATGACAAAAGATGATGATGGGCGACAGTTAATACTTCAGCTCTTGACAGTTCAATCTATACTCCGGTAATCTGTTTGAATATTAAAGCTAGTCTATCATCAATTCGTTTTAATTTCATTATTTCTTTCAAATATGTATACAAATGACATGAGAAATATATATATATATATATATATATATATATATATATATATATATACATATATATATATATAATCAAGACTTTGCTTCAGCAAGATGGAACTTTGATCAGTCCAACCCTCAGTAAATCCTCAGTATGCCGTCTGTCGGCATGTATGTGGCACTAACTATAAGATGCAGAACATAAAAATAACGATACCCCTTCACATCCCTCCCTTAAACATACCCCCCCCCCCACACACACACACACACAACATAAGATTAACATCGTGATGCATTCAATGCACTATAGTATACGCAAACTCAGGATAATTTGCAAACCGTTAAGACGCAAAAACATCACAGTCATCGCAGGGTTGGAATACCATGATGAGCATAGAAAATTAGCAGTGTCCATGTGACGCACTAAATCAACACCTTACATTACATAACATTGCCTTTGTCGTATACCATGCAAAAACGACTACTGTCGATTAGCAATACCGACCAAACGCAATCAAAATTTAATATGCAATTTGCAAACGACAGACAACTGAAGTATCAGAAATGCGGGAGATAGAATACGAGAGAGGACAGAGAAAAAAAATAGGCACTGTTCAGTTCGCCAACACGACATAGAGCTCTCATTTTTCTTGAACATCTTGTCGAAGCGATAGAAGTTACGTCGCACCGCCATTTTCTCACGCTGGGATGCACAGTTTGTGTTATAGCGACTCGTCAATTCAACAACGCGTTAAATCTGTATAGAACCTCAATATTTCCGAGGCAGCCACTTCGTAAGGAAGATTTACTGCGTGGCTGACAATATACCCGACCTGTAAATCATGGTTATGACGCTGTACGATACGGATCAGTTTGTAGTATCGCATTTACGCATAAGAGGAAGGCCGTCAATTGAAAATTAGCTGATTGTAGCTCAAATTGATTCCCCTCAAAACGAAGGTAAAAAAATGAAATGGCCCATGTTTGAGGAAACCATAATTTTGTAAGTTTTAGCTTCGTGTCAATAGGAGGCAGTGTCCGCTGAATAAACAGAGCAGGATTTAAAATTCATACGGTGCCCGGATGGTAATCGACTATTCTGTGTGACTGTTACAAACGTGCAGCTAAACCTAATTTTACCTAACATGCCTAATGAGGCCCCTAAGTACAATGAAGTACTGGAAGATGAAAAAAAAGATACGCCATTGGGAACACATTTACAATATCAACTGCAGAAAGCATTGATAATTTTAGACTGAAGTATCACCCATTGAAGACGTTAAATCTTCACTGGAATTTTAGGTGTTTTCTATTATCCAGGCGGCCTGTACCTTTAATTCAAGGTAGCTATCACTTCTAGCGACACTTGTAGCATCAGATTTTCCATTTTCCTTTGTCCTTTGAAATCCACTTGAATATCTGATTTCTTATCTTATCAAATCATTGTATTTCTGTTTCTAGCTCATCGTCTGTTGTACCTCAGTTCGCAATATTTCCTTGATTACAATGTTGTTTTGATTTCGTGTAATTATATGTGCATACAAATGTGTTATTGCAATTTCATTTATGTTGGAAATGAAATGAATGACATAAGTGGAAATGAAAAATGTATGAAATTAATGAATGACTGAAAGAATGAATGAATTCTCTGCGCTTTGGCAGAATCTAGCTGCTGTTTATTTTGTTTTGCCTTTTTCTGTTTTTTCGCATGATCTTCATAACTATGATGAAATCCTCAGATTCTTTTTTGGGGGGAGGGTTGTTGTCCTGTTGTCCGTTTGTTTGTTTGTTTGTTTGCTTGTTTGTTTGTTTGTTGGCTGATTTGTTGGTTTGTTTGTTTTTTGTTGCTAGTCTTGTTAATGTTTCAAACATATGTGTGTAATGAAGGGAAATGTAAACTAGGTCAGCTCAAGGAGGAGTGTGTGATATTTCCATGGTCAATCAAGCAAACATGGAAGTATGGAAGAAATATGGGGATAATTTCTAAACTCATCAGCCTACACTTGACAATTATTTCAGTGTAATTCCCTGTAAATATCTTCTCTTCGCCATCCATCGCAGATACAGTATTTCACCGGCCACCGGGGTGATGTATTGATTGCTATTACCCATTTCACGTCAACAAGTCGGTGTAGAGTCAGACAACTCCGACGACGTTGCAGAAAAGCAAAATCATATCATTAGTTGAGCCGAGGGGTTTTTCTAATTTCCTTCTTTGTCCCCCTCCCCCTCCCCCCCCCTCTCTCTCTCTCTCTCTCTCTCTCTCTCTCTCTCTCTCTCTCTCTCTCTCCTCTCTGTCTATCTGATCTATCTATCTATCTATCTATCTATCTATCTATCTATCTATCTATCTATCTATCTCTCTCGCTCGGAGCCAGCTGAGGAGACAGTGAGCTCTGAATATACTGTAACCCCTTCTGGGAAGCAACGACGGCGGATTTCTCCCGACGAGAGGAGAATGAGCGAGCAATGATAGATTCTCGTCACGTGTACCGGATAGGTTTCGCGCCAAATTTTCCCGCGATTTTTTTTTTCATGCAGGATAAACGCGCAACTTGTGAGGCATAATGAACACACTAAACTTATGCGTCAATTTAGTTGAATGCCATCAGCACCGACGACCGGCCGACAATACACATGAATAAACGCATAGGATCGAGACTTACAGTAAAACTTATACACACAGCGACATTCGACAGTGGGCAGGCTACCGGAATGCGAATGCGAGCACAAAAGCAATCAAGTCGCCACGCTTTGACATTTATTTTGCATTCACCGCTGTAACAATACGTGATCACAGTTGACAAATACCTGTATAATTATTATTGTATTAATTTGCATGAACAGAAACTATTCGGTAGACCGTGAAATTTGATTTTTGTCGTGGTGCACGTAAGGTGTTGTGCCCCCATTTTGACGATGTTAATATAATAGCATGCAATATATCTTCTTCTCTCGGGTTTTTTTTTTCACATCATTATGCTGTCTGCCTTGTTTTGTTTTAGTCGGGGATTTAATAATCGTGGTCATAACCATCAAATGTCATACAGACCGCACATCCGCTAACATGAGAGATAACACCAAAATATATGCGTGTTAATTAAAGGAGCATGCATAGGAATATTGATGACGAACGCTTCTCTCGGACGGCAAGGCCTTCCTTCGTGCGGTCTGTTTTCGACCATCCTTGTTTATGATCGTTACGCTGCCCCGGATTTCGCCTCGATTTTTGACCACAGAGAATCCACCGCTGGGCGCTGGGAGAGCGTCCGCAGAGCAGCTGATTGGACGCATCACCTGGTAGGTAGTCAAGGCAACTGCTCCGCTTTCGTCAGAGATCCCGCGCAGCAGTTCGACGATGTGGGCATTCTTGGCGATCCACCAAGACGCAAGACGCAATCAGCGCACAACGAATGCAAGACAATTGAACAGAAGCCGCGTACACAATGCAATGTATTATCCCTTCCTCAAGCTGAAGCGGGATGTACAGTTTCACATCTTTTCTCTTTAAGTCAATGCAGACGTAATAGTGATCGATCCCTTTTGGAAAGCAATACGTCCCCTACTCACACATTCCATTATGCCAGTTCTGGGTCGTGTTCCGTCTTTGGGGAGTGCTAACATATTTGAATTGACGTCCTCTGGACGCTAATGGCGGGAGAAATACCGCATGCTGCAATTTAGAATATCACATGAGACCAACAAGAGACGAACGGCTTCATTTAACATGTTCAAACCAACCCGTTCTTCTGATGCCCAAGTCGCTTATTGTTGAATCAGTGAGAAATTTTCACATGGCACACAGCATTTCTTTTTCCATTGATAGGAACAGACACACAAGACTAACATTTTCATGTTCTTTGATAGAATGTCTCTATTCAAGATATGGGTGGAGAGACATGTGACTGCAAAATACAGAGAGAGAGGGGGGGGGAGAACATAAAGATTTTATACACAAGGGGTAAATATAACAGGTATATAACGGAGAGAAATAATATGCTTTCAAATAGACGGATGATATTGAAAAGAAAGATGGGAGGGAGGAGAGATTCTTTGAGAGAAGAAGAGAGGGATAGAAAAAAGAAGGAGAGAGAGGGGAGGCAGAGAACAGACAACTCGCTTGAAAGAATAATAAATGATACATGTCGGTTTTCATTTGCCAGTGAATATAAGCTCAGATTCTCGATGGAGAAATGTTTGTGTTGGAGCAATAACACCCATTATGGGGTGTCGAAATAAGATTTAAAATCCATGGCCAAGAGCTCTTGAGTTGAAATAAAGGATAGCTTTGACAGAATCCAGCACCTTTACAGACAGTTAAAGGACTGTTAAAGAATTCATCACTCACACTTGGACGATAAAAGCTGGAAATAATGAATGAGGGGTTTGTTCCATTAAAGGATAATTTTCAAGGAGCCACGAGACATCGGCACTCCAGGCTTCATAACAGCATCTCGAAGTAAACGCCCAAAGATTTAATTTTCTTTTGCATTTCAGGTTCATAATGTAAAATCGAGCCCGAAGAGACGCAGTTACGGAGTGGGGCAGAAGCAACTACTAGTCATTCAAGTTTGGGCAAATCTGAGCAAGTAATGAGAATTTATTGTCATTCGATGGAAGTTTCCATCATTCCATCATCGAAGAGACGTCGATCCAATTTTTCCTCCCTCGCTGGGAGAAACGAGGTTTGGTGGACAAGGCATTTTAAAACTGAAAGTTCTGGGTTTGACTATTGTTCAGCGTGTACACCCTTTACCAAGGCTCCCCCTCCCCGCCCCCTCACCCCCTCCCCCCCCCCCCCCTCCCCATAATGTCCCTGTTCGCAGACGTTTATATTCTGGTACCTTGCAAAGCTCGGAAAGGGAAGGACCCTTGATAAATAGAGTAGAGCAGTTCTGCTATAATATGACTAATGTAGTCACCATTGGTTAATGAAATGTGATAATGATGATGATGTTAATGATAATGATGATTTGATATTATCATCATTTTCATCATTATTATCATTATCACTAAATTCACTTATTTCATTTTAAAAAAAAAACTTACTTATGGTATTCTCTTTGTACCCATAAGTGAGAATTTTGCCAAACCAACATCACAGTCTTGTGACTTCGATGACTGTATCATATCGACTGATTTGTTGATGGGTGAAAAGTTCAAGAATTTAAAGATAGTACTTGTCAAGTGACGTTAATCCTACCTGACCTACACCATTTCCTTTATTTCCTTTATATATATATATATATATATATATATATATATATATATATGAAGAGTTTGTTTGCAAAAACCGATAAGTCCATATTTGCCAAATGGAGATATTTGCGATTAAAGGTCAAGAAAAATAAAGAGAATAATAAGAAAATTTTTGCTTCTTTTGACCATAACTTCAAAAATATACCTTTATATGTAGTGACCAATATATCATTTAAAAGGTATTATTTTGTACTTTGTGACAGAGATCGTACTTCAAAATCTTCAAAAATGGACTTATCGGTTTTTGCAAACAAACCCTTCATATATATATATATATATATATATATATATATATATATATATGTGTGTGTGTGTGTGTGTGTGTGTGTACAGGAGATATCAGTGTTAATTTCGTAGGAAGTTTGTTCGGATGCCTAATTTAATCAATAGAGACGATTAATGAAAGTTTGTCGGGTTATGAACTGTACCTTTTTTTTTTCTTCTTCTTCTTCTTAATCCTTTAACACGAACTGGCATTTGAGTTTTCCAGTAAAAAAATCTTTGTTTTAGTTCTAATAAAAAACAAAAAGGCTGAAATGGTGGTTGTCATATTAGTGCGCTACGACATCTATGGTAGATGTGAATAAACACATACACACGCGTGTGGTGGTTAGCTGCTCTAACATAACTGCATTAAGCTTCTGGCAAATAGAGTTTTTGGCCTCTACGTACCTACCGCCTGCTACTATTCAAGACTGATTTACATAATTCCCTCACCGCTTTCAGGCGTTAAGTCATCCTACATTGTCGATTGTTTCACTGTAGAATCGTCTCCAATCAAATTAAATTGGCAAATAACCGTCTTCGCTTCTGGTTGTAATCTGCATTCACGAGTAATTGTTCCTTCGCTATAAATGTGCTATGCTTGTGTCTGCATAATATTTACAGACTTTCTCCAAAAATACCTTTTTTCTCTCTCTCTATCTTCCCATATCTCTCTCTCTCCCTCTTTCTCTCTCTTTCAAAATGCGTCTTTACGAACATTACATCTATATACTGTATATATATATATATATATATATATATATATATATATATACATATATACATAGGCCTATATATATATATATATATATATATATATATATATATCTTCCCCGTTGTAAAATATCTTCTGTCGCTATGTATGTACGGCGCTCTCTCTCTCTCTCTCTCTCTCTTTGCCTGTATTATGTGTTTAACATCTTACTGGACAGGTTGTGTACTGTATTCTGGCGGGAAACTTACAGTGACAACACCTTGCTTCCATGGCATCACGCTGACTTAGTTCTGGACTTAATAACGTTACAACCCTCTTTGGCTGGATTACGGAGGACAGCTAAGTGACGCCCTATTCAATATTGCATTTAATAATTGTATTCTTTCTCCCTCTCTCCTCTCTCCCTCTCTCTCTCTCTCTCTCTCTCTCTCTCTATATATATATATATATATATATATATATATATATATATATATATATATATTTCTTCCGCTCTTCTTCCCCATTAAAGGGATGGTGTAGTTTTGGTTGAGATGGAGGATTCAGTTTTTAACTTTTGCAAGATAATTAGACACCACTTATAAAACATTAAAGAGCACAAATTTCTTAGAGGAATTCAAAGTTTATTTGACGAAAATTGGTTTTGAAATGGCTGAGATATAATAAAAACAAGTAAAAACGAAGTGGTCCTGATAAAAGGTGGGTCCCACTTAAAAATCAATTTTCGTCTAATAAACTTTGAATTCCTCTTAGAATTGTATGCTCTTTGATGCTCCACAAGAATTTTCTCATTACCTCACAAAAATAAAAAAGTTGGAAAACTGAAGCTTCATCTCAACCGAAACTATACCATCCCTTTAAGCACCTCTTCCTTTTACCCTCAAGGTAGTTTTTAATAGAAGAAAAATTAGCTTGATTAGTAGCTGACGTAGTAGGAAGAGGATGTGAAAAAAAAAATGACTGCAAATGTATATTACATATAAATATATGAATATATTTCTCTCTATCTATCTATCTATCTATCTATCTATCTATCTATCTATCTCTATCTCTCTGTGTGCGATACATATACGTATTGCACACAACGAGATAGACAGAGAGAGAGAGAGAGAAATATATCTATATATTTATATGTAATACACATGTGTGGTCATTTTTTCACATCCTCTTCCTACTACGTCAGCCACTAATCATGCTAATGTTTTCCTACTATTGAAACAGTACTTACACTATATACCCTACCTTCGCTTCTGCGTTTCTCCCCCTCCTTCCTCTCTTCCTTCGTCTACTTATTACATTATTGTCGCTGCTAATACTGTTTCTCTAGACAACATACTTGCCTTAGACACGTAATCCTGTTACTTTGCGTTAAGTAAATTCGCATGCTACAGCACACTTCAGCTACATCTGTGTATTTGCACATCGCCGAAGCCTTTTTTTTTTTCAGACATGTAATGGAAGCCCATGCTATGCGAGACATCAGCTCAGTGGAGACCAGTTAGCATGATCCAATTCTACATACCGTCTTCATTCTGCAGTCTAGATATTATTTTCATACTCGGAGCGATAAATGTGCGCTTGTTTTGTGATTTGCCATATAGCAATGTATAGAGTGCAGAAATTTTATTTGGGATATCAAACCTGAAGGAATGCAAGTAGTAATTGAACTGTTTCATCACACCGACACAAATTACCGTGAAGGTATCATCAGATCTGAAAGATCAAACCTTTCGAAATGAATATTAATACTAGTCCATAGACCTAATGCATTCCCGCACTCTGCTCCTTTACTTATCCTTCATATCTAACCATGTTCCGTCCCCGCGTGTATGCGAGAAAAATAACAGAATTCAAGGTCATCATTAAAAATCTAGCCTTACATGACGAAGGTCTTACTCGTTGGAAAAGTCATTGTAGATGTTTTCATTTTAACTCAACCAAAGAGTTTACGATCAAGTCTTTTACTTTCATTTCGCGAATGCGCTTCACTAGATTAATTTAATTTGGTGTGCTTTAGTGCTTTGTGTTGTTGTGTATTTTTTTTACTGTAATATAACATGAAAAGACACAAGACTAAAACGAACGCCTCAAGTAAAACATGTAAAACAAGGTATTTCTTCCTCATTGATGTTCACGTGGGGGGAGGGGTTGAAGGGTTAAGGGTTAGGGGTCATTTGTTCATGGATTTGCACACATAGCACTAACCGGTAAAGGAAAATCTGCAATGACCTTTAAAAGCACAATTAGAGTGCAATCTTTGCCACTGCTCATGTCTTGTCCAGAGGTGTTTCTTTCTTTGAAGACGCGACCATTTGCTCATACCATTATCACCTTTTACGCTCCACTCCGTGTCGCGGCAAGGCAAAAACTTGCGATAACAACGGGATGAACAAGGACTTTTTTGGTTGTTGTCATGGTAACCAAGAATTCCTCCGCTCGAGGAAAGACAATGCAGCAATAATCAATTTGTCGAAACAAAAATAAAAGCAGACAGATTATGGGAACCATAGTCACGTTGTCGCGCGTTTCTGTTTCAGTTTTTATGTGTTTTGTTGTGCTTTGTTTGTTTGTTTGATTGTTTGTTTTTCCTCTACTTATCATAAAGAGCTTTAGAAATACCGGATGTGACATACCATGAACAGACACAGGTGGCGTCAGAGTAAAACAAAGCATTTGTTCCTCATTAATTTCCACGCGATGATAAGATATACTCTAAATGAAACGGGAACAGATGTGGCTGGAGGCTAGATTCAAGACTAATGAAACAAACTCTGGACATGCATTGAAACTGTAGTCATCACCTGATCATGCAGCGACAACATTGGATCACAATAAGTTTTCCCTCTTTAAAGTTTGTAATATGTTAAAGGGATGGTACAGTTTCGGTTGAGATGGAGCTTTAGGTTTCCAAAGTTTTTTTTTATGATAACTTTTGAGATAGTGAGAAGCCTCTTGTGAAACACAAAAGAGCATATATTTCTCAGAGGAATTCAAAATTTATTTGATGAAAATTGGTTTTGAAATGGCTGGGATATCCTAAACAAAGTAATCCTGATAAAAATATGAATCCCACCTTTTATTTATAGGATCGCTTCGTTTTACTTTTTTTTTGGCTATCTCGGCCATGCCAAAACCAATTTTCATCAAATAAACTTTGAATTCTTCTTTGCATTGTTTATGCTCTTTAACATTTAAACAAAGTGGTTTCTGGCAAAAGGTTAAAACTGAATCCTCACCTCAACCAATACTATACCATCCTTTTAACATGCGGACGCGTCTTCAACGAATTTGTTTCGGCTGCAGAATTTCCAAAAAATCTCGTAATTGTTAACTTGATAACGGAATCTTAAATTGGCAGGTGCGGTATTTGGTTTTCAAAATTCCTTTTTTTAGTTTGTGCGAAAGTCAATCATTTCATCCAAATCTATGCTATTTTTCTCCGACATAAGCAGTGTCATTCAAGAAAGGCGAAAAAGTACCAACAATGGGAAAATTGTTGAAAATTTATTACCAATCTATAGTACATGAAAAATTTAAATTGACAACCAAGTTCCATCTAATGCATCAATGAAATGAGATATGCAGTGAAATTCAGAGGTGTCCATTTTAGGATTACAAAAGGATTGATTTGTGTAACAAATTCTTGTCATGAATTAATCGAGTTAATTTACACAAGGATTGGAAAAATACCGGAGGCCGCCGTATAAAGTACGCCGTTCAAGTACGGTAGCGGAGAAGGAGAAACAAAGAAGAAGTTATAAACACGTCATCAACGTTCATCGTCATCGACCTAATTTTTCTCCCGAAGACCATGACACCGACACCTCAATTTCCATCAGAAACCATCGGAGTGCATAAATGAATATGCAATTCAATGTCCTTCGAATTATACAGAGGAAACGGTCTTCCCTTGCGCTCCCTATTAGCTTGGCTCTCTTTGCCGGAGAAGGGTATACATTGCAGGCTTCAATTTATGTGTCGGATATTCGTAAGATAAAGCACCGACTCCTTTTCACAATTTTACGATAGCTATACTTATATGATTATTACAAAAGATTATCTCAAAGGAAAATGATACTTGCACAAGATAATAGCAACTCGATCTTTCCTAAAACAATAAAAAAATGTACGTTATTATCAGATTATGTAAAATTTGTCCAATTTTCCATTTTTTTCCATCCTACCTCGGCATAACTAACAATTAAGGGTATCAAGTACTTGTCTATTGGATGGAATACACAGATTATGGCAAAAGACATAATTTATCTATGCAATAGACTCCTTTATAGATGTATACGATTCCAACAGAGGTTCTTGAAATCGGAGACACCACTCAACGATTTAATCAAACCAAAACCCAATGCCTGTGTACAATGGTGTATGTGCTATATTTTCAGGACATTACTTAATGGTTCCTAATTTGATGCGCGTTTAATTGGGGATTCTCTTAAAAGAAAATTGCCGCTCATAAAATCGACGTCTTTGATCATCAGCGTCAATTCGGTCCGCTTTTTAGTCAGGTATTACTCAAACAAGGAGTCAAGTAATAGGGGGTGTTTGGAAGATAACGATCAATTTTAAAAGCTTTGGAAAAATAGAAGCCAAAGTTTGATGAATTATTCATGCCGATTTTATCATGGATGTTAATCGTCTAAGATCGCTTGAAATTAAGAACATGATACACTTCATGAATATTGAGGATTCATTGTGTTGAAAAACAGTAAGGAATAATATGGTCTCATGTTTGCCATGTAATGCTATCATTTCTGATTATATTCTCTGATTTTGTTTGATCTTTCAAACATGATACTAACCAATTATAGACATTAAGAAGGAAGTTCTTTGGGTTGTTTCTTTTTTTAGACAACTCTTTAATAAATCTTTATCTACAGTAGGATGTTAGTGTCAATTTCTTTTAGAGAGAGAGAGAGAGAGAGAGAGGAAAGGAATTATGTTTCCCTTTATTTTACTTACGTGGGGGTCCCATGTAGTGGGGTTGTGAATCAGACTCAAGACTAAGGGTGTTCCGGGATCAAATACAGACAAGTGCTTAAAGGCATAATTTACCATTTGCAGATGAAATCACAACCCAGCATTCGTGCTTCAAAATAGTTCTATAATGTGAGTTAGGGATAGAAACAACCAATGTGAAAATTTGAACCAGTTTAATCGATGTTAAGTATTGTTGAATATACAAAATGTGAACAATATTTATAATGAAAATGTTTCCAGAGATAACCGTCTACTAGTATCTACAGTTATGGTTTCATGAGAAATATAGTGATGTCTCCTTATGTATTTTAAGCTTTGTTGCAAAATTTGTATATAGTAGGATGTTTTGTGATACAACTGACCTACACATAGTGACCCTGCACCTCAAAACAAACAAAAAGTCGCCAGACATGAATTTTTAGTTAAAACCAGATTCTGAAAGAGCAGACTTTAAGCTTTAAAATGATGTATAACTCAAATCAAATGGACTCTCCTAACCTATATAAATATTGGAAAGAAAGCACAAACTCAGGAAAAGTGTGAACTGAGAAAAGAGGCTCTGAAGTACAGTGTCTATTCAAGCGCTTAATCTTTACCAAACCGTGCTGGCTGTGCGATGAATGGGACAAAAAAACAGGAAGTAAACCACCAGAGTAACAACAATGAAGGGATTATTAAATTAAACTGAAATTAAGCATGCCTCATTAACATATTCTGTCCATAATTAACGCCAACTTTCAAAGCAGTAGCACTATCCTTTCAAAAGTTATTATAGTTGAAAGTGAAGAGTGTGGACAAGGTTTTTCAGAAATGAAAAAGGGAGTCTAAAGACACACCTAATCACACTATTCTACCAAAAATGTTCGAGATAAACTGCTAAAAAAACACACTTTCCTGCCCGTTTTATGATACCAAATTTTAGCATAATGTAAAAGAAGACCCGCTCTTTCAGAAAATATGAAAAAGTCAAGTTCGGCTAGGTTGACCCATTTTACTTATTTTCAGTCCTCCGGCAAAATCAGTGTGTGCGACTTTATGTTCGTTTTGAGGTGCATCTTTTGATGCATATTATGCATCAAAAGTGATATCATGAACATTTTTTAAGTCCTTCATTCCTCGGGCGAGACTTCCAGGGTACAATATCACTCTCAAAATGGGTGTAAGAATCAACTTGGAACCTGGTAATACTAAGGTAATGATAATGGCAGGACCGTCTGAAAGAGGTAATACTGAAGAAGACTTTGTTTTTAAAGTAATATTATTATTATTATTATTATTATTATTATTATTATTATTATTATTATTATTATTATTAACAATATTTTTCTTATTATCGTCATCGTCGTCGTCGCCGTTATGTATTATTATCAAAAGTATAGAGAGCATACTGACGCTTTGATTTGAAGTTGCAGAAGTTCAAACTACGTAAGGTTTGGAGAAGAAACAAAGGAATAAGAATAAAATGAGAGCTAATAATAGAGCATAGATTATATTGAAAGCATTGATGACTTCAATTTTTCAGTGCATTCTTTATCTAAACAGAATAATTCATCGACTAGCTGAAGTGCCTGTTTTTATCAATGTATGATGATATCTTATGCCTGTAATTTACCTGCAACCTTTACATGCACGTCTTACTGGTATCCTGCCAAACGCTATACGCAAACACAGATATTACACTCAAGCAGAGGCGAGACTCTCGAATTAGGCACGCAGCAAACACCAAAATCGAGAGATGAATGAGAGAGAGAGAGAGAGAGAGAGAGAGAGAGAGAGAGAGAGAAATAGAGGGAGAAAGAGATGGAAATATATGGAGGTATACGGAAGGAGAGAGAGAGACAGACAGACCGAGAAGGAGTAAAGGAAAATTTACACACCGTCTAATCGAGTTACGTTCCCATTAGGACATTGTGAGAGCTCGCTGCGGAGGCGTTCCTCTTCCTGCTTCTTTTCCTCACTTCCTAAATGTCGTCTTGCTACAGAATGAGCACCCCTCACACACACACACACACACACACACACACACACACACACACACACACACACACACACACACACACACACACACACTCACACACACGCACATCCAATCCTCCATCAGCAAGCTTTTTTTTTCTTTTTCCATTGATCAAAAGACCTCACACGGAACAACAGTGCAACATACAGTACCATTTCCCTATAAATATTGTCACCTAAGCCAATCATCATTATAAGGTACCATGGTGACCACTGTTACTTTCTTTCGCACCCCCCCCCCCTTAAAAAAAGTGAGTTGGTTTAAAATTAATGATTGTAAGTTGGGTTATATCATTTGAGTGCTATACACTTCAAAATGCTGAAATTAACAAAAGGGATGTTGATAAGAAACAACAAATAATGCTGCTCCGATTAAATCAGCCTGTCCGTTTACACGTACGAAAAAAAACCCCGAGAGTTATCAAGCCATTTTCATGAAATACATATCACTTATCTATATTGTTTGTTTTTTATTTACCTTTTCAACTTTATCTCTGAATCTGCCTGCGGCACAATCAGATTAGTCATCCCAGCCAGTAGCCATGGCAACACAAATTATCACTCTGCGCCCGAAGAGGACCAACGCACGGATGCATTGTAGATGAGCATTCCTCATATCTCCTTATTACATAATCATTCTATCGAAACATTCTTCATGATATTGTCATAAGTAACCACGAGTCCCATTTATGCCTCATCCTCACAATCTCCCAATTTATATTTTGAAACGATCACAAAAACGCCGAAATGGAAACTCAACTAAAGGGTCCTTGCACATCTATATTTTTAGTCGAAAATGAAAATGAATAAATGAAATTAAAGACGAATACAATTGTGTTACGTGACGTCGCTAGATCACTCTATTTAAACCCTAAACATATTAAGATTACGATAAAAAATACAATGCTGTTTCCAAGAATCTTGTTTCCAAGAATTTCTCGTCAGAGTGAAAGAAGGGGACTCTCTTGAAAGCACTGTCATTAAATTGAATTACCAGATGGATTTGATAAAAGTAAAATTGAAAAAATAAAAAAGGAGTATCCACAAGTTTGTATCCATCTATTCAAAGTCAAACAATTGCAATTTTAGCAGAGTAAAGCTAGTTTGAGCTTAATGACCCAGAGAAAAGAACATCCAGTGTGTAAATACTTTGGAGCGTAATTTGGGAGCAGAATACTGTGTGACATAGACATTTTTTTTCACAAGGACGTTCACTTGATTGTTCGATTGATAGTACGGGTGACTTACAATGAATAACGGTGCATTAAACGAGCTTTAAAGTCGATTACGGCTCCCCATCATCAATTCGTACCTAAGAGAGTCCATTCCGACCTCATGATTATGCCTACATTGCTAGGAGCTAGGGGGTTGCTATGCTTTTAATCCTTAAAGTGCCATAATATATACATTATACACTTTCACGCGGCGTAGTCCCATATCTGCTTATGTCGTTTGCATATTACATGATTGCGAGCGGGCTGGCATACCAGTACCATTATGAATCCATTGTAATTAATGCATTCACTGTGAATTTACTACACAATACATGCCGCTGTCTCTAAACTTTGGGCGGATTAATCATGGAAAGCTTCACACTACCGCTGATCAACACCATTTTTAATTTTGACTAGAGAAGATTTCGGGCAGAGAGGGCAGATCAGGTGGCTCTCTGTGCGTTATATAGGTTAATGTCCACCCTCTTTGCCACCCCAACCCCACCTCGTTTAAGATCAGTCTACTCGCATAGAGGCTATACCAAAACGAACCATTTTAATAACAATAACGGTGAATGGCTACAGGCAAACACTTTCTCCACTCAGGGCTGCGAAAAATTTCAATATAGAATTATTCATTACAAACTATGTGCAAAGTATTATGCCCCCTCTACACAGGGCGTCATGTGAAGGCATAAGCATAACAGCACCGAGGTCTGCACCTCCCTTTTATTAAAGTCAATTTCTTTCGAATTGAAAGTAGTGCCCGAAGCCGGGGTTTGTTTCCATTATGGCGTTTTGGTAAAGAGATAGGGAGAGGGAGAGGGAGGGGGAGGGATGAGGAGGGGGTAGGAGCGAGAAGTCTATGGAACGCCTGGTGTGACAGCCCGCACTATTCCTAATCACTGGGCGTCGATCCTTGCCACCGCGGGCTGTGGGCATTGTTACGGGGGTGTTTTACGAGTTTCATATCTTCGCCTGATTTCGGCCTTTGTATAACACACGCTGTATACTGGCACGTAGTTTCATCACGTCAGTGTGCGTCCCACGGGGAAGGAGATGGGTGGGTTATATAGGGAAGGGAAGGGTCTATGGGTTAGCAACAAAGTGGACGAAAATATCGTTTAGTGCCTAGTGTTCATAGCCCCCAAAAACAACTAAAACACATAAAACACACATCAATATACACAGTCTCTCTCTCAGTCTCTCTCTTTCTACTCCTACTTTCCCTCTATTGATTCCTCCCTTCGTCCCCCTTCTCTTTCTCTCTTTCTCTCTTCATATCGCGATTAATCCCTCGATGCTATTCGAGCACTATACACTGTATTAGATTTGACGAGGCGTGATATAGTACAATCGGGTTTTTCCCCTCCTTCAGAGCTAAAGTGGGCTCTAATAATTCCACCCAGTGGATGCATACCGACATACCCATTATAATGATGAAAAGCAGATCAAAGAGTAGTTAGTGGAAGAGGACTGTAACTCTTTTCCACGAATCATGATGAGCATTTCGTTAAGAAAATCAAATCAAAGTAGTGAATGAATAGGTAAGCAGAAAATATTCCACTCCTTTCAAAATAGCATCTCATTGTTCAGCACTGTCAGTATACGACCGTAGCGGTGTACACGAACATTTTGATGCATTATAATGCAGGCCCATGGTTTCGGTATGAAATTCTAATTCATAATGGAAATGTCAATGATAAAAAAGAGCACTGCCATTTCTATCAACAATGACGTAGATTGCCAACTTGCTTATTTATTTATTTATTTATTCATTCAGTCTTCTTTAAAAAAAAAAAAAAAAAAAACAGGGTAGTCTTTTCAGAGCCAAAAGGCCTGCTTCTAAAAAGAGCCCTGTTAACATAGATACATACAATTACACATCGAAACATATATTTGCATATTTGCATATATAAGTGTAAAAAAAAGTAAATACATCAAAACCAAAATAAACCAAGTCAAACACAGAAACAACTAAGCAGGACAAAAAAAAAAAAAACAGAAACAATCAAACCAAGCTCATAACAGAACACTATGCTACATACATGTAATATTTTTTTTTTTCTGGAGGCGCACACAGTTATCAATTATTGTACCATTGTATCACATGTATTTTTCTTTTCTTTTCTTTCTTCTTCTTTTGTTACTGTTAACGTTAATTTTGTTAATGTTATTGTGTTTTCTAGTCTATTTGTATGAGTAGCAAAGTGCGCTTAGAAACGTCAGTATGAAGCGCCATATAAATGCAATTATTATTATTATTATTATTACATAACAAGACAGGGTGACCAACGTGCCACATAACAGTTGTGGCTTCAGTTGGTGCGCAAAACTGTGAGAATGAATAAATAGAATTTGCGTTAAATCTGCACTTACAAGTTGATTGATTGTATTTGGGTCTTAAAAGAGATGAGTGTTGTTGCCGTTCGAATATGGGTTGGGAGTTTGTTATAAATACTGGGTGCTATGAAAGAAAAGGATCGTTTTTTTTAAATTCGGTGTTTGGCTTTGGAATGAACAGTGGATTTAGAGTAGAATGACGGGTGACATAATATATAGGACGTTTTGTGGCAAGATCATTCAGGCTATAAATTTCCATCATGCATACCATTATTTCGACTGATAATTACAACTATTAATAAACAGATGATGAAAGTAAAGTCATCAGTATAGCAATTGCAGTGGTAATAGTGATAACAATATTGTTCATACCGTGCATACTGTTACAATTACTACTTCTGTGAAGTTTATGATAACTGTATCACCATACACATTATAGATATTAACATTATATTCATAAGGGATTTAGACAAGAGTCAGTATGTGGTTTATTAGGTTTGATTGTGAGTAAGTGGGACGCCCATTAGAGTAGAATCTTTGGTTATTGGACAATGACTCATTAATTCAATGGAGAGGGATCAAAACAATCGCGTCTCTGCACTTGATGATATGCCCGATTCTCTGAGACAATTAAGCCTGTATTGTCGGGCATGAAATCATGGCATTAGCGGAATAGGATTCAGGCTATATACTTTGATTCGGCGTTATCCCCTGGGAGAAAGTAATTTTCCGAGAAGTATAGGAGGGAAAAATATTGCATTTAGGACTATGAATATGAGTTATTGCTGTCTGAGATGAGAGGCGACGATTCTAATTATTTATCACTAGAGTGCAAGGGACATGGAGCTTTGAATCATACCATGCGTGTAATAGAATTAGACACAACTCTCCGTTGATGTCATCGCAGTTGGCAATTTGAAATGTGAAAAAAAGGAGTAATCTAGGGAAGGAAAATGTTTATCGAATAATACATATTTCTGTCCGATAAATAGAATAAACATACTTTTGCCCAGAGCAGTAACACGTGAGGATCTCTCTTCCATATAATGTATGTTTATTATACACTTTTTCCCCTATCACTGCCTATGGATATCGTGACATTTGCGCTTTAAACGTTTGCTCAATGTGTGGATAATTGATGTACTAAATCTCCCTCCGCTTAGGCTGCCAAAGTGAGATAAATATACTCATTGTAATGATTGTAGCTCGGAACGGAAATGCACTCGAGAAATTACTGCACTAGAATAGTAATTCGTTCCTGAGGAGGTCGATAATTAAGATTCAATTCCGTGTATGTTCACGTGCGTTAAGGTATACTTTTAATACACCCCTAAACATGAATAATGTAGTGAACAAAAGTGAACCATGACAACAAAAAATACCCCCCCCCCCATTATAAATAAATAAATATCAGTTTGTATACAAGAATTAATGTACCCATTACTGAAAAATAAGAATGTTACGATGTTATTTAGGGGTTTTTTTTCTAATTATTTTCTCAAAATTCTCTCTAGGACTCAGGTCTTTATCTGTATTCATATATCTTTATGAGTTCCTTTAGACGCTCACCGCCCTGTCAGTGCCTCAAACGCACACATACGCACACAGCTTACTCACGTATATGGCACACATTATACTCACACCCACACACACACACACACATACACACACACGCACACCAATGGATTAGAGCGCGCGATGTGTACACTTAGAAGTCTCTCCCGCAAGAAGAATACTACATCAAAGCCCCCACTAATTGACAGTTGTTTGCATTCTACCCGTCAAATATGCCCGACCTAGAAACATATAGAGACCAAAGCCTTCTATACATTACAGAGTCTGGCTGTCTCTTTATGGCTATAATGATCTTGTGGACAAAAGGATGAAGAAAAACACAACAACAAAATAGCAGGCAAAATATTGCGGTTTGTAATGATGAAAGATAGTTTGTTTGCGTCTGGACACCTGGAAGCTTTTATTATTTTTTTCCCTCCGGTGTGTTCACAATGTGTTCACATAGTTGACTATGTGAGAACGCTTGAATCTATAAAAGTGAAGATGATTTTACACTGTGATGTGGGGTTTTTTTCACAGAGTTTACATATAGGTAATGTTCTGTTTCATACTTTGAAATAATGATTAACAATGTGTTCACAATTATGTTAAAACACTCGAATTTAGCAATGTGAAGAGATTTCACAATGTGTTCACAATGTGTTCACACTGTACTTCACATTGTGTTTCACATTGTGTAACGCTATGTTTCACACTGTGTGACACTGCGCCCTTTCCAGCGGGGATATAGTCAAAATGATAAATGTTTGTCCTCGGTTTGATCTTTTCCTTTAAGTTTTATGCTGACAAATGGAAAGTAATATCTGATTCAGTATCTTTTACCCTTGATCAAATTTTGACGTTCTATCAATCAATGCATTTGTGATACATGTGTCCAAGTGACGATGATTTAGCACTGCATGGTAAAACAAACTTTTCAGGTGCATGGGACGTGTCGTGTACAGCGTTGCTTCACATTCAAAGTAGAAGTAATTTTGCTTTCAACTGATGGGATTACAGAAGTTAAGCACGATTTTTCAATGATACAGAATTCGATTTCACTCAAACCTGATTAGGATACAGTGCCCTGAAATTAGCTAACTTCATAATATGAAGATTAGATTGTTATTTCAGAAAAGACAAAATATGCCTGAATATATCATTAGCAAGTTTATCATTACATTACTCAAACATGTCACAATGAAAAAGAGGTTACATTACCTTAATCAAAATAACCCCAAACCTGACCAAAAAAAGAAGAAGTTAATATTTTGACAGAACAAATAGTTCATAACAATGTTGTATGACAAGTTGTTTGTAAATTATTAGTGTCCAATCTTTGCATATCACATCTATTTTGTCTGAATTTCTAACATAATATACTTAACTGAGTGAATGCCTACAGATAAGGATAAATAAAACATAATAACGACGAAGAATATGAGGTGCAAATATATATAAATTCGAGGCAGAACTTTCAGCAGGGGAGGATAATTATTCTCAAAACATTCAAGTCTTCGTGCTTAGAAATGCAGGTGTTAAATAATATGTCCCAGTGATTACGCAAAGTACAAGTTTGTATACGTGCATATACTATAAACACAGTATTATAGTCGGCTAATCTGAGTACTGGTAGCTATACTCGAGCACATGCTCTCGGGCTCCCATCTTGACGTAATATTGACCACCACCCCGGCCCCCACCGCCCTCCGTCCAGCATTTCACGTCAAGCCGGCATTCAAACTCCCTAACCCCCAACCTAATAATTACTTTTGTCTCACAAACAAATTTGATTTGAAGCATTGTGTTTATTTATCTTTAAAGAAAACGTGCAAGGAGAAATAAAAGGTACATTGTAGTCTGTCCTACTTGAGGATATAACAGTGAATTATCAGTCACTTTTCAGTCTTGACTTCAGTAGAAGCAATAAAAGCACAAAAATATAAATAGCGAAAGTACCCCCACAACAATAACACAGAAAGCTCACATTAACACAACACTAACAAAATCAAAGTGTAGCAGCCTAGCGAAGGCACCGCTATTAACAACGAGGACAAGACAGAGTCCCCTGCGTATAGTAATGATAGTATATCACTAGTCCTTAGTATACTAGTAATGATATTACAACTTGCATAATGATAGTATTACAAACTCGAGCAAGTTAGGACGCAAGACGGAGTGAATACGGCGGAGTCGCCAGAACAAAGGGAATGAATGTCGAACCTCCCTCGAGAATTCCACCCATTGTCTCATTGAGCGTTAAGAAACCCAACTACGAGAACATGCAGAGCTTGAATAAAGAGAAAGGTCAGCAATGACACTGAGCACTGATGCAGTAATCTATACTTCAACTCCAAACTACGGAAAATGTGCCCTTTCTTACAGGTAACGAAAATAGGTAAGAATAAGAGGAAGGGGAGTGAACAAAAATCGACATTTTACATTAGGGTAGGAATGTTTTGCGTTATTCTGTAGAATCAAAAGAAAGACAAAACATCTACTAAACAAAATATGTATGTATTTTGATACAAAAATGTTCCTACAAGCAGGGGCGCAAGTATTAAAGAAATTCTTCTTGTTTTATGATCGATACAGAAATAGTTCTCTTATTCTTCAGATTTTGCATTCAGTTGAGATGGCTTGCATGAAATCTTTGCTTGTCATAGGAGCTTCTTCAATTATTCTTTTTCACGTATGTCCCAGCCATGTGGATGTTACTCAAAAGAGTTCAAAATGATACATCAAGAAAATGGAATTAGGGTAAATTACTGTATGTCTTTGATAATCTAAAAGACATATAAACAAAGTCATAAAATCCAAGAGGTACTGGCTTTCTGTGAAAATTTACTGGAGAGAAATTACGACTCTTATGAGATGGAGCAGAACAAGAACAGAGCATGGAATTCTGGAGAAGAAGGTGGGGTGTGATGGGAGAAAAACCGGTGATGTCAATAAAGCAACAACGAGATTTTAATTCGGAACGCTCAGAGTCATGTCCTTTCTTTCTGCGGAGGAGTATAGTGTATGTCGATCACTTTCCACAAGGCATTATCGTGGAAGGTCGCACTTTGAAGGTCAAGAGCAAATTGATGGAATGCATAAATTTATAGGCATATATAGGCAGAAAATCGAGCTAAGAGAGATATGTCACACCACTTAGCGGAGTCCGTAATTAGTCACTTGTAACCAACACTTTGCCACTTCCGGTCGCCCAGCCCCTACTGGGGACCCAGTTTCCGATAAATCTGATTGATGGGGTGTCGAAAACACGTGGGTTATTATCAATGTACTACTTTACTTTTTGTCTCTATACGTTACCCTGCAGTGTCGAAATGCTGTAAACATTAGAGCAGAGCAAAAAGGCAAGATTGATAATGCGATTTGCTTGTGAGAGAAGAAAGTTGATTTCAGTTCGAGAATAGAGTGTGATATCTGAATTATGCCAGCTGTACCAAGAATAAGAAGAATGTTTGGAATGTGATTTTTTTTTTCTTAACTTAACGCTTATTTTGATCGTGTTACTCTGGTGTTTTGAAGTAACCTTTATCACTTGAATATCCAATCTCGGCATTCTAACTTTAAAGCTGATACACACACACACACACACACACACACACACACACACACACACACACACACACACAAATCTTGTCATTTCCGCTTGACTGATAAAAAAAAATTCTAATTGACTGCCAACTTTCTTATGTATGTTTGTGGGAAAAAGTGAGACAATAATTTATATAATCTTTAGAAAGCTTGATAGCTTAAACAATATATTAAAAGGCAGATCACACGCGCACACACACACACACACACACACTCTCTCTCTCTCTATATATACATATATATATATATATATATAATTATTATATATGTATATATATATATGTAATTATGTACGTACATTGTAGAAAGAGAGAGAAAAAAGTAATTATCATACATACGAGCTCTTTTTTTTTCATTTCGAAATGTAAAATAATTGATTCTCATGCTGTTAGAATAATTATCTTTGAACACGAAATTTGCACTGTCGCAAAATTTACTTTGATACAATGTTTAACAGACGTTGACACGCAGGGTGAAACTAGCTGCAGTTTTTATTTCATTCTCGGCCTACATTATTTCTGCTTCGTTGATGCCTCAAAGCGTAGACTTCAATATCCGGTGGTTCAAAGAGGATTTTTTTTTCTTGTTACCGTTAAATTGTCCCTCGTCGAATGCTGCGCACTAAACCTTGGAAGCCGTATAACATGCACAATACTATATGGATTCCTCCGAACCAAAATAAAAAAGAAAAAACGGCTGCATGACGACAATTGAATTGAATTGATATGATGGATGGATGTTACTGAAAAGGAGGACGGCGAAAATCAGTTACTCCGATTTCACATTTCCATTCTCGGTTTTTCTCCCTTACATCTCTGAATCAAAGAATAAAAGGGAGTCGCGCCATCAAGTACACAAAGTAGGTCCGGTTAAAGGGATGAGCGGATTTGTCGTGTCAGGTGCAGACGAGAAAATCCAATTTGCCTGCTGGCGAGCGAGGTGATTCGAATATTATTATTTGCATGCAATATATAGCATGTTGCTGAAATGACAGCAATAACATTATGCGTGATACACGAGATACTCATACTTCGCATGTGAGAAGAATCCGAAGCATTATGGGAAGTGAAATGTAGGGCAGTGGTTAGGGTAGAAAATAAAATGCTTGTCCAGATATACACGCAGACACAAATAAATTATATTTACTAGGTGTAGTATATCATTGACATAATATTATATAAAGGAGCATATATATATTACATATATGTATTTCATATGTGTCATACATATTTTGTTGGCTTAAAACTATGTATTATTGCCATCAATTCGTTAACTAGACCTATACCTCTTATTTTCATCTTGCAGTCAATCAATGTGTGGCCAAGATCATTTGTAATTTTCTTATATTTTGTTCTATGGAAAAAATGTAGCAATTGAATTGAATAGATTTATGAGTATATGTTTCTTGTTTGATATTATAGCAGGAGCGAAGGATTTAAACAGACGGCTCATTTGACTCCCTCCTTCTCATTCTCATTTTTGTAAATATTTTATACTTCTACTTCTTCTCCTTCTTCTGCATTACTTCTTCCTCTTGTGGGGACCTTCCGCGATGTAGTACAAAATGAAAACACAAAGAGTTTAATTTCATCATAACGTTAATTGAATGAATGAATAAATTGATTAATTAATTAAATGAAACTATAGCGATTCCAAACATAATGTTTTAACGCACGAGTCAGGATTTTGTGAGGCGAGTCCCTTCCCGAAAGAACACAGTGTCCCAAAGTGTGAAACACAACACAACAATGTGAAACACAGTGTAAACACAGTGTGAACTCTTCGCATTATTAAATTGGAGCGTTTAACATTGTGAACACATTCTTGTGCATCATCAATTCACAGTTTGGATCAGAACATTGCTATGTGAACACTGTGTGAAAAACTACACCACCGTGTGAAATCACCTTCACACTGTTATAGATTTGAGCATTTTCACATAGCCAACTATGTGAACACATTATTAACACACTGTGGGACACTGTGTTCTTTACAGCAGGGTGATTTCTCCACAGTCATGAGCTATGACACCATTCGGTTAGCGCGAAATCTGCAACCTTCTTGAATGCGCTGACTGGAATTCACCCAGTCCCACTTATTCATCATCTCGTTAGTTGGAGTGCATAATGGGTGGTGAGAAGAAATGCAACTGCACTCCCGTAACATCTACGGACCATTTGGCGAACGTGAATTATTTCCTTATTAATAGTGCAGCTGTTGGCGATTGAGACGCCCGATGGTATCAGTTTCTTCGATGGAATCGAATGGAAGATTTTATCACTGTTTTGACGGCAGAGTATGGAGGTGTGGATCAATACCATCTATGGTGGGTACACGGTTACACTATATTATTCTGAAGGATCGTTTTAACATTCAAAAGGTTCGTTTTTTCGGTGGTTAGTTAATCTGAAACTGACAAAGGTTCGTCATTCCGACGGTTCGTTAATCCGAAAACGAATTGAGGTTCGTAATTCCGAAAGTTCGTTAGTACTATCTCCTTTTCATTTTCGGATAAATGCACCCATTAAATACAAACATCGAGACATAAGAAATTTTAGTGTTTTCGGAATTAAATGATCCTTCGAAATAAGGAACCTCATTTCATTTTCGGACTAACGAACCTTCGGAATAACGATCATCACCAGAGAGTACCTTGGCATGGTGGATGAGGCTCTGGATCCGCAAATAGAAGGTCTAGGGTTCGAATCCTACCCGGTGCGTGCATCCGTGTTTCCCCACGATGTCTTAATTTATAAATTGGCACCTGGCAATGCTATAGGGCAATGATAATGGCAGGGCCCTCCGAGGTAAACAAGACCATGTCACGATCGTTTTATGAGAAGTTAGCAGAAAGGAATGCGAAGTGAGCTCACACAGTTCCTGTTTTGAAAGAGGGTCTTTGTTAATTTACATTTGATTAATCAAAAATCAATGCAATGAGAAAATACTATTTCTATTTCACATGGGTTCAAGAAAAAATATATGAAGTGGAAGGCATTTACTGCGCGAACCCCCACCATATCAGAATGGAAACTATTGTATGCTATATAGGAATAACAAAGGGATGTTATAGTTCTGGCTGAGATTGGGATTCAGGTTTTTTGCCAGATAATTAGAAACCACTTGAAATATTAAAGAGCATACAATTTGAAGAGGAATTAAAAGTTTAGTTGATGAAAATCGGTTTGAACTGGCTGAAATATAAAAAAAAAATATCAAAGCAAAACAAAGTGGTCCAAACAAAAAGTAACTTCCAATTATTTCGCAAAAAATTAAAATAAAACCCCCCATCTCGACCAATCAATACCATCCCTTTTAGTAACAAATACGTTTCTTCGTCGCAGTTCCTCGATTTTTGCTCCATAAACAGACTAAAATGCCCTTGATTGCGGTCTGGCAATCAAGACTATTCACAGTGGAAAGCAGAGCAAATATGCAGTATTATAATACATCCTTCACTTTGACTACACCACAAGGAGAAGAAGACTCCTCTTCGGTTGTTAATCCAATTCATTACCGCATCATCCCTTCCCTAATTTCATTTTCATGGGCTGACCCCATCTCGAGAGGGGGGGGGGGGGGGGAGACGGGGGCTCGTACGAGGGCTTTTGCTTGGTTGTTTGTTTATTGTTGATATTTTCTCGGAGGAGGATGGATGAGAGGTATGAGCAGAGATTCCTACTGAGCAGTGGTGGGAGAGGGAAAAAATACCTTGGGATGCTTTGAGAGATAGAGAAGAAGAAGGAAAAAAAGACGCAGCATACTTATTTATGAAAGAAGCGTTCATTACATTGCGATAGATCTGGCAATATTTTGCTCTCCACGAACGGACTTGGAGGAAATCGATTTTGCGCAGGCCAATGATATTCATCATATTATACACCTACCAATATATACTCAATCGACATTCATAGTACCAAAATCACAAATACATAATATATACATATATTTATATATACATCTTTATATATGTTATACATGTATATATATATATATATATATATATATATATATATATGTATTTTATACATGTATATATATATATACATGTATATATATATATATATATATATATATACATGTGTGTATATATATATATATATATATACATATATATAACCATAATGTGTATATACACAGAGAGAGAGGACAAATAGAGTATATATATATATATATATATTATACGTATACATACATATGCAAAAATCCACCGTAGATGTTAACGTGGGCACCAAAATCGAATGCGGGATGGGAAATTCGAATTCTACATGACCAAAATCATTAAAAAATGAAGGAAAATTGATGCACTAGAAAACAGTATACATCAAGACTCATTATTGAGTGCAGTAGTTTCATCGTAAGCAACACGAGAGTGCTCCGCCAATGATTATAATTACACAAGACCTGAAAAGAAAAACTCAAAATAGAGCTATATCAGTTTGTTTCACAAGTACCCGTACGGTTACATATGTCTCTTCAATATACATGTAATATTTAGGTCTGTTCATTGTAGTAGTTCCTAGCATTTTTTGTTGAGCCTGGACAGCTTGACATAAATTACGAGGGATGCGGATCAACTGCACAACCCTCATACTTCAAATCCTTGACATTCTCAAAAGACTCATAGGAGATAATACTGAGTATTTTTTTAATATCTTTTTCTGTTGCAAATATGCCACAGCACATGATTACGCACACTCACACGCACTCAGCACGCACACATAAACAGGCGTATCCATACACAGGAGCACCATCACATGCAGTCACTTTATACATACCTATACACATACACACAAACACACAAACACGCACATTTGTACGTTCACACACAATATGTGAATGAATTGCATTATCATATAAACTTTTCTGTACAATAATGAAAATGAGCCTGGTCAATTTCGACTTGTAGGAAATCGTAATAAGCTTCGTTCAAATGAAATAATCAAGATTAAACATCATGACTTATCACAATGACAGGATCTAGTAAAAGTATTCTGATGTTTCTCTGGCCCGTATTTAAGTCACCGTTATCATCAAAGCATAATATAAGTGAAAACCAGTCTCGATAAACCGCAAAACAAACGGGAGCATACAGCTTACAGGGGCTGCCTGCCGCTCGTATGCGATGCGCTATAATCTTAGGGAGCTCGAGCGCTGAGTGTTTCACGCAGCGCAATTAACTTCAAATCATCTTCTTTAATAAGATTCCGTCCTACCTTGTTCTCTACAATGATCACTCCCATCTTCGCTGGATATCAGGACAATTCCACCAGGATTTAGCAGACAGAATGTGACCGATGCACCAGGCGCGCCTGAGCTGACTATAAAGCTCCCGGACGATCGCGGCAGTCCAGGCGTTGAGTCTTCAAGAACACGTTCTCCTTGTCTGTACGGCCACCTTGAATAGATAAGAATCCAATGTGTTCGCGCGGGTTGTCTTTTATGGATCACCGCAAGCAATAGGCAGGTAACATAAAATCAATACGAAGAGACAGCGGTCGATAGCGACAAGAGAAGTTTACTGATGCTGTTAAAAGCATAGTAGCAGAAGTGGTTGTGGCGGATTCGACGCAAGAGGACGCTGTGCAGCGGACCGACAACTTATTATATTGAGTTTGTGGGCTATGAAGGTACAAATAATGTTTCATATAACAATAAGTGGTGCATGTAAGTCATATATTACTGATGCATTTGATTCCGAGAATGCAGATTTGGGTCCCCAATATTACTTTCTCTCCATGTAAGCAATATCTGTATAGCTAGGCACAGCATGGAAGTGGCCAAAGTCTTACAGGTATACCCATAATTATCATATCCATTATGCAAAGGTGTCCATTCGCGATGTTTCTTTAATCTTATCTATACATAAAAAAAGAACTATAACATGACTGAGCTTCAATCTATTGTCTATGACCTTAAGAGAAAAAAAACACACGCATGTTTTACAATAAAGCACACTTGCGAGAATTGCATCGTACCCATACGTGAAAGTTTCTGCTCATGGAGGCCCTATGTGCGTAAACACACACACACACACACACACACACACACACACACACACACACACACACACACACACACACATACACTATGTTGCGAAGTGTCACTATTCTTATTAGACTTTTGTCTCTAGACAAACATTCCCATGCAATTATCACTATTAACATTAATGAGCGCGAATCAAGTTTGTTTATACGACAAGCGTGAAGTGAATAATTATATAGTTTTCGCAAAAAAAAAGACCTGTAGATAAATAGTTATCATCTTGCTGAATGACATGTAGATAAATCATCATCATCTTGCTGAAAAGACGGCATGAACAGTATAATCCTAATATCATACTTTTCTTCAAGTCAGTCATATGTTAGATCTATTATTATGGTCTGCCAAAAACAAAAGAAAAACAAAAAATGGGGTGGGGATCCCTACCCAATGAAAAGCACTGCTCATAACTCTCTGAAACAAAAAACCAAAAGTCATAAACGAAAGGACCAATGGCAAAGTCTTTACCGAGTCGACTCATCTTTCTATTAATGACTTTCCACGAAGATGATTTGTATCTTTCAAATCCAAGTTCATGTTCAAATCCCATGCACACAAAAATACTTCGACTGGAGAGGAAAAGCACGCATAACTTACATTCGAAAACTTTTTATGAGATAATTATTTATCAAATAAGTGACTTAGCGAAATATTTTTTTTTTGCGTGATAAAGCTCAGATGTGATAAAGTTCTTACATTTCTAAGGCAGTATTTCAAAGTTTCAAAGGAACTTCCGCGTTTCCATGTTGCTGCGATTAACAAAAGACATCGCTTTAAGTAGCTAAAGCCTTCCTTGCGGTTAAAGTGCTTCCTTATAATATTGAGCATGTCATAAATCTGTAAGAAGTTGGCAAAAGAGAAAAAAAAAACTTAGGAGGAGGAAGAGCGGGAAAAGACAGTAGGAAAAATAACAGAGAAATAACATGAGAATGATGATATAAAGAGAGGGTAGAGAAATATTCTCTCAAATCCTTCAAAAACAGATGTCATTTTCTAGCAGTGCGCACTCTTGCGATTAATTCTCTTGGGAGAGATTCTTGCGGTGTATAATGTTCGGGGAAGCGAACAGAATGCGCAACAAAAGATAGCGTCTCACACGCCACCTGCTTCCAACATGGTTGCCATGGCGACCGCATCATCATGATAATCTGGCGAACAGTGGAGAGAGACGAATGGAGATGAACAAAAACAAAACAAGAACCTATACACCGCTGAATTCATCTGCTTAGTACCAGTCAACAGTACCTCTCATGCGCGACATAATGATGACGTACTCACCCAACACAGAGAATGAAAATGATCACGGGAAAACACTGCATTTAAAACTGGCTAGAATGCGCGTGGGGAGGGGGGACTGGACAAATGTAGCATTTGAAAACCAATGACTTTGTTTGACAGTTGGAAATAAACAATGTAGGGCCTAACCATAGACGTAAAAATACTTCCAAATATATATAACGGCGTTTTCCCTTTTACATACAAGGCCTTTTTCTAACTTGAAACTCTGCCTGTGTCACATGCGTACAACCACTTCCATGCAAAAATTAATCAAACGACGAATTGTATGCGATTTGCTTTATTAAGGACACAAATCATGACAATTTCCTGTCCTGTAACTATATAGAAATATTAAACATTTTTATTGAAATTTGATAAAACTTGTCATCTATAATTAGCGACACTCCCCCCCCCCCCCATGACCCCACTCAGAGGTATGTGTCATCATTACGCGTGCATACTTTAACAATGGGTTCATAAAGCACAAACTACCTCGCCTTGCCGTCTGTGTCCAGATCCATGGTCAGATAGTCCCCTCAAATTTGATACAGGATTTGCTTACTATCGCCTCTCTTGAGGTTTGGGGACGTTCATTGTTTTGTCATTTTTGTTTGTTTGTTTTTGTTCTGTTTTGGCGGCACGCCGTCACGCACGATGAAGAGTAACTGTTCCTCATTTGAATCCTAAATAGCATGAGCCAAAAGGGGGCGACACGCATGCTTGAAGCCGCAGGGAGGGGGATACCACCGGTCCTGAACCCGATCGTGCCTGTTCGCTTTGTGGTGACATGGATCTACACATGCACGAGCGCCGTCTTTTGTCGGCCGCTAATCGCGGATCAGTGACCATTTCGAAATGCCTGAACCCACATCAATAACTTCCATCTGCTCAAGGTTCTTTGAAAATACATCGACTTTATAACATCAATGCATTATAGAGACAAAGACACTTCCTTAACAGTGTTCCAAAAAAATAAAGAAAGGGGACGGGTTGGTGTCATAGTGTTCGCTTTGATAATTCGTATAGCAACACGTTCATGCGGAGTGGTAAATTATCGTGATTATGCAAAATCGTGTTAAAAGTAATTGTTTCAGGATTGTCGGTTTCTCTTGAAATGCAGCTAAATTATACAGCCAGGGATCTAAATGAAAAGCGTTAGAAAAATATCATAACATGTAAGAGCTATTGGCAACTATCACCCGACCAATCACTCCACCCCCCCCCCCCCCCCCCCCCCAGCACACCATGTTATTTCTAATCGACTAATTTTTTGGAAACAAACCAACAAATAACAACAACTAGTGTACATTGAGAATGCATCACTTTAAACAAAACCAAAAACGTATAAGGCTGTTCTAAGTCACGATGAATAGCAACAAGGGCAAAACAAAACAAAAGAACTCAACCTCGAGGTGCCACACTAACTTAGCGGAAAGACAAGACAGTTTGGACGAAAATGTGCAAGAGCGCCATCTTGTGGGCTAATATTATGATCTTGTGCCAGGTCTCCGTTTGGTTCTATCAAAGCCACAAAAGACTCCTAGCACATAACTACTATCACAATAATACTACTACTAATAATAAGGTCTTATTTATCAAGGGTAGCCTCTTCAGTGCTACAACTGCTCTACCAGCGGGTCCTGCCATTATTATTGCCCTAGCGTTGCCAGGTACCCATTTATACATTTGGGTCGGAGAGGGACATGGTAGGTAAAAACATCTTGTCCCGGTGGAAGTAAGCCCTGGACGGGAATTGAACTCGGGTCCTCCGTTTGGGAGTCGGGAGTCTTATCCACTATGCCACAGCGCCCCATTCCTGTTGTCATATGAGTCATTGTGTTGCCTCTATTGTCTTATCTACTTAGTCGTTCTGGTTTATCCAAATCGCTACAAAAGAAACTCAGTGCACAACGAAATACACTATAGCAGCAGTTCTTCTATTTAGTATTTTTGATCGGTCAGTTGTGGAATGCCCTGTCTCCTAATTAATTGAAACGCAACGTTGTATACAAAATCCGTATTAGATGGAAGTGAGAGTAAGACTACAATGTTTGGCAAAATATGTGTGTTTTTATGTAATATTCTGATTTTTTTAAGCGTCTTGAGTAAGGCCATGCTAAGTCACGAGACCGCCTTCTTGGAAGGCATCCTAAATACGATGCGGTCTTTGGCGCGAATTATAGTCCTACACGCTTCGATGGGAGTTTGTGACTTCAAGTTAGCTTGGCACGTAAAAATTGCATCACGTTACAACCTTCCAGGAGAACCCAACCCGTACTTCTCACCTTCTTTGTAGGCCCTATCCTAGAACAGAGAAGAAAAAAAGTCCTACCAGCAATTTTATCGAAAGCAGACACAAATGGCCTTTATTCCCGATATGTGGTCTTGGGTTTACTTTTTATATGACTCCCAGTCACGTGCCCACATTCCACAAGTTGAATCACTGCCAGGAGGGAGTTTTGTCTGGTTATTTGTTTTAAACTTTCATGCGAAGAATAATCTGTTGTGGTGTAAACACTAACAAAAACAACAATATTATGATCCCGTGATCACAGCCAAACACTAACTTCTTGATTCTATACACGAGAGAAACGAAAACGACGTAGAATGTCCTTATTTTATTATTATTATTATTATTATTATTATTATTATTATTATTATTATTATTATTATTATTATTATTATTATAATTATTATTATTATTATTATTATTATTATTATTATTATTATTATTATTATTATTTTTATTATTGTTATTATTATCATTATTATTATTATTATTATTATTATTATTATTATTATTATCATCATTTTATTTGTAACAAACTTGATGATCGGCCATGCAGGTGAAATCTCACAGCAAGTAATATTAGGGTCCAGTGTAAACGATGATGAGATAAGAGATGGGATTGTGCCCCCAGCATGTTCAAATCTAATATGAATTGAACATTGGGTTGTTTGGGGGGTGTATATTTTATTATATACTTGATGTATATTGTTTGTCGGAAATAAATGTCATTAAACTGTACTGTATGGAATTAAGAGGCAATATGTTACAATGTGTTAGTCTATGTATCTCTCTAAAAAAAGGGGGTATGTCTATTAATTTGTTTCATTATTTTTCCATCTGAGAAGATGGCTGGATAGCCCATATTTAGCTGCACTGCTGATCTTTCATAGGGTCCAGTTGGATGTGAGGCGGGACCACTTAACCGTGTCACGGTATGCACCCTGCTCTTTGCCATCTAGGAGCATGATTAGCCGGATTTTTTTACGTGCATTGGATCAGTGGGATTTCTGGTATCTTGATATTTTCTTTGCCTATAAGTTTAACATGTTAACATATATGATAATCATGTTTATGTATTATTATATTATACAATGTACACATGTTTATGTATCTATACTCTAGTATACGGTTTCATTCATTCATTCAAGCGTATAGCACAGCGTGTGTCTGGTTGATACCGTTTGCTGACTACTAGTAATCACCAGGTCCTGAGACGAACCACGAGGGGTCGGCATCATTCGCCTGTTTTCTTGTGAGGGTGGGTATAGGGGGACCACTTCACTGGATTGGCACCCTGCTCTTTACGATGAATGAATGAAGTATATGGTAATAAGTACACAGTACTCGATATTAGGTCATTTTTTTTTACACACGTATATTCTATTAACGAATATGAGAGCTACACAATGTTTAGGTTTTGATAAAGTGCATCGTAATGACACAGGACACATTAGAAAGACAAATCTAACCTTCATTTCCATGCTCAAGACGGTTGTTCGTCAAGAATAGACTTTGATATTAAGTACTATCAACTGACTAGTAAGATTCCACTTCTTCACAATCATATTTTTTCCCAAAAAAAAAAACAGGTAGGGGAAACCTATCATTTAGTTTTGTCATTAAGAGGATATTGAAGAAAGCGAGAGTCTTGCATTCAACACATAGTGGATTGGCTTGCTCAACTATATTCATACACAGTGCGTGTGATAGGAAACTTGCCACATGTTATTATTAATATTTTGTTTCACTCCTTGATGGATGGAAAATAATAGTAAATTGAACTTGGAATTGAACTTGAACTTGTGGCGCCAACCTCTGTGGTTTTGTTGTTATTGCTTTAATTTTAAAGCACCAACACCCTAGCCATCACTCCACGCATAATGACGATGATGCTACATGGCTTTTATTGTTATTGCATGGATATGATAATGGGGTGTGATTTTTCAATCATGCCTTACCCGCGTGAAGATGAGATTCAGTTGTGGCGTTTTACGGTCTCATGAAAAGAAAGGGGATCTGCGTAATTAACCATGCACACGTGTGTGTCGAATCCAATGTTCGTTCCATGCGTTGGCATTTGCACAGCGCACGTTACGTTTGTAGATTTCCAGTGCACGCAATGCCGTTTGTATAGACGCTTTTAGTATGTGATGACTTTTTATTGTTGCCAGCCCCCTGTCGTACATTAATTGACAGGTTTGGCGCAACAATATGAAATCATAACACAGTCAAAGTCACCTTCACCGCCAGACAAGCTGGCTGGTGGGGGGAGGGGGGGGGGGGGGTGCCCCCTGAATATGTAAGATATGCTGTAAATTGGCAGCCGCTGTAGTCGGTAGTCTGTAAACGGATTCATTCACGTTACTTCAGCAGAAACATTCATAGTGCATATATACAAAGTCAATGTACTTTTATAAATTGTCACCTTAAAAGATGAAATAGAGATAGAGCTTGAATGAAAAGATTGAAGAAGGAAGCATAGGTCTTTATATAATGATAATCAATGGAAATTCAACCATTATGGTTTCATGTGATATCCTATACATATCCCAATCTACTCAATACGATAGGGCCTATCATCTTATTACATCACATTATAATTCATCACAAAGAAACGATCAGGAACAGTATAAAAAGTATTTCCGATAAAACTTTTGAGTAATTGGTAGATTTTTTTAGAAAGTGTTATACAAAGTCTTATACAATTCAATTTCAAATCATTTCATTTTTATTATCTTCTTCCACAAGAACATGACATACCTGTAATACAAGATAACTACCTTTAATGATCTTGAGCACATGATAGTTGACTGTACGATAAAATTAGAGATAGTGAACGAATTGAGGACATGTATTATAGTTTCAAACCAAATTTGTTACATTATCCATGTTGTGAGGAGAAAAATAAGGGGTCCACAACTCATGCAATCGACGGAAAACTTACGAAAGGACAAAATAGTAATTCAAAACAGGACAGACATTACAGGACAAAAAAAAATATTTTAAAAAATACGAAAACTAAAGATTATAGCAACATGACATGGCTGTAAAATAATAGAATGTATATACAATAGCAGAATGCTGCAATGAATAAATCTAGGCCCTTTTGGTCAAACGAACGAGTAAAGTCCTAACCTTCACGCCTTAGCAATATGTATTGCATTGTTATGGCGGACAGTATAGTCCAATAGCTGTGTGTGTGTGCATTTTTCTTCATTTCTGTTATTTCTCTGTTTTGTGTTGTTATTGTTGTTGTTGTCCTAATTGTTTTGTGTGGCCGCGTGTATATCTCAATTTTTCGGTCAATTTTCCTGGCATACCCGGCCAAATAGTGTCTGCGCCGTAAATGTGCTATTTTATATAGTTTATATTTATGTTTGCATTCTAAAATCATAGTAAATATTGTTTATAGTATCAGCATCATATATCAATGAGTAAATCTACAATAGTATATAGAAGAATTTAATATGAATATATTTTATTGGTATAACAAATTGGTGCTGTTGTAGTTTTGTTCCAGTGTTCCAAGTCTTACAAGCTTGGCTTTTTAGTGGAACACTGTTTTCCATCGTTATGATTATTTACTATTTTTGTTGCCATGACAAAGTGCATTGTTTCTTTTTTTAATGACATCATTCGTTCATATACTTTATATTGTATTTGAAAAAAAAAATGCCCTTATCAGACGAATGAAAGACAAATCGACAACTTGTACCGCTTTGAATCATGTTCTCTTTTTCTTTTTTGATGATGGAAATAAATAAACTATTGAATTGAATTGAATTGAATTGAATTGAATTGACAAATGTTTGGGACAAGAATAGGGTTGGGAAATCACGAGAAAGACCAGAATAATACAGAAAAGCAAAATATTATGCAGCAAATTCGTAAACAGTTGTGAAGAAGGAAGATTACATGTTAATAAAATGATATATACAGACTTTATCGTTTTACGACGTGAAAAGCAGGTGAGCATGGGATTACTACAATGAATTCTATATACGTTCTTTCCGGTTACAAGTATAGATCATATATCCGATATTCATATTTGACTTTGACAAAAATAGCTTTTACGCTTTCTACAGGTAGTTGCTACATTAAAGATGCACATTAGCACAGAGCAACATTTTTTGTTTTTATTGTTAATCGTTCCTTCCGGTACTTTCCTAGCGTGGATATAAAAATTGATCCACAAAGATAGGGCTCGTTGATTTAGGCTGATCACCTCGAATCCCTTCTCCACCTGTCACTGGCCAGCTTGTACGTTTTATTCTAGATTTGATTCTTTCAAAACTTTGCTAAAAGCAAAAACCAACAAACTAATTATAGACACCAAACAACCAATGCCGTAGCCGATGAATCACGCATACTCATCCGTTTCCATTACCATGATTTTTTTTTCATTATTTTTTTTCATTCAAATTATGCTTGGGTTTCTGTCACAAAAAGACTGCCATATCCTTCTCAAACTAAGAATGAAATCATCTAAAACTGCAATGTCGGGTTTCAGTTCACAACCCATTGGAATAGGCACTTGCATCAAACGTTTTAAATCTTAGCCCACGAGTCCTCGTGTAATCTTTAAAGTCCGAAAGATTTAAATTGCATTATACAAATATACATTTGATGACACAAAGCAATGAATCAATTCATAAATCAGTCCTAGATTTCATGGTTGAGAGGGCAATCCTTCCTTTGAGCAAAGAACAATAAAATATTTATTCTAAAACGAGCTCAATTACACAAAACAACAACGACAAATCACACCAGTGCATATGATATGAGTGCTTGGGCTTATAATGACCATCATTATAACTTCATCGTTAAAACAAAATATTTATATCAATCATTTGTCGCATATTTAGAAATTTATCACGAGCGAAATAGAAGAATTGAATACGAGGTGACCTTCATTGAGAAAGCCATTTACATCGACCAGAGCTGCCCGCTCGTTGAAGAGTGACCTAGTTACGCAACAATTCACATGACTCATCTGCCATTTTTTTCTCTTTCTCCCTCTATCTCTTATGCACGAGAATCTAACAAATATCTCTCGTTTATCAAGCACTCTCTCTGTCTTTCTCTAAAAAGATGAAATACATAACGTACTTTTGAATATGTGCTAATATATATATATAATCATATATATAATTATATATATATGTATGATTACATATATATACTCAGTTGATATATTTATATATGTATGTATGTATATATATATATATATATATATATATATATATATCAACTGAGTACTTATTTATGTAATGTTGATATATACCTAAGTCCTTATACGGTTTTTATTTATCTATTAATTAATTTATTTATTTATTCATTTAAATCATTATCATAACTCTACAATTTAAGCTGTCATGGAAACTGATGGGGAGTTAGTTTTTTATCGACCATACACCGTTTGTACATTCATTGAGGTTGTTCAGTTTGAGTGTGCACAATGAATGATATTGTAACATATATAAGACAATCCAAACTGTTATAGCTTGATCTACATATTTCAGTTAGAAGATTTGAATACATTAATGATAAATACCTCCCTTTCTCATCTCTATCCTAATCATCTCAGTACAAGCCTTCTAAGCCTAAAAATTAAGTGGTATTTAAAGATTCTAGAGATCAGCCCAGGTAAGTAATAACTTGCATTTTGTCATCGTAATAAAGCTGAAGATGATAAACTAATATTGATTCGTTAATATTCCAATCACATAAGGCTACCCCTATTTCTTAGAATCTTCTCGAAATGTCCATAAAACCTGTAATGAGAAATACACATTGCCATGCGGCTGAAAGAGACCTTCACGAATACCCGCCCTCCCCGTGACTCGCCCACGACAGTGGTGATGCAATTTATTATGCTCATCAGCGTTCCGTCCGCGGTGCATCTATGCAAATGAGGCTGGTTGATGTGAAGTTACCCATTTCTACTCCTCTTAGAGCCGCGGTAGACTTGTGAGCATGCTTCTACTCGAGTGCTCTCGTTGAAGGTAGCCGATCAGCCGTCTAGACTACATAGCTCCGTAGGCCCTGCAGTGATGTGAGGACACGAGGTGTAGTATCAATATTTTGCCCCCGAGGTAAATTTTCGACAAGTGAATATAGCTAAAACATTCTCATCTTCTTTAGATCATACTTGTAAGTCATGTTAGTAGATGGCATCTTTTCAGAAAGTTTTTTTTTTTTTTGTTCGGTACTGACAATGGTACTGTCGATGACAACAATGAATATACATAAAACAATGTCATCTACTGTGAATTATAATGATGTAGATGACATTTTTTCATAAAGTTGTTCTTGTTTGGTATTGACAATGGAAATGAAAATGACAACAGTGTTCAACATTATTTCACAGAAAGTTGATAATATGACACTTGTCATTTTGTCACACAAAGCATTATTTTTTCGTAAGAATAGTGTAGTCGCAAACTCTCTGTTGGTTGTGTGTTGGCATTTGCTTCAGGACATTTAGGATAATCGCGAACTTATATAGTTTTGCATATAATAGTATATATATATATATATATATATATATATGTTAGTGTGTGAGTGTGGGTGTGTGTGTGTGTACGTGTGTGTGTGTGTGTGTGTGTGTGTGTGTGTGTGTGTGTGTGAAGAAAATAGGCTAAGGGGGTAAAAAGAGCGACTCAACCAAAATACCTGCATGTGTCATTGAGATTGATGTGCGTCAAGGTTACAGAAAGGTATCTCACTATCAAAGGGTAAAAATAGAAATGCTTTAAAACAGAAGACCCTGATCCAGGTATAGTTCAAGAACGAAGCCTTATAGTCATTAAAGCTCCATTGTAGGGCTTCGTTAAAAACAAAATATTAAAAACATGTGAGAGCGTAACGTACCTCCGTCGAAGTAGTATACGATTTTAATATCTGCCGTCGCACTCAACGTGTTCATTATTCATGGCTAGCTTCAAACACCCTTCATTGGCTTACCCTGTGCGCAGAAAATTGTGCGCCGTGCTGCAGCTGTCTGTATTTAGCGGCCGCAGGAGGCGGAAAAGTGCGTTTGGTAATTTTGTGCGAGTGGAAACGTCTGGTACTTTTCCACACACATGCTGATGTGTGGCTGTATATACGTAGCTGATATACCCGTAGAAAGTCGTGAATTCGTGGGTGTTGTTTCGATGTCTTGAAGTGCTGTCGAAACCAGTCTTGACCCGACACAGTACTTTTATTAACAACTCATGATATCTTCTTTACCTTGTACTTCCACCACTTTATCCTCCCTCTCTCATCCTCCTCCTCCTCCTCCTCCTCCTCCTCCTCCTCTCTATTTTCCACTCGTTTCTCATGATCCCTCTTTCTTCTATGACTCTCTTTCACTAAGTAAACCAGTCACAGTTATTTACATACAAGCGTTTGTTTTTGTTTTTTTTTGTTGTTGTTGTTGTCGTTTTTTCATTGCTCTAACATTGTCTCTAATCGGCTGGTTATATGTTATTTGTTACTGTGAGATATATCATATCTTAGCTATCATCTGATGATGGCGTCCTCTTTATATTTCAACTTCATGAAAGAGCGAGTCAGACAGAGATACACATGTGCTTGTGTTTGTGTTTGTTTGGTGTTATGTGTATGTGTTCTGGTTTCTTGCTTTGGTGTTACTGTTCTTATCATTTGATTGGTCACCGACCATGCATATTGTGTACGTGAATAGTATACATTGTATAGGCCTATACACAAGCAAAATGCGTAAGTAGACACAATGCATCATGTGCGCATACCTAGTGCGCAAATCTACACCCGTACATGCATACATAATCCGATATACATACATAAACAAATTAATACATACAAAATAATGTGCACTATATTATACATACTTAGATGCATACATAACATACATTATAATGCATATCTGATGCATACATACACACAAACATCCATACATACATACATAAACAAATGAATACAAACATACGTAGGTCCATATACGAAAATACTTTCTTCATGCATACTTTCCCCTCCTCTCTTCTCTATTCGCAACCTGCTAAATCTTCATAATCAAGAAACATACATACAACTACAAGTGAAACAGGATATAAACGCTTAATATCTCTTGAGGCGATATAATTAACCGATAATTGAGTTTCCCCACATTCATAAAAGAGTAATTACCAGAGAGTGTTATGGTTTCCTGGTTTCACTTATCTCTCTTTTTAGCTCTTAAAGATTTACTCTTTCGAGAGTTCAACGTTAATTTGTGTTTGTACACATTTCCGTGAAGTGCAGGTGAGACGTGGTATATATAGTCATATTGCATTACCGGGAAAACCCATCACGGCATATTTTAACTATTATATTAGTCAATTATAAAAAAAAAGAACAGTATGATTATGTCTCAAATTAGGACTGAAAATATACGCAAATTAGCCATGGCGATGATATCATTATACTTGATGTTGGGAGATGTAATATCACTTAAACACACATACCTCTTTCCTCGCTGGTGGCAGATACACACACACACACACACACACATATATATACACACACATATATATATATATACATATATATATATATATATATATATATATATATATATACATATGTTATGTATTCATATATATCATACACATACAAATAGTGTATGTAAATAAATTATACATATTAAATATTGTATATCAAGATATTATAAACATATCTATGTACATATACATATTTCAACATAAAAAATATTCATAGTAATTGCATTGAATTAGGACATTTTTCTGCTAACACTTTAAACGAAATAATAATAAAAATTGTAATAATAATAATTATAATAATGATATTAACAATAATAATAGTGATAATAAATAATACTTATATACTTATACTGATGTTTCTAAGGGCATTGATACAGTAAAAATATTAAATTAACATACAGTATTATGTACATATATGACAACAACAACAAATATAATTGAGTAAATAGATAAGTTTTAAGCAGTGATTTAAACTTATCTACACTTCCAGCATTTCGAATATAAGGAGAGAGTTCTCTATCTTCTCTGTCTTCAGAAGATTAGAACCTGACACATTTGTTTCCAATATTGTTGATGCATTATCTCATATATTATTTTATGTACAGTATTGTATGTATTGTTCGTAATACATGTACATGTATCTGTATATAGTGACAGCAAAGGACTTAACCACAACAATGCAGGGCGGTGCATTAACTTGTCCTTGCATTAACTGTCCTTGCATTAACTGTCCTTGCATTAACTGTCCTTGTACCGAGGTGCAAGGACAGTTAATGCATGGACAGCTGCCAATTATATATATCCATATATTATTTGAAACAAAATAGAGATTCTCTCGCAAAATAGAACGCAAGTATTTTTGTATTTTACAGATAATGATAACGACAAAAGCTTTAGCGGAGAAACTGCAAGAAGAGGAAATTGATATAGCGATGCTTCTTGCCATTATTTCAATCTAATTTTGTAACAGAGGATTCGCTTGAGTAATTTTCTAATGTTATTATGTTTTCAATCTATGTAATCATTATACTCTACCCCGACATGTTTCTGAAGATGCAATAGAAAACTTTTCGTCATGGAATTGAACTCGACTGTCAGATAAGATCCCCTCCCTGAAAAGAAAAGAAAAAGTCGTTTGATTAATTACTGATAGATAATAATGAATCATGAAAGGGCCATGACTGCACATGTCCCTATCAATTCTTTGTGCCAAACCTGAGGGCGACAGCTGCTTTCGAACTAAAGCTGTTAATGTGCAAGAGAATTGTAAAGGCTGTGAGTTAAAGCTCTGTATTCAAACCCTCATTCATGCATCCAACCCGCCTGCCATGAAACCGAAAATGTATTTTTTTGCGTTGTATTGTATATCGGCGAGTGGATTGCAAGCCGCCGCCGCCGCCGTAAGATTGCATTTCTGCGCATGCTGATGTTTGCTGTGTATGTGTGCCTACAAGTACGCATGCATGTATGTGAAGATAATGTCTCTTGAGCGTATATAAGAAAGGTATGTGTTTATTGCACACAATGCCGTGTATAAACGTGTGTAATTTTGCTTGTGTGTCTGTGTGTGTGTGTGTGTGTGTCTGTCTGTCTGTCTGTCTGTGTGTGTGTCTGTCTGTCTGTCTGTGTCTGTGTGTGTGCCCCAATCGGCGTGTCTCGAGCCTTGACGTTACAGTAACATCACGTTGTTTAGTCCCTCCGTTTAACATCCAAGGTTGTTGTTTTCCGTCGTTGCTGCCCTTTTTTTTTTTTTTTTTTGTGGGGATTGTATACCAGTACACAGCTTTCTGCACAGCCACATAGTAATACAATCATACAGGAGAATGGATGTCACTATCCAATACAATGTATGCAAGCAATCAGATGATCTTTAGATCTTTGTTTCACGTAAATTTTTCACGTATATATGTATATATATATATATATATATATATATATATTATATTTCTTCACTAAATCAATTCAAGAAGATGTATAGTTGTATCTATTAGATTAATATAACTTGCAATAATCTTGCCACATGAAAAGCTATATGTGTCACCTCATAGTGTGTGTGTGTGTATGTATGTGTGTAAAGAGAAACAGATAGATGGATGGATAGACAGACAGACAGATAGATAAATAGATAGATAGACAGACAGACAGACAGATAGATAGATAGATAGAAGGACAGATAGATGGATAGATAGATAACAGCTCGGATACATAGACAGGAATGATAGGCTATGATTATTATTATTGTATTCACTCGATTTTTTTAGCGATACCTGACAGGCAACTGTCATACCATTAATATTTTTCACTTTACTGACGGCTCCCTGGTCTCAATATTGTATGGGAATGTGCTCGTACATTACTCTTTCAGAATGGGCGCTTTGGAAATATGTAGATTTGTTGCAATGAAGCTCAACTGCAGTACACCAACTTCCGATGAGACTTTACCATACATTTAGCATATTATTATTATTATTGCTATTATTATTATTATTGTTATTATTGTCATTATTGCTATTAGTATTAGTATTAGTGTTAGTATTAGTATTAGTATTATCATCATTATCATTATTATTATTGTTGTCGTTATTATTATTATTATTATTATTATTATTATCATCATCATCATCATCATCATCATCATCATTATTATTTATTTGACCAGATATAATGAGCTTTTAGCTTGCATATCATAAACATTACAAACATAAAACAAAAACTAGAGTGAACAGTACAAAAGGATACACTGTACTATACATGCAACACAGAATGATAGAGGTAAAGATGGCGGCAACATGCGGGTCAGGGCACACAAAAGTAAAGACATGTACTATATTGCCCGTAGGCATGTGAGCCCACACATGTTGCCCCAAGGAACATTGATAGAATACATGCAATTTAAGGACTTCTTGTATGGAAATAATGTACCGTAGATATGACTGTCCAATATAAACTGCAAATCATATGGTTGAAAGAACAGACAAATGAGATCCAATTAAAAAAGTTATAATTCTGAACAAACAAACATTGTAATGGAATATCTGCGGTGGAATATATAAACTAGAAATGTTGCTATGGTTCTTGGGTATTTTCCGCCATATAACATTATAATTCTCGCATAGATCTGTTATACATCTATCCACTAAAGATGATAATGATAATTAAGTGCCCATTTCCAATGAGACTTGTTAAAAAGAAATTGACCTTATATAACTGAGCAAATGGCATTGATTTTTTATAAAGTTATTATTCAAAGTAGGATTGATTACTGTAGTATAATTTGAGGAAACGCGGGGAAAATACGTAGTGATAAAATTCAGAAATTATTAAATAGGGCACTAGGAGTTTTTATGAATGTCAAATGGAGATTTTCAAGTGAAGCATTATTTGATTTGATACAGACAAATTCAAAGTTAAAGATAGATACATTTATTGAAAGAAGCGATAAACAGTTATTGTATGTAATGTATAAAATTATAAATAGAACTATGCCACACATTATATGTAATTTATTTTCATTTAAGCAGACTATTTATAAACTGAGAAAGGAATAATGAAACTAGATGTACCACACCCAAGAACCAATTTCAAGAAACGTAGTGTAACATATCGAGGCGCTAAATTATGGAATAATTTATCAGATGATGTAAAGCAAAGTGTATCATTTTCTATATCTAAAAATAAGGTGGATGAATTATATACGTATGAGTAATTGTTTGCAGTGAACTGTAACATTGTGCATCAATCATATTCTTTTTTTTCAGTATCTTAATTACAATTTCTTTATGTAATATGCATGATTTTGTATGATTTGCTTTTGTTTGTTTGTTTGTTTTGATTTTCTTTTTTTTTCTTTTTTAACGTTTCCTATACTATGTATAAAATGTTGTATTTTGTAATTGTATGGTTTTTACTTCACGGACTCATAGAAGAACAGCCATTGGCTGAAGTGAGTGACCCGTGGTGAAATAAAATAAACTCAAACTCAAACTCAAACTTCACAATGTATTGATAGCCACAATCTGATGATGAGAATGATAATGATGTTACAAAATATATGTGATGATAATACATGTAATAGCAGAACATCAGATTCATATAAGTTCCTGAAACCAAACTTTCGTGATGGTCGATAGATATTTACTTAGAAACTTTTCCCACGCTTTTGCTGAAGATGGCATATTTCAAAATGGCATATCGAATCTTTTAATTGCAACCCCCAGCACGCACACACACACACACACACACACACACACACACACATACACCCACGCACACCACACTTTTTTATGATATTCTTTATTTGAATTTCATTCAATATCAGGTCCATGTTAACAATGAATTAAATGTGAACAAAAATAAGCAGCTGTATTCTCTTTTGTGCTGCTGAATCATTTTTTCCAACATACAGTACAATATATTTTGGGTCTTTGTTTTTTTCAAATCATACCATGTATAAGAGAAAATAATTAATGACGTGAAATTCTCTCAGACTCTCACAAGACACAAACACGCACACACACACACATACACACAAACACCCATTCACTCCGCCTTCTTTTACTCTTTCTCTCAAATACTGCATTAAATCAGGGTCTACTCTGTAATGGAAATGTGACATTACGACCATGTTTACATAACTAATGAGATGTGCAAATAAGTCTGGGAAAATGAGTTGAAACGTTTGACCGCCCTAGCTTCATGTTCGCAAGTGAGGAATACCTACATCGAATAACAAAGTCCATATAACGAGATGTCTGCCAATAGAAATGCTGTGAGGCGCTGACGTATGTACGGACCTCCGCAAAAAACGAGGGGGTCATCAAACTTTGATTCCGGGCCCTGCATCGATGTCATTACTGTTACGGCGCCAACTACGTGCGCTTGTTTGGGGTTTCTTTTCCACGATGTTGTTGTTGTTGTTATTGTTGTTGTTGTTGTTGCTGTTGTTGTTGTTGTTGTTGTTGTTGTTGTTGTTGTTGTTGTTGTTGTTGCTTATGCTGCTGCTGCTGCTGCTGCTGCTGTAATTGTTTTTTGAGGTAAGTCAGCAAAATCCTATAAAACCGAAGCAATAAACGACACATCGTCTTAATGGTATTACCTCAGACATAATTAGCCAGTAACTGGAAGAGAGATAACGTCAGTATGATTGTTTTACGTTGTCATCTTGGAACCCGCTCCCTAAATAATGATGATAATAATAAAGTATGTAGAGAAAGAAAGAAAGAAAGAAACAAATAAACAAGAAAAGAGAGAAAAGTGAAAAGTAATAATAAAGGCAGGGAAAGACAAGGATGGAAAGAAAGTGCTAGTATATCCAAGATAGAGATTGAAAAGGAAATTCGATATGATTATAAACGGCAAAGAACAAAGGCATGACTGAAGGTGATTTGAAAATGCTTCGCGCTCTCCACCCTGTTCGTGTGGGCACTGGAGAAAGGTGATGTCTTTGTCGGCTGTTTGCTTGTGAAAACATACAATTGTAATGTGATCATCGAAAGTCGGTGACACGAGCGACAGGACATTCACACTTCGAGCGGTTCTCTTGAGTTGGTTACCGTATTAGATGTATGAAATCATTTTAGTCATAGTGATATATACTGAGCATTATTATGTATGTTTATGATTTTGTATTTCATATTTCATTCTTTCCCACTACGCCTTGAGCACATTAGTCATGTGGGAGTTGCGCAGTATCATGTACCCTGTATTATTATTGTTGTTGTCATCATTATTATTAACGTTATTATTATTATTATCATTATCGTTATTATCATCTACTGTCATGTTTTTGTTAACCGTTGCATTTTTGTCATGTTTGTTGGCCTCTGTGAAGATATAGTGATACACGTAAGAGACTTGGCAGGGCATAGTGTTGTTGGGGTTAGTTTGTTTGTTTGTTTGTTTGTTTGTTTGTTTGTTTGTTTGTTTGTTTGTTTTTGATACGTAATTATCAATAATCATTGTAATTTATAAATCTATGATTGCAAAACGCCTTTCAAAGGATTGTCCCCCGAGAAGATGAAATCGAAGGACTATACCCATATACCAGCGTCGAAAGCAGACGGCCGATTCGACAAAGATGCCCTTGCCTTGTTTATCATAAATGCCGCTTCGCGCGTTGCTGACGTCACATGCCGTCAAGCGTACCTCGAAAAACTGCTCTCGCCAGACTCCCAAAATATCGCCGTCGCCATGGCAACAGACTTGACCAGGCTCAAATGGCGTTTCGCGAAAGATCATGTAGCATCCTGAGCTGAAATGTGGCTAATGGTTTGCATCAGACACACAGAAAATTTCGGTTCTCCGAAGTAGTGCAGATATATCACGGTTGTCTATAACATAAATCGCATATAATATATATATATATATATATATATATCTGTGTGTGCGTGCGTGTGTTTGTGTGTACGCGTGTGCATACATGTAAACCATCAAGTTTTAATGTACTCTCTAAAAGAGATCGAGTGAAAATATTCACTCTTGAAAGAGTGAATACAAAAAAGAGTGAATTTAGAGTGAAATTGGAGTGAATTTTGAGTGGAAATGTTCATTTTCACTCATTTTGGAGTGACCTCAGGGATCAATCGAAGATTTTGGAGTGATCCCTGAGGTCACTCGAAAACGAGTGAAAATAAAAATTTTCACTCAAAATTCACTCCAATTTCACTCTAAATTCACTCTTTTCTGTTATTCACTCCTTCAAGAGTGAATATTTTCACTCGATCTTTTTTAGAGAGTACATGCATGGTTCAAGCATGTAGGCATATATGTTCGCTCGTTAAGTTTTACACAATCATGTAGTGTATGATGAACGTAGACGATTGAAAGTTGTTATATACGTGCACAGTAAACATAGTGACAACACAATCCCTATCGGAAGCATTGTAATGGAGAAGAAGGAGTTTTCGGAACACTTATAGAACAGGAGATCATAGGTTCGAGTCTTGCTTGGCGCACATCTATATCCTTGGACATGATGTTAAATCCACTTAAGTCATAGTCTTGACCCAAGTTTGAAAATGGATGGGGGATGATAAACTGATAGAATATGTAATACTCCTACAGAAGAGCCGTATTGTTTTGACACGAGAGGTATATAAATTAGATCATTACCATTACGTACAAAGGACACAAGCGTCTATGCTGCTACGCAAGGAGCAGACCCACTCATAATCAAAAGCAGCTTTTATCGTAATCAATTTCGGATCCTCGATATGTGCGTCTTCGAAATATCTTTGTAAAACAACAGGTCGTGCCACTTTATCCGTACACCACATCTTCCAGCAATCCTTAAAAATACCCTGTAAACACTGGACTTTGCTTTATGCCATATTGGCACATACACTACAATGACCTACGGCCGAACCCGAAATTTTAAATACGGTGTATTCATCTGAACATCTTGTCATTTCTTTCATATCAAAAGATGTTAATAAACAACCTCTTTAAAAGAAAGACACAAAGGCACATAAAAATAAAATCAAGATTGATTGGCATGACAGTCTTGCGACCAAGATTGAAATGCCGCTACCAAAAGGATGTTTTAGATCATCAAAATTTATGATTTGCCCATAAAATCTACTTTGTGTATTGTCAGTTGTCATTGTAATTGCACGAGGCGTCGTATGCATGCTTGATTTAGCAAAAACAAACCAACATCACCTCTATTTTGTACTGAAAAGGGAGTAATCTCAATGAGAAACAAGTGGTATCATCACCAAAAAGATATCATGTTATTAAAGGGGGAAACCAGACCAGTTAAAAGTTAGGCTGTAAATTTCATGAACACTACAGTGAAAAGTTGATCCAAGCTGGACAAAAAATAAGGAAGTTGAGAGTGTGAAATTGCGCAAATTATTGCAAAACGTTTCTTGACCAGTCAGCATGAATATGCAAATAAGCGAGTTGATGATGTCATCGCCTCACAACGTGATATGTAGGACCTGTAGTTTGTACACGAAATTCAAAATTATGCCATATTGGCACATACACTACAATGACCTACGGCCGAACCCGAAATTTTAAATACGGTGTATTCATCTGAACATCTTGTCATTTCTTTCATATCAAAAGATGTTAATAAACAACCTCTTTAAAAGAAATACACAAAGACACATAAAAATTAAATCAAGATTGATTAGCATGACAGTGGCGTGGGAAACTTCTTGCGACCAAGGTTGAAATAACGCTACCAAAAGGATGTTTTAGATCATCAAAATCTATCACTTGCCCATTAAATCTGGTTTGCGTATCGTCAGTTGTCATTGTAATTGCACGAGGCGTCGTATGCATGCTTGATTTGGCAAAAACAAACCAACACCACCTCTAATTTGCAATGAAAAGGGAGTAATCTCAATGAGAAACAAGTGGTATCATTACCAAAAAGATATCATGTTATTAAAGGGGGAAACCAGACCAGTTAAAAGTTAGGCTGTAAATTTCATGAACACTACAGTGAAAAGTTGATCCAAGCTGGACAAAAAATAAGGAAGTTGAGAGTGTGAAATTGCGCAAATTATTGCAAAACGTTTCTTGACCAGTCAGCATGAATATGCAAATAAGCGAGTTGATGATGTCATCGCCTCACAACGTGATATGTAGGACCTGTAGTTTGTACACGAAATTCAAAATTATGCCATATTGGCACATACACTACAATGACCTACGGCCGAACCCGAAATTTTAAATACGGTGTATTCATCTGAACATCTTGTCATTTCTTTCATATCAAAAGATGTTAATAAACAACCTCTTTAAAAGAAAGACACAAAGGCACATAAAAATAAAATCAAGATTGATTGGCATGACAGTCTTGCGACCAAGATTGAAATGCCGCTACCAAAAGGATGTTTTAGATCATCAAAATTTATGATTTGCCCATAAAATCTACTTTGTGTATTGTCAGTTGTCATTGTAATTGCACGAGGCGTCGTATGCATGCTTGATTTGGCAAAAACAAACCAACATCACCTCTATTTTGTACTGAAAAGGGAGTAATCTCAATGAGAAACAAGTGGTATCATCACCAAAAAGATATCATGTTATTAAAGGGGGAAACCAGACCAGTTAAAAGTTAGGCTGTAAATTTCATGAACACTACAGTGAAAAGTTGATCCAAGCTGGACAAAAAATAAGGAAGTTGAGAGTGTGAAATTGCGCAAATTATTGCAAAACGTTTCTTGACCAGTCAGCATGAATATGCAAATAAGCGAGTTGATGATGTCATCGCCTCACAACGTGATATGTAGGACCTGTAGTTTGTACACGAAATTCAAAATTATGCCATATTGGCACATACACTACAATGACCTACGGCCGAACCCGAAATTTTAAATACGGTGTATTCATCTGAACATCTTGTCATTTCTTTCATATCAAAAGATGTTAATAAACAACCTCTTTAAAAGAAATACACAAAGACACATAAAAATTAAATCAAGATTGATTAGCATGACAGTGGCGTGGGAAACTTCTTGCGACCAAGGTTGAAATAACGCTACCAAAAGGATGTTTTAGATCATCAAAATCTATCACTTGCCCATTAAATCTGGTTTGCGTATCGTCAGTTGTCATTGTAATTGCACGAGGCGTCGTATGCATGCTTGATTTGGCAAAAACAAACCAACACCACCTCTAATTTGCAATGAAAAGGGAGTAATCTCAATGAGAAACAAGTGGTATCATTACCAAAAAGATATCATGTTATTAAAGGGGGAAACCAGACCAGTTAAAAGTTAGGCTGTAAATTTCATGAACACTACAGTGAAAAGTTGATCCAAGCTGGACAAAAAATAAGGAAGTTGAGAGTGTGAAATTGCGCAAATTATTGCAAAACGTTTCTTGACCAGTCAGCATGAATATGCAAATAAGCGAGTTGATGATGTCATCGCCTCACAACGTGATATGTAGGACCTGTAGTTTGTACACGAAATTCAAAATTATGCCATATTGGCACATACACTACAATGACCTACGGCCGAACCCGAAATTTTAAATACGGTGTATTCATCTGAACATCTTGTCATTTCTTTCATATCAAAAGATGTTAATAAACAACCTCTTTAAAAGAAAGACACAAAGGCACATAAAAATAAAATCAAGATTGATTGGCATGACAGTCTTGCGACCAAGATTGAAATGCCGCTACCAAAAGGATGTTTTAGATCATCAAAATTTATGATTTGCCCATAAAATCTACTTTGTGTATTGTCAGTTGTCATTGTAATTGCACGAGGCGTCGTATGCATGCTTGATTTAGCAAAAACAAACCAACATCACCTCTATTTTGTACTGAAAAGGGAGTAATCTCAATGAGAAACAAGTGGTATCATCACCAAAAAGATATCATGTTATTAAAGGGGGAAACCAGACCAGTTAAAAGTTAGGCTGTAAATTTCATGAACACTACAGTGAAAAGTTGATCCAAGCTGGACAAAAAATAAGGAAGTTGAGAGTGTGAAATTGCGCAAATTATTGCAAAACGTTTCTTGACCAGTCAGCATGAATATGCAAATAAGCGAGTTGATGATGTCATCGCCTCACAACGTGATATGTAGGACCTGTAGTTTGTACACGAAATTCAAAATTATGCCATATTGGCACATACACTACAATGACCTACGGCCGAACCCGAAATTTTAAATACGGTGTATTCATCTGAACATCTTGTCATTTCTTTCATATCAAAAGATGTTAATAAACAACCTCTTTAAAAGAAATACACAAAGACACATAAAAATTAAATCAAGATTGATTAGCATGACAGTGGCGTGGGAAACTTCTTGCGACCAAGGTTGAAATAACGCTACCAAAAGGATGTTTTAGATCATCAAAATCTATCACTTGCCCATTAAATCTGGTTTGCGTATCGTCAGTTGTCATTGTAATTGCACGAGGCGTCGTATGCATGCTTGATTTGGCAAAAACAAACCAACACCACCTCTAATTTGCAATGAAAAGGGAGTAATCTCAATGAGAAACAAGTGGTATCATTACCAAAAAGATATCATGTTATTAAAGGGGGAAACCAGACCAGTTAAAAGTTAGGCTGTAAATTTCATGAACACTACAGTGAAAAGTTGATCCAAGCTGGACAAAAAATAAGGAAGTTGAGAGTGTGAAATTGCGCAAATTATTGCAAAACGTTTCTTGACCAGTCAGCATGAATATGCAAATAAGCGAGTTGATGATGTCATCGCCTCACAACGTGATATGTAGGACCTGTAGTTTGTACACGAAATTCAAAATTATGCCATATTGGCACATACACTACAATGACCTACGGCCGAACCCGAAATTTTAAATACGGTGTATTCATCTGAACATCTTGTCATTTCTTTCATATCAAAAGATGTTAATAAACAACCTCTTTAAAAGAAAGACACAAAGGCACATAAAAATAAAATCAAGATTGATTGGCATGACAGTCTTGCGACCAAGATTGAAATGCCGCTACCAAAAGGATGTTTTAGATCATCAAAATTTATGATTTGCCCATAAAATCTACTTTGTGTATTGTCAGTTGTCATTGTAATTGCACGAGGCGTCGTATGCATGCTTGATTTAGCAAAAACAAACCAACATCACCTCTATTTTGTACTGAAAAGGGAGTAATCTCAATGAGAAACAAGTGGTATCATCACCAAAAAGATATCATGTTATTAAAGGGGGAAACCAGACCAGTTAAAAGTTAGGCTGTAAATTTCATGAACACTACAGTGAAAAGTTGATCCAAGCTGGACAAAAAATAAGGAAGTTGAGAGTGTGAAATTGCGCAAATTATTGCAAAACGTTTCTTGACCAGTCAGCATGAATATGCAAATAAGCGAGTTGATGATGTCATCGCCTCACAACGTGATATGTAGGACCTGTAGTTTGTACACGAAATTCAAAATTATGCCATATTGGCACATACACTACAATGACCTACGGCCGAACCCGAAATTTTAAATACGGTGTATTCATCTGAACATCTTGTCATTTCTTTCATATCAAAAGATGTTAATAAACAACCTCTTTAAAAGAAATACACAAAGACACATAAAAATTAAATCAAGATTGATTAGCATGACAGTGGCGTGGGAAACTTCTTGCGACCAAGGTTGAAATAACGCTACCAAAAGGATGTTTTAGATCATCAAAATCTATCACTTGCCCATTAAATCTGGTTTGCGTATCGTCAGTTGTCATTGTAATTGCACGAGGCGTCGTATGCATGCTTGATTTGGCAAAAACAAACCAACACCACCTCTAATTTGCAATGAAAAGGGAGTAATCTCAATGAGAAACAAGTGGTATCATTACCAAAAAGATATCATGTTATTAAAGGGGGAAACCAGACCAGTTAAAAGTTAGGCTGTAAATTTCATGAACACTACAGTGAAAAGTTGATCCAAGCTGGACAAAAAATAAGGAAGTTGAGAGTGTGAAATTGCGCAAATTATTGCAAAACGTTTCTTGACCAGTCAGCATGAATATGCAAATAAGCGAGTTGATGATGTCATCGCCTCACAACGTGATATGTAGGACCTGTAGTTTGTACACGAAATTCAAAATTATGCCATATTGGCACATACACTACAATGACCTACGGCCGAACCCGAAATTTTAAATACGGTGTATTCATCTGAACATCTTGTCATTTCTTTCATATCAAAAGATGTTAATAAACAACCTCTTTAAAAGAAAGACACAAAGGCACATAAAAATAAAATCAAGATTGATTGGCATGACAGTCTTGCGACCAAGATTGAAATGCCGCTACCAAAAGGATGTTTTAGATCATCAAAATTTATGATTTGCCCATAAAATCTACTTTGTGTATTGTCAGTTGTCATTGTAATTGCACGAGGCGTCGTATGCATGCTTGATTTAGCAAAAACAAACCAACATCACCTCTATTTTGTACTGAAAAGGGAGTAATCTCAATGAGAAACAAGTGGTATCATCACCAAAAAGATATCATGTTATTAAAGGGGGAAACCAGACCAGTTAAAAGTTAGGCTGTAAATTTCATGAACACTACAGTGAAAAGTTGATCCAAGCTGGACAAAAAATAAGGAAGTTGAGAGTGTGAAATTGCGCAAATTATTGCAAAACGTTTCTTGACCAGTCAGCATGAATATGCAAATAAGCGAGTTGATGATGTCATCGCCTCACAACGTGATATGTAGGACCTGTAGTTTGTACACGAAATTCAAAATTATGCCATATTGGCACATACACTACAATGACCTACGGCCGAACCCGAAATTTTAAATACGGTGTATTCATCTGAACATCTTGTCATTTCTTTCATATCAAAAGATGTTAATAAACAACCTCTTTAAAAGAAATACACAAAGACACATAAAAATTAAATCAAGATTGATTAGCATGACAGTGGCGTGGGAAACTTCTTGCGACCAAGGTTGAAATAACGCTACCAAAAGGATGTTTTAGATCATCAAAATCTATCACTTGCCCATTAAATCTGGTTTGCGTATCGTCAGTTGTCATTGTAATTGCACGAGGCGTCGTATGCATGCTTGATTTGGCAAAAACAAACCAACACCACCTCTAATTTGCAATGAAAAGGGAGTAATCTCAATGAGAAACAAGTGGTATCATTACCAAAAAGATATCATGTTATTAAAGGGGGAAACCAGACCAGTTAAAAGTTAGGCTGTAAATTTCATGAACACTACAGTGAAAAGTTGATCCAAGCTGGACAAAAAATAAGGAAGTTGAGAGTGTGAAATTGCGCAAATTATTGCAAAACGTTTCTTGACCAGTCAGCATGAATATGCAAATAAGCGAGTTGATGATGTCATCGCCTCACAACGTGATATGTAGGACCTGTAGTTTGTACACGAAATTCAAAATTATGCCATATTGGCACATACACTACAATGACCTACGGCCGAACCCGAAATTTTAAATACGGTGTATTCATCTGAACATCTTGTCATTTCTTTCATATCAAAAGATGTTAATAAACAACCTCTTTAAAAGAAAGACACAAAGGCACATAAAAATAAAATCAAGATTGATTGGCATGACAGTCTTGCGACCAAGATTGAAATGCCGCTACCAAAAGGATGTTTTAGATCATCAAAATTTATGATTTGCCCATAAAATCTACTTTGTGTATTGTCAGTTGTCATTGTAATTGCACGAGGCGTCGTATGCATGCTTGATTTAGCAAAAACAAACCAACATCACCTCTATTTTGTACTGAAAAGGGAGTAATCTCAATGAGAAACAAGTGGTATCATCACCAAAAAGATATCATGTTATTAAAGGGGGAAACCAGACCAGTTAAAAGTTAGGCTGTAAATTTCATGAACACTACAGTGAAAAGTTGATCCAAGCTGGACAAAAAATAAGGAAGTTGAGAGTGTGAAATTGCGCAAATTATTGCAAAACGTTTCTTGACCAGTCAGCATGAATATGCAAATAAGCGAGTTGATGATGTCATCGCCTCACAACGTGATATGTAGGACCTGTAGTTTGTACACGAAATTCAAAATTATGCCATATTGGCACATACACTACAATGACCTACGGCCGAACCCGAAATTTTAAATACGGTGTATTCATCTGAACATCTTGTCATTTCTTTCATATCAAAAGATGTTAATAAACAACCTCTTTAAAAGAAATACACAAAGACACATAAAAATTAAATCAAGATTGATTAGCATGACAGTGGCGTGGGAAACTTCTTGCGACCAAGGTTGAAATAACGCTACCAAAAGGATGTTTTAGATCATCAAAATCTATCACTTGCCCATTAAATCTGGTTTGCGTATCGTCAGTTGTCATTGTAATTGCACGAGGCGTCGTATGCATGCTTGATTTGGCAAAAACAAACCAACACCACCTCTAATTTGCAATGAAAAGGGAGTAATCTCAATGAGAAACAAGTGGTATCATTACCAAAAAGATATCATGTTATTAAAGGGGGAAACCAGACCAGTTAAAAGTTAGGCTGTAAATTTCATGAACACTACAGTGAAAAGTTGATCCAAGCTGGACAAAAAATAAGGAAGTTGAGAGTGTGAAATTGCGCAAATTATTGCAAAACGTTTCTTGACCAGTCAGCATGAATATGCAAATAAGCGAGTTGATGATGTCATCGCCTCACAACGTGATATGTAGGACCTGTAGTTTGTACACGAAATTCAAAATTATGCCATATTGGCACATACACTACAATGACCTACGGCCGAACCCGAAATTTTAAATACGGTGTATTCATCTGAACATCTTGTCATTTCTTTCATATCAAAAGATGTTAATAAACAACCTCTTTAAAAGAAATACACAAAGACACATAAAAATTAAATCAAGATTGATTAGCATGACAGTGGCGTGGGAAACTTCTTGCGACCAAGGTTGAAATAACGCTACCAAAAGGATGTTTTAGATCATCAAAATCTATCACTTGCCCATTAAATCTGGTTTGCGTATCGTCAGTTGTCATTGTAATTGCACGAGGCGTCGTATGCATGCTTGATTTGGCAAAAACAAACCAACACCACCTCTAATTTGCAATGAAAAGGGAGTAATCTCAATGAGAAACAAGTGGTATCATTACCAAAAAGATATCATGTTATTAAAGGGGGAAACCAGACCAGTTAAAAGTTAGGCTGTAAATTTCATGAACACTACAGTGAAAAGTTGATCCAAGCTGGACAAAAAATAAGGAAGTTGAGAGTGTGAAATTGCGCAAATTATTGCAAAACGTTTCTTGACCAGTCAGCATGAATATGCAAATAAGCGAGTTGATGATGTCATCGCCTCACAACGTGATATGTAGGACCTGTAGTTTGTACACGAAATTCAAAATTATGCCATATTGGCACATACACTACAATGACCTACGGCCGAACCCGAAATTTTAAATACGGTGTATTCATCTGAACATCTTGTCATTTCTTTCATATCAAAAGATGTTAATAAACAACCTCTTTAAAAGAAAGACACAAAGGCACATAAAAATAAAATCAAGATTGATTGGCATGACAGTCTTGCGACCAAGATTGAAATGCCGCTACCAAAAGGATGTTTTAGATCATCAAAATTTATGATTTGCCCATAAAATCTACTTTGTGTATTGTCAGTTGTCATTGTAATTGCACGAGGCGTCGTATGCATGCTTGATTTAGCAAAAACAAACCAACATCACCTCTATTTTGTACTGAAAAGGGAGTAATCTCAATGAGAAACAAGTGGTATCATCACCAAAAAGATATCATGTTATTAAAGGGGGAAACCAGACCAGTTAAAAGTTAGGCTGTAAATTTCATGAACACTACAGTGAAAAGTTGATCCAAGCTGGACAAAAAATAAGGAAGTTGAGAGTGTGAAATTGCGCAAATTATTGCAAAACGTTTCTTGACCAGTCAGCATGAATATGCAAATAAGCGAGTTGATGATGTCATCGCCTCACAACGTGATATGTAGGACCTGTAGTTTGTACACGAAATTCAAAATTATGCCATATTGGCACATACACTACAATGACCTACGGCCGAACCCGAAATTTTAAATACGGTGTATTCATCTGAACATCTTGTCATTTCTTTCATATCAAAAGATGTTAATAAACAACCTCTTTAAAAGAAATACACAAAGACACATAAAAATTAAATCAAGATTGATTAGCATGACAGTGGCGTGGGAAACTTCTTGCGACCAAGGTTGAAATAACGCTACCAAAAGGATGTTTTAGATCATCAAAATCTATCACTTGCCCATTAAATCTGGTTTGCGTATCGTCAGTTGTCATTGTAATTGCACGAGGCGTCGTATGCATGCTTGATTTGGCAAAAACAAACCAACACCACCTCTAATTTGCAATGAAAAGGGAGTAATCTCAATGAGAAACAAGTGGTATCATTACCAAAAAGATATCATGTTATTAAAGGGGGAAACCAGACCAGTTAAAAGTTAGGCTGTAAATTTCATGAACACTACAGTGAAAAGTTGATCCAAGCTGGACAAAAAATAAGGAAGTTGAGAGTGTGAAATTGCGCAAATTATTGCAAAACGTTTCTTGACCAGTCAGCATGAATATGCAAATAAGCGAGTTGATGATGTCATCGCCTCACAACGTGATTTATGTAGGACCTGTAGTTTGTACACGAAATTCAAAATTATGCCATATTGGCACATACACTACAATGACCTACGGCCGAACCCGAAATTTTAAATACGGTGTATTCATCTGAACATCTTGTCATTTCTTTCATATCAAAAGATGTTAATAAACAACCTCTTTAAAAGAAAGACACAAAGGCACATAAAAATTAAATCAAGATTGATTAGCATGACAGTGGCGTGGGAAACTTCTTGCGACCAAGGTTGAAATAACGCTACCAAAAGGATGTTTTAGATCATCAAAATCTATCACTTGCCCATTAAATCTGGTTTGCGTATCGTCAGTTGTCATTGTAATTGCACGAGGCGTCGTATGCATGCTTGATTTAGCAAAAACAAACCAACATCACCTCTAATTTGCAATGAAAAGGGAGTAATCTCAATGAGAAACAAGTGGTATCATTATCAAAAAGATATCATCAGTCATTAAAGGGGGAATCGAGACCAGTTAAAAGTTAGGCTGCAAAATTTCATGAACATTACAGTGAAAATTTGATCCAAACTGGACAAAAAATAAGGAAGTTGGCAGTGTGAAATTGAGCTAATTATTACAAAACGTTTCTTGACCAGTCAGCATGAATATGCAAATGAGCGAGTTGATGTCATCGATTCACAACATGATATGTAGGACCTAGTTTGTACACGAAATCTTGAAAATTTGCATATTCATATTAACTGTTTGTCAGAAATTAGTTTAACTTGAACATTTCATGACTTCCTTAATTCTTATCTGCGTTTAATCAATTTTCACTGTTGTGCTTATAAATTTTTTCTCTTTCTCTTCAAACTAACTTGTAACTGGTCTGCGATTCCTCGTTAAAGAAAGGAAGTACTCACAACAGCAGCAGCAGCAACAACAACAACAACAACAACCACAACAAAAAGTAAGCAAACAAGTTAAACAAAGGACAGTCAGATATAAAGAGAAACAGACCAAGAGAGGAAGGAATTGAGAGGGAAGAAAGATTCCGGAATAGGGAAAGAGACGAAGAAGACCGGGTGAGGTTTTTGCCTATAAAACACATTGACAGAGATGCTAACATCAGGCTCAGTCCCATGTAGGCGAGAACGCTCATAATCTTTGGAAATCAAGAAGTCACTTTCGCTCCTCGAAAGCAATAACACAATATTGCCGGCGCCGTGCTGATTCAATGCGAATCACTGTATAATGTTTTCTCGATCAGGGGAGGGACTCGCTCCAAGGTTCTAAGGAGTGAATCAGCCCCAGATGATACCCTCATAATCATTATCATCTCATCCTGTATGGTGGTGTCTTTATTCCTCATCCCACAGTGTCCCATGTCTTTTTCTGACTCACAAAAAAGTTCCTTCCACAGTTAACATCGCATGCCATAACACTTCGTAAATGGTATGGTGGCAGAGTTAAACGGCAAATATGACGGCGGATTAACTTACAACCTAAGGCGCCACTTGCTGGCAGTGGTTGGTGGACGTTCGTGAGGTTCGCTGAAAACTGCTCAGGCCTTGAGGCTTGAATGTGACTACCCTGGTTTTATAAAGAAGACATTAGATTAAAGAAATAATAAATTCAACTTATTCCTAATCAGGCAAATATCTCTGCCCGAAATGTCCGATTCCTTCATATGAAATTTAAGGGTTGACTTTGGAGACTACTCAAAGGGCTATAGTTCCGATTAATATTTATGCAGATTCAGTAAATACCGATATGTCACAAGCAGAACGAGTTCGAAAAAAAAATAGAAAAGATGATTTCAAAAATAGTAATTTTCTTGAAGCTTGTACTGATTTACTTTACTTGTTTTTTAGATATTTTGCGGCAGAAATAACTTTCTTTTATGCCTTCTAAACATGAAGCTAGTTTTAATGATCTTTCCACGTTCTACGAAAATGAAATCTCTGAATCAAGTAGTTATATGTTTGGGAATGAATGTACCTTTCATCTGCATAATATTCATTTTTTCCCTTCATCAATTTAAACTTACAGGAACTTTGTTGTTTGTTTAACTTTTGTACAAATAGTTGTTGCTTAATCAATGTTACAACACAAATGAAAGCGTCATTGATATTTTCTAAATGACACTTTATCTTTGCTCTAGAACCTTCATTTATTCTTTTTTATTTATTATTCCAGATTGATTTACTGATCTCGCATTCATTGAAAAACTTTACAATATCTTCAAGTTCTTCTTTACAAAGGGAAACATTTATCATTACTGTTGTCATCTTTATACAATTGCTTATTCAAAAACAAAATCCTAATTACAATTCAATACTGAAAATATCTCAAACCAATATCGAGAGTGAAACATAATATCATAATGGGATATGAAATATCATACGTGATACTTCTCCATTCTTGCGTTTGCATAACTATGTTGTATGAAACTATGTTGAAAATATGTTATGTTGAAATTCCTTTCCAACTTCCGTTGTAGACTGTGAACCACATGACTGTATTTACATCAGGATGTGTGCTTCTATGCTTTGACAAATAGTTCCTGATACACCAAACAAGAGATATATGAGTAATCTATCTCAGGAGGAGTTGAGACAAACATCAACAGAAAAGGACATTAATATCAGGAAAGAGTGTTGCGGAAGAATAACAGCCTTGAGCACTATTTTAATTCATGTCAAAATACGTTCTGATGCTAAAATGACAGGCTATACATCGCGTGCAGAATGATTATACGAAACGTAAACATTCGAAATTGCTGCTGTTGTTGTTGCTGTTTCCTTTTTATTCACATCTATCCTTGATCGGCGTAACTGCGTCTGCCCCGTCATGCACGTTATTTTATATGTTCTCGTCACCTTTTGGGAATTTTAATGAAGCAATGTGTGAAAAGTTTAATGTTTTCATGAAGAAGGAAGAGACGGCGAATGTTTTGCCATTTGCGCAAGAATAATGGCTCTATACAGAGCGATAAGAGAGAGAGAGGGGGAGAGAGATAAGAAGAGAGAGTGGGAAAGAGATAGGGAGAGATGCTTCCGCAAAAGAGCAGCAACAACAGCATCAAAATGACCCTGGGGCCGCGAACTTCTCGATGCATTGTACTCCGGCTCCTGGCCAAGATGCGAAGTTGAGCAATTGCTATACATGTATAGCTATATATAGTTGCTTTTCCTTCTCCTTGTTCCGCTCTTTCAGTTTCCTTGTTCTTTCTGTTCTTGTTGCTATTGTTGCTGTTTTTCTTGTTCTCCGTCCCTTTCTTCTCATTCTTTTTTTTTTCTTCCTTTCTTCTTCTTCTCCTTCTTTTTCTACGTCATGCATGTGATCTGGTGATGTTTTGATCGTCTGTATGGTCTATGGAGTCTCCTCCATTACGTGAGAAGCTTGGTGATCAGTCTGATAACAACAACGAGGCGTCGGAATCAATGTTGGTTAAAGGGATGATTATATAGTTTTGGTTGAGATGGAGCTTCAAACTTCAGACTTTTTTGTGAGATAATGAGAATCCTCTTATGAAATACTATATACAGAGCGTACAATTCTAAGAGGAATTCAAAGTTTATATGATGAAAAGTGGTTTTGAAATGAATGGGAATCCAAAAACAAAGAGGTCCTAATAAAAGATGGGACCCTTCTTTTATTTTGTTTTTACTTTGTTTTCGGATATCTCAGCTATTTCAATCCCGATTGTCATCGAATAAACTTTGAATTCCTATTAGAATTAAACGCTCTATAATATTTCATAAGAGCTTTCTCATTATCTCACAAAAAGCTAAATCTGAATCCCCCATCTCAACCAAAACTATATCATGCCTTTAACCCTCATACAGGACCGCCAATTCAAATCTGCTTACATTGATACACAGACAGTGGTTGCAGACGGTAATAAAAGAGATAAACAAGGATATAACAGGAAGCATCAAAAGCTGCCGAACGTTCATTTCAACGTCACACATCTTTCCCGAAATACAAAATAGTCTCATAAACTTTAAAATCATTTCAGTACATCATGACATTATTTTATAATTCATGCGTTCATGAGATGTAAAAGCGTGGAGCATACCCGATCTTTCAGAATGATCAAATATTATTTCCAAGGCTTATTTTTGTGTTTGTTTGTTGCATTTTCTCTCCTGATTCTGCCCGTCATGAAGACGAGGACACAAAAAGACAAGGCACCTCCAAGATCTTATCAAAGATTAACAAATGTCAGAGAGCGGAGATGAAAATAGCCATGAACCTATGGACATATTTATAGAAGATGCTCATTGTATCTGTAAGCGCTAACGCCTCCACCTGTGCAATGAAATAACGCGAGAGAACATACTCGGGAGCAAACTTACGGATACAAATTTATACATGTACGCACACACACATTGCATGTTTCCTTTTCTCCAACTGAATAAATAATGAAGGAGGTACACTGGTTCTGTCTCTCCCTGTTTCTCCCTCTCTGCCTGTCTGTCTGTCTGTCTGTCTCTCTTTCTCTCTCTCTCTCTCTCTCTAAAATATAAGGAGACATCAGTATTTTTCTCATTAAACCGTAACTGTAGACGGTTTAGTCTGGAAACATTTTTGTTATAACTCTTGTTCACATTTTGTGTATTTAACAATACTTAACATCGATTACACGGATTCAAATTTTTACAGTGGTTGTTTCTGTCCCTAACTCACATTTCAGAACTATTTTACAGCACTAATGCTGGGTTTTTTGTTTCTGGTAAATTGTGCCTTTAATGCATTTTAGTCAACAAGGTGTTAGCTATTCTTATGGTCGAAGTTTGGGGACCCCTTTCTTCTAGGCTTGAAGAAGGGAGAAACTCCCGAAAATTCGGCAATGAAATTAGCTTGTTTGCTAAAATGAATTATACGTTTTTATCTCTTTTTTTATCTTGACTATATATAAATATATATATAGGTATATATATATACTCCTAGATGGGTTATTTGGAAGACATTTCCATTTGTTTTATATGCAAATTTTAAAATACATGTTCAATGGCAATGTACGCAATGGAGACACGAAAATTGTCTCCTTAATGACCAGTTGTCTCCCTAATGAAGACACTTCCCCCCAATATGTCTCCCTAAGGTGCCAACTAGGGATATATATGTATATATATATATATATATATATATATATATAATATATGTATAATTAAATATGTATATTATTATATATATATGTATATATTTATATATATATATATAATAAATTATATATATATACATATATATATATATATATAATAAATTATATACATTATGTGTGTCTGTGTTTGTGTGTATAGTGTGTCCCATGAAAAGGTTGCATTTTGAAAGATTTTAAACTTTCTTGATTGGAATGGAAAGCTGATTCAATATTTGTTTGTTTTGATTGCTTTATTAATTTCAATACGGTTAAAATACGTTCAAAAACGTTCGTGATAAAAAGAAATAACTGCTGAGATGTCATCCTCACCAAACAGTATACGTACCTGAATGAACAGATTCACACAAATAAACCGTCGTCAACATTTCAAAGTAACGTTGGACTCTTACAGACGAGGTATATGATCGACTGGAATACGCGAATTCCTTCGTCTTTCACATCTTGAGGTAAGTCATTCTCACTTCAACATGGTGGGTGATGGTCAGTTTAAAAAAAATCGTCAAAATTTCATAAAAATTTAAAATCATATATTATATCATTCAACCTCAGGCCTGTCTAGTCTCGTATACCGTATTTCAATCTCTTGAAGGCACAAAGAGAGGCAGTGAAAAGGGATGGAGGAAGCTGGCTGCGAGTCTTCTGTGGCGCCCCAACGGTTGCACTACTGAGATTATGTATAAGATGTGAGATCTACTCCTCCTGTTAAAGGTATCATTTACCTTTTGCGGATGGAACAAATACCCAGCTTTAGTGCCTCAAAGTAATTCTAAAATGTGAGCTAGGGATAGAAACAACCAATGTAAATATGTTAATGAGTATAATCAATGTTAAGTATTATAAAATATTCAAAATGTGAACGATAGTTGTAACAAAAATGTTTCTAGAAGTAACTGCCTACAGTTATGGTTTAATAAGAAAAATAGTGATATATTTTTATATTTTAGGCTTTATTGCGAAATTCTTACATGGTAAGATGTTTGGTGATACAACTGACCTACACATATTCATCAAATGTGATAACTCGAAAATCTTTAAAATCATTGCTCCCAATGGTAAACAATACCTGAAGGTTTCAAACAAGCTACTATTTTTCTCTACCCCCCCCCCCTATCTTTAGCCATCTTGCCCCCTTCCCCTTTTTCTCTCTCTCCCTTTCTCGATGTGCACATCTGTCTGTCTGTCTGTCTGTCTGTCTCAATCTCTGTCTTGGTTATTTTGTATCTTGAAAGTGTTTGGGCAGGCAAGGTGGTGTAGAAGAGGCGAGTTGAGGAGTTGAGTGTGTTCTCTGTGGTGTTAAAGTGTCAGAAATTTCTGGGTTATCCAAACATCGAAATCCCATCTCCAGGAGAGAGTGGGTGTAGAAAAGGTGCCACAAGAAGTACCTCTCCCTCTCCCATCCCCTTGAAATCGTTGTTTTTCCCTTTTTTTTGTTTCTTTCTTTTTCTTCACATCACCTCCATTCGATATTGTCTGAATGTTGGTTAAGTTTATTCCTTTTGTCTGTCTCCCTCCCTTCCTTCGTCGTCTTTTTCTTTCTTGTTTTGGATTTGATAATCATAATCAGTTTGACCCGTTCTACAAATGAACAGATTGATAGTTGTAAGTCCGGAGGTAGATGAATATAATCACACGTAAATAGATAAATGAGTGAGTGAATGAATGAATGAATGAATGAATATAATATATGTATATATATATATACATATATATATATATATATATATATATAATAGATAAACAAATAGACAAATGAATAGATAAATAAATAGATAAAAGAATAAAGAAATAAATTATCAATTACTTCATAAAGGAATAGATATATCATAATGGGGGCAGAGATGAATATTCGTACCTCACTGAGAGACCGGCTCACCTGCAGATCTAGATAAGTAGGCCTACGTCATTCGAGTCTGATTTCAACCACCACTTTGGCCGAAGGACAAACGGAAAGCAGAATTAATCAGGGAACTAGGCCTTGTTGAACGAAGGTCACTCTAAATTGCACGGCAAGTTTGAAAACAATAAAGGGAACTAGATTAAGTACTATTGATAAGGGAACTTGCGGCATAATTTTGTACGTTTGAGTGTGAGTGCGTGCGTGCGTGCTTATGCATGTCTGTGTGTGTGCATGCACGTTTGTATCTGCATTTTTTGGTACACTTGTTATGGTGCGTGAGTGCGTGTGTGCGTGTATTTGTGTGTGTGTGTGTGTGTGTGTGTGTGTGTGTGTGTTGCATGTATCGCAATACCATTTAAAACAGCAATGACATTGCCTTTTACATTGCTATACACTATGATTGTATACTGTCTCTCCTTTTCTACACAATAACAACACTCTCTTTCGTTCTTTTCGTCTCATCTTGATCAACATGATCTTTTTTGCCCCCCCCCCTCTATCTCTCTCTCTCTCGCTCTTCATTTTTCATCTTGATGCTGTAGAAACGATTCAAAAGCCATTGTCATACGACGCCATTGCATTATGCATAGATTGGTTACCTTGAAAAATACTGCAGAGTCACAAGGCCATCTTTGAATCCACTTGGTTTATGTATTTCTATTAATAGCCCAAAGTGCAAGGGAAACGGTAAAAGGATCATGGGGAACAGAGTTGGGGCTATCAGTGTGGAGTAAATACACAAACCAGCAGACGATCTTGCCCATAACAATCTCCAATTCCTATACCTACGTCACGGAGCGTCGTCGCATTGCGCGGATGTATTAAAAAATGAATGCCGGCGAGCTGCCGACCACTTTAAGCCTTGCCTATCAGTGCCAGCTTACTTGGCAGACAGCCAAATCTGCGCAAAAGTTTGCATCTGCTGAAATGAAATGCGAGCCTCTTTAGCGAAAGGTTCAGTTTTGGTGGCGGATTCGAGGAGTCTCCTTAAGGGGAAGTTTATACCAAAATATAATGTGGAATGAGTCAATGCAGCAATATCACTCGAATCAAGGAGGTATAGAGCTCGCCTATAGTACCTTCCTTGGTCGAATACATCAGGATGAGTATAACAAGAATCGGACAATCCAATCAAAACATATACATTAATTTTAAAGTTTCGGTGCCGCCATCGCTAGATGAGAACAGTAAAACACTTCGTGATGTCACTGCAGAGCAAGGATATGAAGAAAATGTAAAGAGAATTCCACAAAAATGTCATATTTCAATAAAAAGTAAGCAAACTGTCGCCTTGTTATTGACACATGAGTATGCTAAGAGTAATTTCAAGCCTCACCCGCTTTCTGAGGGAGGTAAATCCAGTGATAGGAAAAAAAACCATAAACTAATCATGTTGAGTTCTCTTTATAGTTTCCTTAAAGTGTTCTTTTCTCATCAAGCGATAGCGGCACTGAAACTTAACTGAAACAATTTATGACTTTTGCACTGATTGTCCAAATAATCGAACTTAACTTATGTGTTCTACAAATGTTGCTGCATTAATGGCGGATGATTTTGGCATTTTGAGTAATTTTCTGATGCACACGTGCGAAAGTACATTGGATTGATATTGTACCTTGTATATTTTCTCTTCTACTTAGTTGAGTCATACCTGAACGAAAGTATGAAGTAAACGCAAGTATTATTTCAGTAAGCTGGCACCTCGAACCCTGTAACTTTCGGTTGCCGATTCAGGGATATAGGCCTACAATGTAGCCATTTGTACATATGCACTTTAGATACTGAAATTTTCCCAGAAGACTTGAAATTTGCGGGGTAAATTTACTCATAACAAACAAATGAGCATAACAGGGAAAGACAGAGAGGGAGAGAGGAAAGATACTAATGTGAGAGATGGGAGAGAGATAGAGAGATAGAGAGAGATGGGGGAGAGAATAGAAAAATGAGGTATACTTGAACATGTTTTGCTTTCGCATGTGCTCAGGATTTGGACGACTTCCAAGAGAAAACTCTTCAAAGAAGCAGCGTGAAAGAAGTACACTCAGATAGTAGGAATAGTTTTCTTGTTTTCTCGGATATTACAGTCAACGAAAGTAACCTACGTGACCTAATGTACTATCTATTATCTGGCTGCAAAAATAAATCACAATGCTCGGGACTTACTATATACAGCTTTCAGATCTAGGCTTCATTGTTTATTGATGAGTTTCTCTGTGTTTTGTTTCCTCTAAATATTTGGGGAAAATTCAGTCAGCTTGTCATTTCAACATGTGAATACTGTAAATAATCAAATGTAAATACAGTCAGTTCTGTCCTGGTGGCAGCCTGCCAAACTGTACGTGCTATTTATATACATAACCAGCGGCGCCTTTTCAGGGTCAGCCCGAAAATAAACAAACGAATAACCAAACACGTAAATAATGATAACAATAATGATAATAATAATAATGATGAATAATGATAACAACAATAATAATGATAATGATTATAATAATGATAATAATGATAATGATAATAATAATGATAACAATGATAATAATAATAATAACAGAAATTGCTTAATTTCATCTGCTTTGGTTTACAGGGAAACATACTACAAAAACTGTTAAAGGGCTGGTATAGTTTTGGCTGGGTTGGGGCTTTTTTGAAAACATGATGACAAACCTTTTAGGAAATATGAAAGAGCATGTAATTCGACAACTTTGTTTCACTTTTGTTTTTGGATATCTCAGTCATTTCAAAACTGATTTTCATCAAATAAACACTCAAATAAAATACTTCCAAGAATTATATGCTCTGTAACATTCCACAAGTTGTTTCTTATTATCTCGCAAAAAGTTATAGTAGCTCAATCCTCAACTCAACCAACACTTTACTATCCCTGAGTAAAACGTATCTTCTGTATAATTGCCCACCGTGTCCTTAAAAGCTACTCTTTCTTCTTTCTTTGAGTGGTCACAATAGACAGGTTTGACTTTATGCGTTACACAATTTTACATGTGATTACATAATCATATTTGGGTGTGTGATAGTGTGTAGATACAGTCCCAATGCACGTACAATGGGCATATTCAAAGACCATAATACTCTCATGCCTAAGAAATGTGCAAAGCACCTTACTTGAGCCTTCATTGTCATTCGGTCATTGCACATGAATGATGATGCATCGCTTTATTCGGGTGTTAATTTGTGAACGGTGAGCAAAGATGTGCCCCGTCAAGTGGGTTTCACGCTCATCAGAATCAACTTTGACAATAATTATGATTCAAGTCAAGAACAAAGTATACTGAAAAAAAAATATATATATATAATTATCATTAGTATAATTACTATGATATCATTATTATTACTATTATTATCATCATTATCAGCAGCAGCATCATTGCCATCATTATCATCGCTACGACGGCGAAAATAGATAAGGACTTAAAAGAAATGCAGAGAAATATTGGCGTCAATATACTGCAGCATGGTTTCGCGTAGAATGGTATAGACGACCAGTTACTGATAAAACAACCTGAATAATATTGTGACTTCAATCTCAAACTCATCCTTGGTGGCTTGTATGTTTGATTCGTTTGTTTGTTTGTTTGTTTGCTTTGTTTTTCGCAAAAAGTGTTTGGAATTTGTCAATGTAACTTCCATCGTACCTGATCATATGCTACAGGCATGATCACAGTGTCTTTAAACGCAGCGGTAAGCGAAATAATCGTTCGCAAACCTGCGGTCACTTGCTTGATCCACGCAATGTCTGCATGACGCCGCCATAGGAACGCGCGCAATGCGTGTTCGCTGTCGATCATAGCAGCATGCCTGCGTGCGGGTTCAGACGATGTGTGATTTGATTATACGTAGTTTACAGCCTTGCGAATGACGCGGTAATTGAATGGGTGTACACACTGCACGCAAGGGTGTTGGTGTGTTGGTATGTGTACCTCCAAAGGTTGATTAGATTTTCCTTCTCTCTCTCTCTCTCCCTCCATCTCTCCCTCTCTCTCTCTCTCTCTCTCTTTATATCATCACGCTGATATACCAAGGTATGTTGGTATGTATACTTCCCATCAATGAATGCAATGAGTAGTGGAAAACCAATCCACAGAAAAGCAGTGCGCTTTTGTTCGGCTTTTCCCGTGTGCCTAAGCTAGAACAGCGTCCTTCAGTTCTTAGTTGCTATAATGCAGATATGTTTGATAGAGTGCTTGTCCAAATCAGACCAGTCAGTGGTCAGTGCCCTACTCTTATTCATTAAATGGTTGTTCTTCTTCAAATATCCTTACTAACGAACAAAAAATAGCTTATATTATGATTGCAGTTATTGCGCCATCAAATCGTGTAACTTAGTAAAGAACTTATATATATGAGTATATTCGCAAATGTGGTAACATAATATAATGATTTATATTATTAGCCGTATAAGGCATCTGAGCTGTGGTTCTACAAAATTGTATTTCCCTCGTACTACGCGCGGGATTACGCGCCAGCAGGGAGAACAGGAGCAAAATTTCCCTTCCTCGCTTTGGCAAACGCCTATGGGATTTGCGCGTTAAAAACGAGGGGGATATAGCATCCGGGCACTTGAGCTCCCGGTGAGGAAAATTTACTGTTGATGACAGTTTCTCGCGGAAGAGAGGGTTTGCGACGAAGGGCAAATTCCCATAAGTTAACACGTAAAACTAAATGACGATCGCTGTCACTGTATGAGCTGGCTGTTTCTACGCGCGCCGCATACCCGACTTTCGCGACGGAGGGCATATTCCCACGTAAAAACAGAGGACGATCCCTGCGCCTGTGTGAGTTGGCTGTTATACCATGGGCGTCACCAGGGGGGGTGCGCTGGGTGCGAACGCACCCCCCTTCAGAACCTTAAAACAAAAACAAAAAAAAAAACAAAAAAAAAAACCGCTTCAGTCTGCGAGCGACCTCAACGCCGGACGCTAAATAATTGTTCTTTTTTAAATTTTTCTTCTTATTTTTTTTTTGATTTGCACCAGGAGGGAAAAAAAAACAAAAAACAAAACAAAACAAAAACAAATACAAAAAACAAAACAATCGCACCCCGGCTCTGGCAGCACTGATGCTATACATACATCACGTGTTTACTATCTATCGCCCGTACTGTATACGTAAGGTATATTTCATTCATTGTGCAACGGATTATCAGTTCAGAATATACACAAGCTCCGTCGCATGGGAGGGAGATAACCCGCCTACACACTCCCCCGCTATAGGTCTCCAATCAGTGGCGTAACTGGGGGGGGGGGGGGGCACGTACCTCCCCCCCCCTCCCGCCCCCATCCCTGGTTTTAAAAAAAAAATCAAAATGGTAATTCAAGGGTTGGTAAACTGCTTTTGAAATTGACATAAAAGGGTGAGCAAGAAATTGATTATTTTCCTCTAAGATTTCTTTTAACCATAATTAAAGAGGCATCAATAGCGTGAAAGAATGTTCAAAAAGCTCGGAGCCGAAAAAAGATTGTGATTCAGCGTGATTCCTGGTTGTCATTCTGAATGATAAGCAGGATGGAGCAGTGTACTCAGAACATCCGAACGGCAAAGAGTCGCTGCAATGTTGCGCAATGTGATGTATAATGTACACCTCTGTACCTCATACTTTGTTATATCAAGGCTAGATCAGTCACTGAGTGTTGCTTTACATACTATAGTCTATATAGAAATGCCTTGCATTGCCAATAATAAGACTTGACCTGGGCTATTTCCCAACTTTTCCATGTATAAAACACACACACACACAAACACAAACAATTAGGGGATGCTCTAAAGTGCAGATTTTGGACATCCTTCCCCCGCTTGGTCACTTCGACGCCCCCTCGCTGGTCATACCTCCCCCAATCATGAACATAAACCGACATCCTTGACTACCAGTGGCGCACCCCCCCCCTTAATTTCCAAAGCGAAAAAACATAGCTACAAACGGCAGTTTTTGGACTGTAAAATGTCAAAATTATCACGCTCGCTCGCTCCGCTCGCTCGTATTTTAAAGGACAAGTTCACCTTCATAAACATAAGGATTGAGAGAATGTAGCAAAATTAGTAGAACACATCATTGAAAGTTTGAGGAAAATTGGACAATCCGTTCAAAAGTTATGAATTTTTGAAGTTTTTGTGCAGTAACCGCTGGATGAGAAGACTACTGCAGTGTGTGAATAACTTAGATGTCACATGCGTACAACAATATAAAGAAAATATAAAGAGAATTTCACAAAATTTCATCTTTTGAAAAAAGTACACATTCCCCCGACTCGTTACCGACAAATGTTATGGGTAATATTATTCCCCCTGCCTTTAGAAAGAGGCAAGTCAAGTGCTCTATTATTATGCGAAAAAAGTGAAATTATGTTGAATTTTCTTTACATTTTCTTTATACTGTTGTACGCATATGACTCACAAGCTGTAGTAGTCTCCTCATCCAGTGGTTCCAACACAAAAATTTTAAAAATTCATAACTTTTGCATCGATTGTCCAATTTTCCTCAAACTTTCACTGATGTGTTCTACCAATATTGTTGCATTCTCTCAATCCTTATGTTTATGAAGGTGAACTTGTCCTTTAACGCTATGCCATTCTCCTGATGTTGCTGCCAATATTCAATCAAATTGCCAGCAGTTGCGCCCGGTGCGCCACCCCTCCTTAATGATTTCCAGAGCGAAAAGGAATAGCTACAAACGGCAGTTTTTAGACTGTAAGATGTCAAAATTTTCAAGCTCGCTCGATCCGCTCGCTCGCATTTTAATCAATTCAATTCAATTCAAAATTTATTTCATTTTTCGAAAAGAACATAAACATTTCACTTTCTTTGGTAACATAGAATAAGGTTGCATAATCAAAACAAAGTAAATTGAAAAAAAAAACACAACATAATTGCGGAACTTTGGGGTAACAAAAACGTTGTAGAGAAAATTGATTGACTGAAGTGATACAGACGATATAATCGTTATGCCATTCTCCTGATGTTGCTGCCAGTAATTGCCAGCAGTTGTGCCCGGTGCGCCACCCCCTTTAATTTCGAAAGCGAAAAGGAATAGCTAAAAACGGCAGTTTTTAGACTGTAAGATGTCAAAATTTTCAAGCTCGCTCGCTGCGCTCGCTCGCATTTTAATCAATTCAATTCAATTCAAACTTTATTTCATTTTTCGAAAAGAACATAAACATTTCACTTTCTTTGGTAACAATACATAGAATAAGGCTGCATAATCAAAACAAAGTAAATTGAAAAAAAAAACCCAACATAATTGCGGAACTTTGGGGTAACAAAAACGTTGTAAGGAAAATTGATTGACTGAAGTGATACAGACGATATAATCGTTATGCCATTCTCCTGATGTTGCTGCCAGTAATTGCCAGCAGTTGTGCCCGGTGCGCCACCTCCTTTAATTTCGAAAACGAAAAAATATAGCTATAAACGGCAGTTTTTTGACTGTGTCAAAATTTTCAAGCTCACTCGTTCTGCTCGCTCGCATTTGAATCGTTATCCCATTCTCCTGATGTTGTTGCCAGTAATTGCCAGCAGTTGCGCCCGGTGCGCCCTGTTTAATTTCCAAAGCGAAAAAATTATAGCTACAAACGGTAATTAATTTTTTTTTAATGTATAAAAATGTCAACATTTTCAAGCTCGCTCGCATTTAATCGCTTTGCCATTCTCCTGATGTTACTGCCAGTAATTGCCAACAGTTGCGCCCGGTGCGCCCCCCCCCCCCCCCCACTTAAATTTTCAAAGCGGAAAAATGTAGCTAAAAACGGCATTTTTTAAACTGTGAAATGCCAAAATTTTCGAGCTCGCTCGCTTCGCTCGCTCGCATTTAACCCGTTGAGGACGAGTCCCGAGTATACTCGGGCAGGTGTCTATGGGAAATGTGTGTTGTAGCAAAATCAGTCCGTCCTCAACGGGTTAATCGTTGTGCCATGCTCCTGATGTTGCTGCCAGTAATTGCCAGCAGTTGCACCCGGTGCGCCCCCCTTCATTCAAAGCGAAAAAATATAGCTACAAACCGCAGTTTTGGATTGTAAAATATTACAATTTTCAAGCTCGCTCGCTCCGCTCGCTCGCATTTAATTGCTATGCAATTCTCCTTTTTTTTTCTTTTTACAAAAAGTCCCTCCGTGGGAGGGGTATCCCCCTCCTACACCCTCTCCCGCTCGGTTGCTTCGCTCCCTCGCCGAGGATCTCACACCGTCACATAATGTACCTCCGTAATAGTCCTTCATAGTATTTTTATTTTCACTATGCTCTGTAAACGCGACTTTTACACTCTTGTTTTTACAAAAAGTTCCTACCGTGGGAGGGGGTATCCCCCTCCCACACCCTCCGCACTGAAGGAGCGGAATGGATCATCGCCGAGGATCTCACACCGTCACAATGTACTCCCGTATAGTCCTTCATAGCGAAAGATTCGTGTATGTACATACAATCACATGTATAATATGTACAATATATTAGAGTATGTGTAAATGTACATGATGACACAGGAGCCAATAAATCAATTAAAAAAAAATCTCACAGTTTAAATTTGCTGTCAAAACGCACCCCCCTTGAAAAAAAGCTGGTGACGCCCCTGTATACGCGCGCCGCGTACTAGTACCTGAGCTTGAGCTTGCTCCGAGTGGAATACTATAGTACAGTGAATTGGAAAGTTGTACAAAGTTACATTAGAATGATTTATTTTACTGATCAAGATGCCTGAAATGGGTAATTATAATGACATGGACTATCTACTTTCGGGGGATACGACATTAATTGCCCTCGACTCGGGCAATACAGTTCTAGTTCAGGCAATAAGGTCGTATCCCCCTCAAGGCTAGTCCATATTATATTTTTTTTTCTTTAACCATATACCCTCTCTGACTAATATCTCTGGACTTTGCTTAAAATTAGCAAAAAAAAAATAACAACAACAAATCAAACGAGATGATCAGGAAGAAGTACAAATACCAAAGTATAATAATTCTTTCATGAAGCCACTTTTTTCCTTCTTTTTTTACCTATTCATCACAATAGGGTCGTTTCTACGACCTCACTCGGTCGGCTCTCCTGATGATGGGGAAAAAGAACAAGTTAGACACTAGTAGAGATGCCAGAATTCACAAGCCCACACACACACACACACACACAAAGAATTAAAAATCTAAGGAAGGGTGGAAAAAAGCACCCGAAATAAACGCGTCAATTCCATTGACAATCTGCCGGAAACATGGCAACGTTGGGCGCACCTGTCTGTCTTACTGACTCCAAAGACGTCATTGCTATGTTCCTTCAGCGTCCGGACGTACACCAGCGCTATGGAGGGAGTAACATTTGACTCCTGTGATGCAAGGTTGCCTTGGCAACAAGCATGCCATCACGGACGAGGGATTTGGACATTCCGTCGCTCTTCGACATGTTCGAGTCCAGCCATCAGGGCCCCAATGCATGACAAATTACGTCCAAATTTGAACACACTTTTGCAGTTCGATTGATGAAAATCCAGCCCTCTAGTGTTTCCGTTTGATGTTATCTCCCCCCCCCCCCCCCCATCGTGCTTCCAAATGAATTTATGGGGGGGGGGGTATACAACAGGGCCCAGGGGAATGGGGGAATAGTGTATGATGCGCTCGCAGAGAAGTAAATGTGAACATGTAATTCAAATCTGAACAACAGCGACATGTACACTTACATCAAGCAATGGCATACTAGAAAATCCAAGAGAAAGAAAGGATGATATAGACAGTATAAACATGGCAGCTGTGATGGAAAATTTACTTTATGCATCTTTAATTACTAGTTGCCAATACGATTCAATATCTAAGTACATGTAATAAGAAAGATGAGAGTTTCTGTGCATACCATCTACATCATTTTGAAGACAAGCTCACTTTGAGCTAATATTTTTTGCTCTACTATGTTTTTCATCTTGGGAAGCAAGTCTATATAGCCCTAAATTAACGTAATTGATAATTCTATCATAAAATCAGCCAGTCAATGAATTAATCCTCTCTAAATTCCGTGTATTGGAAATCAATATATGAGATTGTGGATAGGGACAAATCCAAAATTAGACGTAAAAGTTAGATTGAGATTTTTAAATCTAATTTTGGATTTGTCCCTCATCTAAATCTAAGGAATTTCGAGTTATTGTTGTTCCCGAAATTAGCTTGTCGCTTTCCAAGCAGCAGTTTTCACTCATTAAAAGCTCTATATAGTATACTCGTAATGACAAAAGATACTTTTGACATAATTTGATATTTATTTACATTTTAGCGTGATTGGGAAGGAAGACAGTAAGTATAATGGCACTGGAATGACGAGGCGTTGCGGAGAAGTTTGCCTACTTCAATAGTTGCTTCATTTTCCACTTGGAGTGTGCTCGTCAAGAAGGCAAGGAGAAAAAAAGCTTCATATCTAATGAAGATCACTTTGCATGGCAGCTCCGGCACATGTTTGGGCACGCTTCGGGGGGATAGAGTAACGCCCGCAGAGGAACCACACGCAGCGAACGCAAATCAAAAAGAAAGCAAAGACCTTGGTTATTAATCCTCTTATGAAAGCTGGAAAGCGAGGGTGCCAGACTACCCGAGGTTTCAGTTACACTGCAGAGCCTTCTGTCTAGACAAGTGATGGCGAAAAATATTTACCCCTTTTTATCATTCAGAAGCACTCTTTACTTCATAGCTTCACCAGGGTCCTTTGTCTCTCTGAGGGGAGACTTCAGTGCTATTTTAGGTGAATCGAAACGTGTTATGCATGCATTCCATTTATTTGTATTTGTTTTGCCCTTTACATATGTGCGACGATGTTTGTGTTCATGCTATAATGCTGACAATCAAAATAAAAACGCTTGATTTTTTAGAAGGATCTTTCTTTCGTTGTATTTATCTAAAGGCTACTTCTTAAATAGAAAGGATGACGAAAAGATAACAAAAAGTGATTGTTGTAAGATAGTTATAGTACTAATAATGGCTATGAAAATGAAAATGATATTCATGCTGAGAATAATCGTATTTCTTACAATCTTGTTAATAAGTAATATGTCTTAAATGGAACTCCTTCGGGGACCAGACCTCTTGGGCTATATGACTGCCTTATGTAGTTTCAAATGAATTTAGAAAGAAAGAATCAATGAATTCGATAACATGAACCTAATGGTCTTGCACTCCCAGACTGCGTTGGTACGTACTGCTCTTCAAGATGGCCTAACCCTTAATCCATTGTCATTACGTCAGTATTTCCGGGTATCCCTTTATACACCTGCGTCAAAAAGAACTATTCTGTAGGTAAAGGGTAGATGCACATGCGATATATCGAATTCTGGATCTTCTTTAGACATCAAAAGCCTTTTCCACTGCACCACGGTGCCTCCACACACGTAGACATAAATGATAATAAGCAAGTTGGAGTTAACGATGATAGTACACACAGACGCACACACAGGTGTCTTTATTGCCTTCCCTATAGTGATTTATAAAATGGGTTCAAGAATGTAGCCAATTGGAAGTGCTGAAATGAGTCACGTGTGCGTGCATTATTTTCTTCAGGTAAGCACTAAGAAGAGTCTCTCTTCCACCTCCCTGGCCTGACGTACGTCACAATGTTTTACACTAGCAGTGCGCACTCAATCAGTTGTTACAAGTGCGTCACGCGCTACTATACGCGCTGTCAATCCTGTAAACAACTTCTAGTTCGGGCCGCGGGATGCCACAACAGCCGGCGGCCTTTCTTGTGCATAACAGTACGTGGCGTACGTATACTCTTATACGTACGTACAGTACTAGGTGAGTGTGCGGGATTTCCGAGTGCGACGTGCGTAAATGTTTGGGACGAACATCTTCGGACATCTTGACTTTTGAGCGAGTGCTACATGTAGCTGACTGGTATTGACCCACAAAGGTACGTGAATAATGCTGTTAGTTTCGACCCATTTTATAAAACTAATGATGCACAGGATTATTTCGTGGCGTTAGTGAAGGTGCGGCTCACTCTCGAGTATTGACAACGGTTGCAAACATGCACTCGGCTGCGCCTCGTGCATGTCGCACCATTGTCAATACTCTCGAGCGCGCCGCACCTTCACTAACACACTCTATCCTGTGCATCATTAGTATAATAGTCAAGGATGATATCGTAACGGATAGATACACTACCCCTAAAATGATCAGTATACACATACACATGCATGCACAAACACACACACGCGCGCGCGCACACACACACACACACACACACACAAATTATAATAATGATAATGATAAGATACTTCCATGCAATCAGAGTTATAGACACGATAGACGCGCTGTTGTCGCCTTGGCCATGAATAATTATTGACCAACGTATGGCTGGATCTCATAATGTGGTAACTTGCGATTAGTAGCTAGCATATTGCCTATCAAAACACAAGTCTCACGTTTGCTGCCGTGTAACCGACTCCGAGCAAGCTTTACCAACCAACTAACTTTTCTTGTCTCGCGTTTGCTTTGTTTCATAACATATAATGACGTAATGGAAGAAAGAATGCTGGCTATGCTTTGTATTTAACTCTTAAAGCATATTTTCACGCAATAGATGGCAATGAAGTCCAAAAAATTTCTGATCAGGATAGCAATTAAAATAAACTGGGAAGCAAAACAGTGCACAATAAACAGAAACCTAGAAAAAAATCTTTATTATCCTTGTTGTGATTTTTGTAAGAACTGCCAGAGATTAAAACAAATTTGAATGCTCCACATCAGTAGTTGCACCTCTTTGTTTGTGAGTCTTAAAGGGACACTGCCGGCTTGGTAGCAGACACTCTTATAGTCATCAAACTTGGCAATACAACTAAACTTTCAGAGTTTCATGAATGAGGTGCAATAAAAGTAATGTACATGTACATCGGAAATCACAAATACCATCAGCACAATCAGGAAAAATAATGATTGAAATCTGTCATCATTTGCTTATCTATACACAAAAACAGACACGCACAAGCTAATGTATGTATGTATGTACATATATAGGTAAAGAACAGTAAGCAGATTTTGAATCTTAATGTAATATGTTTTTATATTATGCTATTAATATTATCATTTGATTGTATCATAATAATGTGTTTATGTAAATATATATATATATATATATATATATATACATACATATATCTGTACGATTTCTTGATTAGCTTAATTTCATCCTACCGCATATAGAGATATCAATTATAATATAGCTGGCATTGCACGCTCAGTACCCTGATACTCGGTACGCAAAGGGTTAGCTCCTTTTTGCCCGGCGACGAAGACTTGCAGAGACAATGTTTTATCCTCTTATTTTTCATCCTAGAATCAAATCTAGGTCATTTTCTTTCACTAACCAAACACTTTGTCGGTATGTGCCTTAGCAATGTTTCATGGATCTCGAAGATAATGTTTCGGCAAATCTAGATCATGGCTTGCTTACGTCACTGCGGGCGTTGCCAATTCGCAGATGGTAATCCGATCATACACACACACACACACACACACACACACACACAAATCTTTGCATAAGATAGTGGCAGACATGCTATCAGTTCAAACATTTCACATGACGCATTTTATCCGGCCTAATTACAGGCCATACAGGAGAGAGTCTGATTGTTTTAGATAGGTACACTTTAATAGAGTCTCTGACGCATGCTCCTTAGAGGCAGGGACGCTATTAGTTTCCAGATCTTGTATTTGAACAGTTTGATTGCCAAACGGCTTAAGCGGCATTTCTAAACATTTGAAAATTAGTCTACCATCAGATAGAGGAAAATTACACCTTTCTAGTGGTATCTCACTTGTTGCATAACAAGAAATATTCTTGAAGTTATGATTTAAAAATACCCGAGCTTTCTTATTATTTTAGTCTTGCATAAAAGCTACTTTTGTCGCAAATATCTCAAATGAAAAAGAATGATATTCGTTTTGCCATCAAACTCTTCACTATTTTGTAACCGTTGTGGGTTTTTTTTTCTTCATGACAGGGAACGGTTACCAAAGAACAACCAAAATTGCTTTTCGACGATTCCCTTTCATTGCGGTATGTAGGGATCAAGTTCAATCTTTTGGTTTTGTATTGTCTCTGTCATTACTGGTTTGTGGTCCTGTATTAACCCGTACAGGAAGACCTCGTGCTCGGATGAGCCTCGTTCTTCCGGAGCAATGCTGTTATGGTGTCATTTTTATTCCACCAGGGGCAAATATTTGTACACCTTTTTTGTACAACTGGATCGAGAGGAACATCAAGGGTTTAAGAATCTGGTCAAAAATATCGCCAGCATTCGGGGAGAGGTACAGCTCCTAAGAGTTTACTAGTGCCTCGTTTGCAAGACCAAAGTGTGACCATGAGTATGTTCTTTAAAAGATATTATTTAAATTCATGAATTTCTTCCGTCGAGATGTTTTCATTGCAACTGATTGACAAATTGCCCAACATCGACGTAAATAAGCATCTAGTGGAGATGACGCCTGTCCGGTGATCAGGAGGTCGTAGGTTCGAATCCTGCTCGAGTATATGTACGCCCATGATTTTTTTATCATGGCTACTACTAAACACTGATCAATTCAATGCTTACTTACGTCGATGTTGGGCAATTTGTCAATCAGTTGCAATGAAGATATTATTTGTTGTCGATTTATATCTTTACAATTGATATTCAAAAGAATAGTATACTAAATTTGATTTTCTAATCGAACAGTTTGACGTTCCACATCTTATCACCCAGCAAATATGGATAAAACCTATCGCTATGTAGCATAATCTTTAATGAAGTAAAACATCTAGCTGCATTCGTGATGATGTGATCTGATCATGATTCGCTTTTAAGTTCTAATAACTATGTAACATTAAAGCACCCTAAATTAGGGTGCTTTAGTTTACGTGATGAATCTGTTCAGATATCACGAGGCGATGCACACGTCAATATCAGACTTATATGACAGTAATACACTCAGTAAGTGTCAATTTAATCCTTTAATGACACGTGTGCTATTTAGAATGCCCCTATACCCAGAGTGAACGACAAAACTGATAGACCACGTTAGGACTTGTCTGGACCGATAACGGAAACCTATTTTGGGGCACAGTTGATTCGCGGTCCCTCAGCGGCCGTCGTAATGACATTCACCTTTCGTGACGCAAATGGTGTTGCTTTCGCTATTCCCGGGGTTCCACGTCCACACACACACACACGCACCCAAACAACACGCATTTTAATTTCTTTTTCTCTCTTTCGTACAACACACACACACACACACACACATACACACATACACACACACACGCATATCTTTCTGTCTCTCCATCTCACTCGGGTGTTGTTTTTTTCTAATACAGTTTGATATGCACACACATATACACACACAGCACGGCACAACACAACACATCACAACACAACACACACAACTTTGAAGAGCATAATCTACATGTTCTCCCAGTGCTTGACAAAAGAGATTACATGTACAGTATATCAACCATGTTTTGGTAAATTTTACCTACGTCATGCAGTATAATCACATAAAGACAGGGGGAAGAATGCGGGCCATAAGAAATAGATCGATGGTATTAAAACACATTAATGTATTTTCCGATTCAATTACATTTGTATCAATAAGAGTAATGTAATGAGAAATTCTGCCCGACGAAAACAGTACAGGGAGGGTCTAGGCACTAGATAGGAAGGCGCAATGCACTACTACACACACAACACACAAGAATTTAATAGAGACAGACTTTTGTACCGCTTTGAGTAAGACGTGTATAACCAAACGATCCCTGGCCGAAAAGGAGGAAAACGTGACTCTATCCTGTGGAAGTACTGTTGAAATAACGATATTCATCTCCTTTGATGCACACAAAAGATCATGATCAAAATATTTATATTCCGATTGGGTTTTGGAGTAACTTGTACAAATACCATTAGAACCAGGCATGGTATTACATCATTTATTATCATTACGCCATCATGCTTTGAGTAGTAACAAACAGCTGCCATTATCATACCAACTGTTGAGTGAAGCGTCTCGTCACCTACTCGAGAAAGTGTGAACACACGTAATTTAACGAGAAATTAAAAAATGATAGAAGATTGCGACTCTACATTTTTTTTCATGGATTGGATAACTGTCTGGAATAGGGATCCTTTTTATACACGGCAAAGGCTAAGAAATACAAGTACCAAAAAGTCGTGTGATAGTTTACTATGACGTCATTGTAGTGCGTACGTCTGACATTTCCCACTACGATTGTTTGCAATTTGTGCGGCAAGTTGTGCAGAATTGAAATGCAAAAGAAAAAAGCGAACATTTTGTTCACATGACTATGATTTTAAATTTTAACGTGGAAATGACCAGATTTACAAGCGACGGGACCGAAAACAACATTTTTATTCCATAAATATGCATTCAAATTCTGAGTAGGGTTTCAAAGAATTTCGCCTCCTAAGCGATTGCCTTTGCGCAAACAAGCTGTAAACACACAGTTGACTTCACCTCCAATCCGTCTGGAAATCTAAACGATATAATGTTCCAAATAGATCAAAAGTATATTCTTCTGTTAATGTAAGCTTATTTTTTCCAGGAGACTCGAATATTTTGAAGCCTCCCCCCCCCCCCCATCTCTCTCTCTCTCTCTCTCTCTCTCTCTCTCGTGCTTTCTTTCTTTGTCTTTCTCAACGTCTTTGAAATATTAAAAGGTGAAAAAGAGAAAAAAAAATGTGGGTCGAAAAGTTTCACCGTCAATATTGTTTACCAAATCGTCGGCAAAACAGTCTGGCAACTACTAATAACTGAAGATCCATGAAATAATAATTCAGTTTTCTCATCGCTGCCCGTCAATTAAGCTAGCTCTTCTGGCGAAAACTAACTCTATTATATCAATTATAATAAGAAAAAAAAAACACTATGATGTTTGGGTGTGGCTGTCTTATTCGATTTGTAACTTGGATACAGAAACGTTGTCTTTTCAGTTTCAATAAGATACGATTTATTATCTGTAATTGTGAATGCCTTAAACCTCGTCAGCAATTCGATTGCTGGAAAAAAAAAGAAAAGATATACATACCGGGAAACATAAAAAGGGAGAGAGATGAGCGAGAGAATTCCGGGATGCGGGCGATAATAGGATTTCAGGCGGAAAACACTGCCTATTATTCCTGTTGTTGTTGTTGTTGTTGTTGTTTTTGTAGCTTTTGTTGCTGTTGTTGTTCAATAGATTATCTACCTGTGCAATATCACATTTTTGAGAGAGTTGCTATATTTGCCCTTTTATATACCATATTCTTCTACTTATCCTGATTTTCATGATACCCCCCAAAAAAGGGGGGGGGGAACTCATTAATTCATGATTCTGCCACAATTTCTCATCGAACTGTTCCATTCTCTCTGGTAATAAACTAAAGTAAAATTTCCGTCATTGTCATCTGTATGCTCCCTTGGCATGACCTAAATAACTCAAGAAGAGGATAAATGGTGAAACTCACAGAATGTATTTTGTATCACGTTTTGTTTCGTGTTGTCTTGTTTTGTCCGATTCTGTTTTTATGTGCTCTAATGAACAATAGAGGCATCTTCGGAAATTGAATAGAACGTGTTAATATGTAAGAAAAATCAAAACAGACGGCAAAAAGCACCAGGGGAAAAAAAAGATGATTATACTAGAGGGAAGTAGGCCTGATAGGCCCTACGGGGTGTAGATTCGAAGAACGGTGTTACGTCCGAGTTGTCTTAAAAACCAATATCACGTGAAACGTCTGGACGGCAAGTCTATTCCCGTCCCTGCCCTCACTACTTTACTATTGACGTACTCAATCACTCCCCGCATCCATGTGTTTGCTATGTCAGCTGCATTGATTTGAGAGGAAGTAAGATGCATTCCAGTGCATTCTGAAGTTTCAGCAGCTTTTGTTGTTGTCGTCGACGTTTCCTCTCTGGTTAGTCTGACCTGCAGACCCCTTTATTTGAAAATTTCCCATTTTGAATGTACTTGCATAGATGTACTCATACATGCATATCGCACATTACAATTGATCCACACACACATCACTTACCATTAGAACGACTCCCCTTTCACACCATGTTAAAGTTGAGTTTGATAAACAAGTACTGTGTTATCAACTACAAGAATAGACGAAGGATTGGTACTTTGCAAAAAGTCTGGTGTTAAATAGTGAACACCGAGCTGGTGTTAAATTTTCGGTGCTCATTTATGGTGTTAAATTAACACCTCCTGGTGTCATTTCCAAATTTTAAACTGATTTTTGAAGAGTTTCTTAGTAACTGCACTTCTTGTTGATTTTTGATTTAAACAAGACGATCAAGAATTTTACATTAAAATACTAGATTTTTGAAAAAATGTGAAAATAAATTTACACCAAAGTAACACCAGCTGGTGTGGTCTCTTATTGAAGCTGGACGGGTGTTAAACCATTGATATTAACACCAACAAATATCAAATCAACACCATGTGGTGTCATTTTTTAATTAACACCAGTACAGTGTCAAAATAACACCAGGTACAGTGTCAAATTAACACCACGAAGTGTCAGGTGAACACTTTTCAACACCATCACAGTGCATTTTCAACACCTGTGTCTGTGGTCCTTTATTGAAGTTTGACCGGTGTTAGATTTAACACCCGTGGTGTTAAATCTAACACCGATGTTTTTACAGTGTACAAAGTGCATGAAAATCCGACGTGAAAATAAGGACGTAATGAAGCTCTGACATGTTTTCATCGATTAGAGATACAGTGTATCATTGAATAGTCGATTTACCCAGGTGGTGATATCATAAACTTTCGTACCAATCTTCCACTGGTTGTACTGTATATATATATATATATATATATATATATATATGAAAATAAAAAATAGAAATCATGTTTTCTTGTCAATATTTTGAAAAGAATGCAAATGTTTTTGTTTATTTGTTTTTTGTCTATTTATAGCTGAATGTCAAAATTATAAGAATTTCCTTGTAAAGATCTATATCTATTTGTGTCTAGCTCGTGATAAGTGAGGATGTGACGTCACAATCTCTGCAAATTTCCGCTATGTTATGTATAATTGGTGCTTACATCACTTTAATGAAGAAAGAGAAATTCTGAAATTCAATGACTTTCCTCTTGCTTTCCATTCCAATTCCCGATTCCTTTACTAACACGAAGTCCTTCTCAACTCCCTCGGCATTCCTCTGTACAGCATGTAATGGGCAGATATTCCTTGGAATCCATCAAATCCCAAATACACCTGTTAGAAAAAAGATAAAAACAAAAATACACCTGTTAGTGGTTTGGTTTGGTTTGGTTTTATTTCTGCATTTCTTTCTCCAAAGACAATAACAAATGAAATCAAAGTGATACAGACTATGCAAAAAAAAAAAGAAGAAGAAGAGCATAACATACAAGTCAATAAAAGAATTGTGAATTTCATGACAACAACAGAAAGATGGCATTGAATGTTGCGGATAAAAACATGATGATAAACCGTCTTTGTCTTCGCAGTATGAGTAGTTGAGTCCCTACGTGTACATTACCATTACAGAAAGTATGGACATGTATGTACATGATGAATAAAGCATTATGATCAATATTATTTGTGTATGCGTGCGTCTTCACCCATTCACACAATTCGGCAAGATGCGGAAAACTGAACTTTATGAAATCATTTGCATTTCAAGCCACCATACACTTCTCTTTCATCTTCCTCTAATTAGAAATCATCAAAGAGAAATTACATTACTATCCAATTATCTTCATAGCTTTGATTTTTCCACTCACATATTCGCCCAGAAATAAACATCCTGCCTTCATTTTGTCGTATGTAATTGACGGTATTGGCCTTTGTTTTCCTGTTTTGCCCCGTCCATACAATGATTTGATTACTTCATTTGGTAAAATGAAACACAAGAACAAAATAGCAATGATTTTCCCTTACCGGGGTCTGAATTGTAAGAATACACAAGGAACAACTGATCTCGCGGAGGACATGTTGTGGCGAGGTGCGCCGCAGACAATCAGTTATTCCTTCATCTGATGACGTCAATGGGACTACGTCGCTGTTTCTGGCTTTCGCGAGTTTGCGATCTACCGTAGATGGTCGCCCTGTTGTTTGTTCATGACGGGGGTGCATCTAGGGGAAAGCGGCAATAAACCTCCATCACGCGCGCACGTTCACGTTACAATCCATGTACTATCGTGCCGATAGCTGTCAAGCGTTCTCTGTATAACTCTGTAAGGCCGCGATTAAAGCTCACCTTGATTTTTGGCACCGTGTCAACAAGCCGTGAGAATGACGGCACACAAATAGATTTTCAGCAGGAGGCGAGTTTGTAAACACTCTCTTTTACGCTCGCTGGTCGTTCTTCCGTTACAAAACAGTAATCAGTAATCTTTCAGCCTCTGCAATCAGATAATATTTACATTCGACGCCTGTGAACGAGTGTCCTGCTCATTCTCAACATCAGTGCGTCACGCACTAATTAGTAATTAGAGCAATTTTAAAGCCTGTATATTTGGCGAGTAAATATTTGACTCTCACAATTTATGGTTTTCATTTCGCACGCTGTCTGCAATATTTGGTGACCAATATTTTCAGCAAATAGGATACTTATTGATGACGTTGGTATATTATAGAGTACATTATTGGTACCCTGTTTGACGCAAATATTTGTCGTTCAGTATTATTGCCTCTCAGATTTCAGAGAATTTATTTCATGTTCTACATATAAACACTTTGTATACGATTGAATACAAAGGAGAAACATGAAAACAAAGGCGGAAATTGAAAGTGCGCTTTCGAGGACATGGATATGGATATCTATGACGTCTCTTTCTGTCTTCGAAGAACGTGAGAAGTGGTTGAACTGTATACATGTATTCCAATTCGTGTTTTTTATATAAATACAAAATAACAATTCATATAACGTAAAATTTTATACTTCTGTATACACATTATTTGTGTGTGTAAAATTTCATATTGAATGATTATAATACATGCGAATGGACATGTAAAAAAGGGTACAGAGATGTAATTAGAATGGTGTTAATGAATTTATAGCGCGCAAGTATTTTTTTTTGGGGGGGGGCATATTTCAAGTATCAGTAACATTTGCATAATGCAGTCTTTGATTATGTAATTTTGAATGAAAATTATGAAAAATTACGTCCCATTTATGTGAATGTATATATATATATATATAGGGCCTATATATATATATATATATATATATATATACATACATATATATGTGTGTGTGTGTGTGTGTGTGTGCATGCGTGTATGCGTGTGTGTGGGCATGTCGATATGGTGATAGATGTAACAACGTATACTCCCCAAGTTTTATTTTTGGCATGAGAAAGGAGAATGAATAATGAGATTTGATTTTCGTGTCGAATTTCAAGCCCAATTTCTCTAGTGCTATTCCTCTCTACTGTCTCTCGCTCTTTTTCTTTTTTTGAACGTGTCGGTTTTATATTGTTTGTTTGCTTTACTAGGTCATTTTCTTTACCTTCCTTGTGTCCCTCCCCCTCTCTCCCTCTCCTACCCCCCCCCCCCCCCCACTTCTCTCTCTCTCTCTCCCTCTACTTCATTATACTGCTTCCTGCTTCCCCGTAATATGCCGGAATTATCTGACACGTAGAGAGGCATAGGCTGTAGCTCTATTCATGTCTGATTTTGTTTTGCTACCAGATTGATTTCCTTCAGGATAAATTATTTATTGAAGTGAAGACACCACGATGAAATCAGGATTCGGAGAATTGTAAATGCTCTCGTTTCAAGGTATGGATATTGTTCTTGCCGGTTGTCATGTTGTGAGGTGTTTCATTATTAAAATCCCCAAATTAATGGCAAAAAAGAGGCATTTATTCCTAATAAATAAATGAATAATAGGTTATGAATTTCAACATTGTATGTTTACCTGGTTTGGGAGTCACACACAGGCCTGTATATACATTTGAAGATCAAAAGAAAGAAAAAAGTAGACCTTACAGCAGTCGACCTGAACCTTTTTTTTTTCTCAAAAGGATGAATCAAATGAAAATCAAATGCGAATCACGCAATGTTACTAGAGCAGTCACGTCCATATCACGTAATGTTGTTACATAATCATAATGATTTACGGTCTGGTGGTAAAGGCTTGGATCATTCATTAAAATTTATCATTGAGGTAAAGTTGAAGTCATCTTCGATCATTTTCTTTTTCCGGGGGGGGGGGGTGAGGGCTACCCAAAGGGAGAACTTTCTTGAAAACCTTGCAAAAATGGTGCTTTCACCTCGGATACACGTTCTGATTATACTTCTGACAAGCATACAGTATTTACATACAACATCAGCTGTACATAGGCCTACTTTTAGCATCATTACTTTGATTTGTTTGATTTACTTGTATGGTTCATAATTGATTGAACTGTCGATGTAGCCTATGTTACAAATGTAATTTGTGTGGAAACTTCATAAATGAAATGACTTTATAAATGAAATGAAATGAAATGGAATGAAAATTAAATGAAATGAAATGAAACGAAATGTAATGTAATATAACGTAATGTGATGTAATGTAATGTTTAATATAATGTTATGCAATGAAATGAAATGAAATGAAATGAATTGAAATGAAATGATCATAAAAACTGACCGTGTCATTTATATGCCTCCTTGGGTCCCAGATACATAAATGAGTTGGATAAGACTTAAGTGTTACATAGTATACACGCGGTGACTATGCGTATTATACGGTATAAAACATTCCGCCTCAGGTTTTTGCTTTGAAAAGTTGATAGTTGAACCACTTGGTTACAGAATTGCAAGTCAGAGTGTTTTGAAAGAGTGTTTGTTCAGAACTGTTTTTGTGTGTGTGGTGAAGCATAATCATAGGTGTGGTGTTTCGAATGACATAAGTTTGAAACACAACAAGGTTCCCCGCTTGCAGAAGCACCCTGCCTTCTATCGATCTATATCATGTCGCCCAACCCAAGCGGGAGGGGATTTAAGTTGGGATGTGTAATCAAGTTCAAGGTTGAATCGTCGCTGGACTCTTCACTCATTCCTAATTCATCCCCCTTTTACGCTCCCCTCTCTCCCTCTCACTCCCTCCTCCCTCACCCCCCCCTCATTTTTCTTATTTTTCTTGTCAATCCCATTTTCTTGGTGTGACTGCAGCGAACCGGCCGTGAACAATTTTATGACTCACTTAAACTTTTACTCATACTTTGAACACTCATCTCTATATAGGAGGGGCCGATGCGGTTTTGATTTTTGATTTCTCAGAGATTTTGGTGTGGGTGTTTTCTTCGTTTTGGCAAACTGTGTTATCAATGCAGAGATGACTAAGTCGACGAACATTACTCGACATTACAAGAGTATGTTGTTTCTTATTTACAACTGTTCATGGCTATATACAGTGGTGTTAAAGCATTGACATCAACAACAACAACAACAACAACAACAACCATAACCATAACAACAGTCATGGCCTGCCAAGCGTCATCAAACACGGTTAAAGTAGAACTCCGTATGATTTTTAGACTTTAGTATTTTGGCAACTATAAATTTTTTTTAACTTGGTACAGAGTTTTGGAGTTTTTATATCGATTGGGATGAGGAATAAGAATGCTTTCAAAATTCATAACAAATTACGACGAACAGGTGTGATTGCATGGCAGCTTCACCTTAAGAGTGCATGAGTAGGGGCTCAAGGAAGCACAACCAAAGAAATAAGCATGCATAAATTCTACACAAGTAAACTTGTTAAGGAAGAGGTATTAAAAGTAATGGAATTAACATTGCTACATTTCTGAGATATATGACTTCTCTTCGTCATCATCCTTGTTCAGTGTAAAATGTTTTTGGTTTTCAGAGTATTGGCTTCTCTGCTCAAGGACCACAATAAATTCCACAGATCTATACAATATTGCCATGTGGAGCTGTCGATTTATGTATGCTACTACATGATGTGAAATTATGAAAATCGTCTGGGCTTTTCCTTTAAAGTTTTGTTGCGTGCTTTAACTGTGTCATTGTAAGCCAAGTGTTGTCATTGGTTGAAACAATAAGTTAATACCTCGGGTAAGCCTGTCCAGCGTTAGTGCTGCTTCGTAGAGGGGCCTATGTGCCTCATTGTAGCCCCCGCACTGCCACGCATACACTGATTTACATCGGGATACTTGTCCAAGGGACATCGTCTGAAAAATAGTGCGTGGTATCATGATTGTCATCTCTTACACGCAAAGGGCGGGAATCGAGTTCAGAAGATTCCGTATGAAAGTCGATTTTCGTAATCCGCCACACCGCAGTTATCCCACTGAGAGAAAATAAAGAGATTAGGATTGAATCACTTAATCTTCCTTTGGAAAACAAGTATATTAAAACCCGTCCCGCCCGTTTTGTGCAATGGTTTGAAAAACAACGTGTCCCTATCCCTCCAGTTGACCTCACACACGCGATGCCAGCATTAAAAAGAAAAGACAAATTGCTCGGCCCGAACCAAATCTGTTTTGATCAAAACACTCATCAAAAACTACGAAATTCTGAAACATGGACTGTCAGGCTGTTCAGACAAGATAGCGCAGGAGATTATTCGCAGACGACGTCTGAGATTGTGTATTGTTTTTGCGGCATAGGACATGATAAGTATCATAATGATATACACGTTGTTTGTCATTATTTATGCAGTTTAAAGACGAAGGCTATGGGGATCAGTGTGACATGCGTGTACTGCAGGGGCCATGTGTAGCCAAGGAAATTTCCTAAAATTTTACAATTATATTGTTTAATACTAAATGCGTCTAGCTATAAGTTAGCATTAGCATTAACACTTCTAACTTATACCAGGTAATTTTCAATGAATAAATTGATCATTTAGGGCAGGTGTATCTGGAGAATAATGTGGCATCTTACTTGGCCGGCGAATCCGTGGAGGCCGTTTGGGCCGTGGGGGCCGTGGGGGTCGTGGGGGCTCGGACCCCCACACTTTTTGTGCACCATACAAAGTGTTGGCCTAACGAACCATCATAACCACCAAAAATTCCCAGACTCTCAAACAAGGTGTTTGGTCGATCTCGGTCATCTTGTCGAACTATTTATTTACATATTCCTCCGCGGAACAATAAAGTGCCCAGAAATGATAGTACAATGCAGTCAGCACATGTATCTATAACAAAAGGAATACATAAGGTGTCATCACTTCGGGCCCCCACACTTTTTTTTTAACCCGGAAGTACGTAAGTGGCACTAAAATAGAAATAGATAGGGATCTTGAAGTATGGCGGCGGCGGTAAGGTTATGTTTTTTCTCTGAAGAACTTCTTTTTTTTTTTTTTGCTTGTCAGCTGAAGAAACCCGGAAGTGGACGGGGAGAAGAGATGAGGCTTTTTTTTTTTTTTTTGCTTGTTAGCTCATGAAACCCGGAAGTGGGCCCCCACACTTTTGAAAACACTGCGCAGGCCCTGTCTTATCAGCAGTAGCTATAAACACATAGTAATCCTCTGTTCCAGTAAGTTCAGGTTATCACTTAAAGATATAATTGAGTTGGATTGATGCAGTAATTTCTCCTCTTGTATTTAGCTGTCTCTCTTTGTTTGCTTTGTTGGTCAGTGATAAAATTACGCTCAATATTCCGCCTGGTGCCATCAGCGATCATGAATGGTGACGGACACTGGTGGTCAGTCTAATGGTTAAGATATTGTAGATAACTAAATACTACTACAACAAAACTGTTGGTAGCACTGTTCGAGATTAGGCATGAGGACTCTGAATATCTGATGTTGCACTTCTAAGGATTTTCGTCCCAATTCTAGTGTCTTCTTAGCCATTGTAGATGTGAAGAGAAATATTTTCCAGCGCTGCCTCTGAACCTAACAGAAGCAGTAAGATGCCCCCCCCCCCCCCCCTCCAAAGCTGGTCAGCCCCCAAAGCTTCCCACTTCCTCCTACAGGTGACTCACGTACTAACGAAGTCCTCGGGACCGGCAGTTTTCTTTGGTTATATGAAAATTTCGTTATATTGGAAGAAATAAAATGTATAACGATATCTACATGATAATTTTGGGCCCCAGATTTAACTTCGTTGTATCCAAAATTTCGTCATAACCGTGTTCGTTATAACGCACTATAATATAATTTATATATATTGATATTATAACTTATAATCATAAGTGCGCTGTGCACACACACACACACACACACACACACAAACACACACACATCGACGCACCCCCCACACATCATCACAATAACGAAAACGTTCTGTCGCCCCTGACTTATCATTTATGCATAGATTCTAAATAATAGATAAAGGAATAGAGAGAGGGGGAGAGAGATGGCTATGAAATAATTATAAATACCAATAGGCCAATACGTCATGGTGAGAGAATGAGAGAAGAAATTGACTACGAGGGAAGAGCCAGTCATGATCTGGTTTGGAATGGTCCACGTTAACAAAGTTCAAAATTCAAAGTTCAAATTTATTGCATTTCGATCAAATAAACAGAGATACCATTGGGACACTATCCAAACTAATCTAACCTAGATCTCACAGGATAATGGCAAATACATAGATACAAGGGGGGAAAAAGACGTAGCGAAAGATAAAAATGCAAATATTAGATCGGAGCGCATCCGTGATAAAGAGGAGAGGGTTTGATCAACGTACGCAATCATGCCTATAGAACTGACCTTGCTCTGCATGTTGAATACTTTGGATATTCGTTGCGGTAAGAATTCCATGGCCCCTTAAGCAAGTTATAAAGCTTCAGGTATGGAAAGATTGACATCCTGGTCACGATGCATCGCCGTGACAGATGGAAGACAGCCAATCAGAGGGAGATGTTGTGCCCCCCCCCCCCCTTCTAGTGATCCACTTTATTTTGACACAGATCTTTACACTTTTTCGATATCCTTAGCTAGGCTGACGGGTGAGAGAACGAATTAAGACGGTTTTGACCATTACACTTTCTACTATCAGCAGGCCGTGTTCTGTCATCATTCTGCTCTGAATACCAGTCCGTTGAAATAAAACAAATTTATACAATCATGGCTATTGTATGAAAGTGTATTTTACTTGACTTTTAAACCTGCTCAAGATATATCCCAGCCGTATGACCAACTGTACAACTTCAGGACTCCCTGATATTCATCTTTTCTCTTACGTTACTTTCTAGTAACAATTTCAAATTGCTTTGATTATTTGCATTTGTAATGAATATCTTTCATCCTTCTTCAGGATTATCACTGATCTTTAAGAGACAAACTCTTGTTGCTTGACGATATCGTGGATACCATTTTTGATACACAATCAAACTAAGTATGAGAACACCTTTACGCACACATGCGTTCATTGATTATATTTGTTGATACACTCGGGTTTTTAGTGCTAGGCAAATAAAGATTTTTTTTTTTTTACTGGGATCGTAAAGACTGAGCTACTAACGTCACTAAGGGGGCTGTTTCAATGTGATCATTTAGGCTTGAAGCGGAACCAGGTCACGAAATCAGTCCCATGGCAGTCAACTTTTTCATGCAGCATAACGTTTGTGTCACATATTCCAAACCCTGCCCGATTTCAAGTCATCTAACGTATATCTCATTCACAAAGCCACAAAGACCAAGACTGAAAACGATCTGTCACCTATCAGAATGACAGAGAGAGAGAGGGAAAAACAAACAACAGTATTATGCAAAAAAAAAAAAAAAAGATAGTGATGAAACTGTCAAAAATTCTATTCATCCACACGTATCTTATTAGGTCAATGTGCAAACATATTCAAACCTTAATCATAATTATCTTTATAACAAAGACTTTGACATTCCCGACAGCTAGTTAGCTCGGCCAAGGCTTGCATTAGGCTTGCAACATTTTGATAAAATGCATTCCAAGTATTTATATACTTTGTGTTTGTGTACAGGTGGCTGGAGTAACTAATTTAGTTATGAAATCCTGCAAATGAATAACATCAGAGTTTGTATATTCCTACAGTCAACCGGAACAATTGCATGGATCCAACTTTATGTATATATATCGCATCCCTCAGTCTCAATGCGTGTTTGACGAGAAACGAATCGCAGATTAGGAGTTGCAAGAACTTGCCATGAAGAAAGTCCGAGTCTTGAAGCATCTTGGATGAAGAATGGCTGTTCTTCGAAACTTAACACTTGAGACCTTCTTCCTGGTCTCGCATCACTTGCACAACATCAGAATCGTTCAGGGCCTGGATTCATATCATTCATCTAAAAAATAAAATGTAATAGAGTTTCATTGCTGTCAACCTAAATAATGAATTAATTGAAGAGACTTCGGTTAATGACAGCCAAGGACATTGACTGTCGGGTGTTTGAAGGTTATACATCTGGGTACAGCAACGGTTTGTAACGGTCCCTTACTACAATCTCTAACGGTTTGGATCTGTCGTTACCACGGTATATGACCGTCTGTGACGGTGTGTGGTGATCTGAAACGCGGTTTCTTATTACTAAGCGTTTTCTTTGTGCCGAACGCTTCAAATTCCCAACGAGACCCGAACAGGACGACGCGCACGCCGCCCGTGACCACGGTGACGATCGGGCTTCGATCGTGCTGTGGTCTGCAACGGTCTAGAAGACTAGTTCTACGGTTCACTACGGCCCAAACTGGTCGACAGATTACCACGTGATCAACCGCATGTGTGCCATAGTTGTCTGCTACAGCTTTGCTTCGAAATTTGCAAAGCGCTAGGTAACACCAAGTTTTACATAACACTGAGAATGACAAGATCAGGAAGATAGCTAACTCCAAACTCATAAAAGTAGGAAATATCCCTGCCAACCTGCCTACGGTCCAATACCGTCTTTCATAAGAATCATAACGTACATCGAGAGAAGTAGTTTTAATCAATCACATCACGTTTTTTAGCGAGGTACGTCATGTACGTAGTGCATCGCTTGTGTCATGTTCACGTAGAGGGATCGATGTACTGTGTTCACTGTTTGCCTATAATCAAACATCAAATGTCATTCTCAAGTAGATAGAGCAAGTAAAATGTGGGAAAAGAGCCGGGAGATGCGGACAATCTGTTTTAAATATTTGAGAAAGAATATTATTGATCATGCTTGGACAATTCGAGCGGGTTCCATTTGATTCTTGAATATGATGCGGAATAGAGTCAAAGAAAGACCGACCGCGTATTCACATCGTGTAGTGTCAGATTAAACAATAAAAACAAAATCGAACCATGAAGGAAATTACACGTGCGTCAAAGGTAGCATATATTCCACCATATCCATACCGAATTGTTTTCACGTTTCAAAGGCTCCTGCATATTTCACCAATTTGATTTCATTCAATCGTTTGCCACAGGTTGATGATCATGCATGTCGACCATATATAAAGGAAGGGAACAGGGGAAAGAGACGTTGAAAATCTGCATACCAAATGGTAGGTATAATTGTTCAAAGAACAACGCATTTGAAATACAAGTTTACTTGGGTTTTTTTTAATAGATATTTTGCTTTGGTGTGATTATTTCAAATATTGGTTCCACAGTTGGGTTCTACAATAATCCAAAATAATGTTTACAATATTGCAAACTTTTACTGCCGCTGCTACCATCACAAGTCATACCAGTACTTCTACTGCAACTGATGATATCGCGGTAGCACAATGACCTATAGACCTGAAAGAGATGGTGTATCATTTCAGTTATTGGAATATTATAAAAGGAAAAACACATATTGAGTTATTTTGCAACAAAAGTCAGCCTGTTGATGGACGGCAAGATGACAGACACCAGAGCGGTTACCATGGCAACTGAAGAAACGAGATAGGTGAAATGAGAGGGAAGAGGATATGAGCACGAACACATTCACTTAGTTAGACAGTTTGACAAAAGAAAGGAGATGCAGGTAGGATTGTCGAAACTAACAATGAGACATCATCCTTCGCTTTAAGAATCATTGTTGTTGAGAAATAGCGACAAAGATTCCGGTTGCAAAAGACTTAACCATCAAAGATCACTTCGTCCACTCTGTGCACATTTTGAAGTGATCGTTTTGAAGAAAAAAATGCTTGATTAACCATCAAGAGGGAGAAATTCTTTGGCATTCCATGGTAATGACGATAAGTACATAAATGAAAATGACTTTATACACACTAAGATGTCACGATTGAAATGTCAGAGTGCTCTTGGCAATCTCTAGAAATATGAAGAATAGGAGGACATATGGAGAGGACATAAAGAATGCATGTAGATGCCAAGAAGTTATCAAACGAGATGATTTCATATCTGTTGTATCAGCATCACTATCTCTGACGCTCTCTGTCATTCCATTATTCCATTATGTAAGAGCCGTTAAGTGAAATATTCAAGCTCCATTAATAGAAGTGTTAACTAGGAGGCTACAATAAAGGACTCTCAATTTCGGTTTCAGTTTCAGATGCCTTATCAATGTTCGGAACTAAATGATCCCTTAATAGCCGGATGGAAAACTAAACAAAAATCATCGCTGAAGAATAATTAAACGTCGAGAGGGGAATTGCAAACATAATTCTTCTATGTTATTGGACGCCTAGGTAGTTTCAGTTCAGTCTGATTTCATTGGTGACGAAGGGACTGAGTATCCAGCCTGAAGTATGTCGACATTTAATGTCGGGCCTTGGCAATGTATTCCGAGGAATGGTGAGACTTTGCATCTGGAATCAAGCTTGGCCAATCAAATCCAATGGTACTTTCTCTGTGAAAGTTTGAACTGATTGGTATATTGCATGATGTGACCATCTGATCAGATGTTTATATCTAATGCAGTTTGTCTTCTATTGATATGTGCCATTAAGTGATTGGTCTCAAATTGTTTTACCGTATGCTCTTTCTTCATCATCTTTTTTTCTCTTCTTTGTTCTTTCTTCTTCTTCTTTTTCTACTTCTGCTTCTTCATCTGCTGAGAGAGACTAACTTGATAGAACCTTTTCATGGTCTGTCGAAAAAGACTTCTGTGAGCGGTGAGGGAACAAAACGAAGAAAATAATCGTTTTTTCATATAGATGTAGGAGACAGATTCCTGTTACAGATGACCTTGGAAAACCTGTTTTGGTTTGACTTTCTAAAGATAGGCTGCATCGCTCGAGCGAAATACAAAACACAAGAAAAGATGAGTTGCTGTTTCATGGTTGTTGATTTTTTCTTTTTAATTGGAGATCTAGTACCCGCATTGCATGGTAGTGGTAGAATATACTTATATAAGAAGAAGGGGGCAGAGTGATATAACGAAAGATGCTCTTATGTAGTGAAAGCCAATAACATGGCAAGATATAGGATGCTCCGAAGTGGACATCAAATACTGCATCCTGAAGAGCTATGTATTTCTCTGGTTGACCGTTCTGTAAGTATGCGGAAAATAACTTCTCAAGTGGAAGACTCGAGCATTTTTCTTTAAGTAGGATGCTCAAATTTTCATCGACTGTCAAAATACACAAATCAAATGTAAATGCATAACATGTACTTCAAAATGAAACCTAGGAGGCAGTCTCCTTTAGGGTTTCCCCATGGAATTAACAACCACGAGGAAAGGGAGGAACATCTTCATACATGAGGAGAATCAGGGCCAACAAGATGTGATCAAAAACATAATGATGTGGTCTTCTTTATCAGGCAGGGAGGTGAGACTCTCACCTCCCTGATCCAGGGCAGCCTCTTCAGATTTGCCAGCGCTCTACCAGAGGACCCTGCCCTTGGGTTGCCAGCTATATTAGTACTGATTTCCAGGTGACTCTCTTGGGACATGGTGGGTAAATAAAAGCATAATTTCCACGGACGAAGACACTTGACGGGATTCGAACTTAGGGCCTCCGATTGAAAGTCAGGAGTCTAATCATCTGTGTTCCAACATCCGTTAACATGTCCCGTTTCTGTCTCCCCCCCCCCCCTCCTCTCTCTCTCTCTCTCTCTCTCTCTCTCTCTCTCTCTCTCTCCCTGCAGGACATTATTTTAAAACAGGAAGTAGCCTTTCAGTATAATTATACGTTCCTATTACTGATATGACTTTTAGAAGCGTAGCATAGTATTGGTTTAGATGAAGATTCGGCTTTTAACTTCTTGCGAGATACTTAGAATCCACTTTATGAAATGTTAAAGAGCATACAATTCTGAGAGGAATCTGAATTTTATTTGTTGACAATCGGTTTGAAATGGCTGAGATATCCAAAACCAAAGTGCAACCAAAGCGATCCTAATGAACACCCTATCTCACAAAGAAGTTGGAAACCTGAAGCCCCATCTCAACCAAAACTATACCGTCCTTTTAATTGCATAAACTCGTTATATTTTCTTTCTCCCTTTTCATATGTCGTATTGAACGTCATGTACCTATATATTAGGTTTGTATACTTTTAAAACTGATATTTTCTACTTGCAAATTATCTTACTTGTATAAGCAATTTAGTTATTGTACTGTCAGCGTTATTCATTAGCAATGTGTTCCATTTTGGGCCATCAGGTTATACGTGAAAAGTGGAAATCAACATAGATTGAATAAAACTAAATTGAGGAATAATGGGAATTTATTTTTATTAATCGTGATGACAAAGGTAATATCTTCATAACATCAATGATTCAATGAATTAAAAAAAGCAGTAATAATCAACCATAAAGCAAAATATACTAGTGATATGACAGGCCTCCTGATTATTAGCACACTTTATGAAAGTTTGGCTCGAGATGTGACAGGCTCAAACATGTCAAGTTTGTTACATGCAGCCGTCCAAACGACCAACATGACCCGTAGTCGTATCCATGGCAACGAGTGAGTCTAGGGAAATTGAGCCAAACTTACTCTTCGGACTAAAAATAAACTGCACATCACGAATAACAATGCCGATATAAGAGTGAATCCAATCAATCAGAAGCAAAATCAGCAGTACATCAATCAGTAACGTCAGGCACGACAATGATTTAATAAAAGCAACAACAATTTTGGTGCTGCCTAGGACCCAGAAAAACACACTATATCGACTTCGATAAAAAGAACAAACATGCTGTATTTACGTCAACAGGAAGTTAACATGAAATAACAAGGCCAACAGTGTGTGGATGTAGTAGGGGGAAAACACACCTAACAAAACATGAGTAGCAGAAGTAAGAAACAACATGCATCAACAATGTATAAATGAATGTAAACGGCAGATGTTATGTCCATCACACCAATGGTAACAGAAAATACAATAGGATATATCAGCCGCATCCTCGATTTGTTGTTAGAGCAAGGTGCTAAGATGTGTAGTGGGTAGTCGCTTCATCATTGGAGCTAGTAACAGTCTTACATCCCTACTGAACATTACCATGCTATCGATATTGTGCGTTCCAAAACACGTCCCCTTCGTGTCCCCTCCTTCCGGTTGTGATTAATTAGTGGGAGGCGATCTACGACGACTGATAAGATACTATACACTATGTACCATACACACATTACACACACAAATACACACACACACACACACACACACACACACCTGCTTTCTCTCCCTGTCCACGTCCCCTTCTCTCTCTCTCTCTCTCTCTCTCTCTCTCTGTATGTACACTATGAGTGTGTGTATGTGTGTATATGCGTGTATATGTATGTATGTATGTATGTATGTATGTGAGGGTGTATGCAGGTATGTATGTGTATTATGATATACATACATACACATAAAACTGTACATGTTTGTAATATGTACATAATATGCATAGGCCTACATAGATATCTTATGTGTATACATTATATTTTTCCACAACATATTAGATTACTACTAATATTCCAACATTCAGTGTGTGATTAAATCCTCTCACTTCTATTGGTAAATCCCCATAAATACTTAAGCTGCGAATAAAGCAATCAAGTTCTAAATAAGACTTGATGTCAAACGTGGAATAGTGCTAACCAAGGTTAACCGATGCTAGGACACATCAATTAATTCGAAATAATGAGAGGAACCCATGTCTGTAGGTATGAGGGGGAGGGGTATCAATGAAATGCGCAGGTACCATTAACTACTACAACGTATGTTACAATATTGGATCTTGCATATGAATATCTACCACAATCAACGTTTCATAAGTCCAAGGTTAACACTTGAGGGTTTAATTTCTTTAACTGTCACGTTTCTGTGCTTTTTCAGACTAATTCTCTGAATCAATAATGTCTAAACTTTGGAAGACACTGCCTCTTTTCCACCTCGATCCTTAACCTTTCTAAGTAGGCCTATCACGCATCTCTGTTTTGCAACCTGTTATATTGTGATTATATCATATTTCATATAATTCATTTCATTTCATTTCATTTCATTTTCAACAAAAAATATAATGAGGTCCTACAGTGTAACATTTACACATAGGTATTATTTACACAAATCAATGCAACTAATTTCTCATAATAAGGGGAAATATTGTGTTAGGAAATACAACAATTCACTGTGACTTTATACTGTAGCAAAGAAAAGTCGCTGGAAATGGAGGGGACTGCTGGAAATGTTTTGAAATATTAAGAATATATACATATTATATGTATGTATGTATATATATATATATGTGTGTGTGTGTGAGTGTGTGTGTGTGTGTGTTGTTGTTTTTATTAGCATGATTTGTTTTGTACGTTTATATCTTTTGTTGAAGATAAAAACGAAAAAAATGCTATAAAATGAAATGAAATGAATTCTCCTCCCTGACAATGAACGTTACTCGACATTGAACGTCATCTGGCATTAATAATGTTGTACATGTAACATTAACATTCTCGCGTCTTATCGCGGCGATCGTTGGCGCAGGGAGGTATAGGAAATTCCTACTCCCCGGGGAATGCGACCTCATAACACTGTCAATGCTGTTCATCCTTCATTGTCTGACGACGGGTGTGTCCAGCAATTGACGCGCATCACTTTGATCAAGTCGGAGATGTGCCACGATTCTGCTGATAAAAAAAAAAAGTGATAACAATATGATAACTAACAGCTCGGGCAAGAAGAGATGCTGTATTACCCATCTTATCAAACAATTTTGAAATGATTAAAGGTCATATAGGTATATCAGATCTTGCTGGAAATCCTCTTCTGCATGTCTTCTGTAGTTAAATGAGTAAAGGTGAAGTTCATTCAAGAGTAAGTGGACTTGAAGTCAAATGTCTCTTCAGGTTTTTTTTTCACTGTTTCAGCTGTATGTATACAACTAGGGGTAGGGGTTTGATACGCGACCTTTATGGCGCCAGTGAATTTTCAGTGCTTCTTACCTACACGAAAATAATGCACCTGTCAACCGAAAAAGAGCTAATTTCATGTAGTACGCTGTATACGCCGGTAAGTCACAGTATGTGAAGAAAACGAAGTGATGACGTCATTGTCTGACGAGTCTGCATCTCACAAAAGATCATCATCATATCTTTTGTTTCCGCATGAAGTGAAGGACAAATATTTCACTCGTCATGATAAGGCATTCTAGAGTTGTAACGATTGAGCAAAGATTAATTTGTAAAGTGATTGGATGATATACTGGCCTTATTAAGGCTGCGTTCACACAGAAGTATACTATTCGGGTATTCGGGGCTCGTTTTCGAGGGCACGCGAATAGCTTGAATCGAACGATAGGATTTCCTCACACCGGTTCACATAAGAGGGCACTATTCGAAAGTACCGAATAGCTGCGAATAGTATAGCAAAGTGGGAATCGAGCTTGTTCGATTTTCTTGCAGCGTATACCGTCTCTCGTCCTATGAAATAATGTCAATTTTGGTCTGGCTTTGCCCTTTAGCAAAAATAAGCATGTAGACTGACATTCTGATGCAGTTTAGAAATTGTTAATAAGATTTGCTGGGATGTAGGAGGAAGAAATCCTCACTGCATGGGATGGTGAGTGGACGGTGCGAGTGATGGTGTACTCGGTGCCCGAATAGCGACTAGCGAATACCGAATACTTCTATGTGAACGCAGCCTAATGGCTATAAGATATTATATTTAATTAATGAACAAAGGGAGGGAGCTGTGAAGAGATGACGATTATATCCTTAATATGATTCGTTAAACTTATCTTGGTGTTTACAGTACGTGAAAAAATATGGAGAATAAAGAGGAGAAAGAGAAGAGGGAAAGAGGAATATATATGAACCTCGCAATCGTACCCACCAAACAAAATACGTGGCCTCCTTGCTTGAAAGATAGACGTTTACAGTCAGTTGGCTGGCAAAAGTTGGCACACCCTCTCCCGTGCATGCACCTCCATCTGTCACTGCCGTCACAACATTGCCTTTGTCACTGTCCATTCACTGCTGCATGTGTCACATGTCGATGAAGCAAGACGAAATTCTAATTACAATGACACGTTCGTCAATGCTAAGAGATTGGAAGAACGCCAAAGCAGGTGACGACACATTTTGTTACTATTTCGTTTCTTCTCGTACCCCACCTTCTTTTCCCGAAAATGCTGTAATCGTAAAAGAGTCGTCTCCTTTTACTCGTTCTGTCTGTTTGTTTGTTTGTTTTGATGTTTTTTTCTCAAAGGGTTCGAAAGCGATTTTAGTAGAAATGACACTAACAGTGACTGAGAGCAGATGTAGAATGTCAGCAGCAGAAAAACCAGGAAGTAGAGATAATAAAGATGGTGACGACGATGATATTGATGATGATGATGATGATACTACTGCTGCTGCTGATGATGATGATGCTACTGCTGCTGCTGATGATGATGATGATGATGAGGATGTTGCTGATGATGTTGATGATGATGATGATGATGATGATGACAAAATAGAAAAGAGGAGGACGAAAAAGAAGAAGAAGAAGAAGAAGAAGAAGAAGAAGAAGAAGAAGAGAATATAAGTGGAAGTAAAAGATGATGTATTAGGAAGAGAAAGAAAACTGGTAAGAACATTTTTGTTAAATCTCATCTTCTAACAATCCGAAGTTAAACCTCATTCTTCCCCGTCATTCAAGGGGTTTCCAATTACGGGCACATCCGATTGGATGTTTCTTTTAATCCAGGCTTGAGACCCGTCATTACTAGTCACCACCTTTTAATAGACCGCGTCGCCTGTCCGAGATCGCAAAAGAGACAAGAAGAAAAAAAGAGCTGTGAAAAGTTTGCCCCCGCTTTGGGATCCTCTGTCTAACCTTGGGTTAATCACTGCAAAGCACGAAAGCGGTGAGACGGTTGTCCATGTCCTTTAACCTCAATGTAGGCAGACGTATAGTCATGTCCAGTCAACGTCCATGGATTCCTAAACTATTCTCAGCACGACCTTATGTATATAGCCCAATGATAGAGAAATATTGTATGTCTCTGTCATTGCGCTATATTTTTATTTCTTGTGTATCCATCTGCCTATCTATCTATATGTGTAAATTATGATAACACGTATAAAACTTAAAACTTATCTGTTCCTTTCATACTGAGGACTGTAATTGCTGTATGTTAACAATATTGGATCAATATTGTATTTTTAATTGGTATATGTTGTATTCTTTATTTGGTATATATTTGTTTTTGTTTACCATTTTCTTATTTGTTGAAATGTTTGAATATGTATATGCATGTAAATATTTGATATCTTTTCATTTTTGAAGCGCCATGAGCACTGAAAAGTGGACCTGTGCGCTATACCAGTATAGCCACTATTGTCATTATTATTATTATTATTATTATTATTATTATTATTATTATTATTATTATTATTATTATTATTATTATTATTATTATTATAACGTTCACGTTCACACAGGAGGATGACAAGAGGATTATCAGTGTTTCATTGCTACTCAAAGTTTCACGGGAATGCAGTGTCCAAATGCTGATTGCATGCAAAGGACTTGTTTATCATTGAATAGCGCAGCAACTGCGAAAAAGTGGCCTCTATTAGAATACTATGACATTCTGTGGAAACGTGACTTTTGGTCAGGTATAATGTCATTTGTTATTTCTCTCTTCATCCCCTTTCATAGCCTTAACGCAACCTCGGCCCCAGACAAACTTCGTTGTGACCGTGTACCTTGCAAAGGCTTCAGTCTCTTCCGTCCGGCTAACTCCACTTAGCAAAAACTTTTTCTGCAGAAAACAAGTAGGATAGTCTCAGCTCCTTCAACCACTGTCTTAAACTCAGGGCAGTGTAATCATAAACTTCACGGTCTATACTGACCATGTGGCTAAATAATCAATGTCAATTCTAATGCAGGTTGTTGAACCTTTATAGAAGAAAAATAATTATATGAGGCAAATGAAAAGGAAAACTCCGCACGGTAGTGGCAAAGTTGCCGTTCCTTATATTTGGCCTTGATAGTTATTTCTTAAAGGAAAATCATCATTGTATGTCCCGCCCAGCAATGTAGTAACATTTGACCCCCCCCCCCAAAAAAAAAAAAAAAACACGCAAACACAAACAAAAACACAAACAAAAACAAAAACAGTTCACCTCTTTGACTACGGACACTTAAAACTCGCATAGTTTTCACAACAAAACTTGAGTTTCTATTTTGAAAAAATGTATATGCAAATTTTCTTCTTACTTTTGACACAAATGATTTAGATGGTATAAATCATTCCACTGCGGTATAATAGCTAGTCCAAACGGGTGCAAATTAGCGATGATATCTTAGTGCCATGAACGAGAGACTCTAGAGACTCTTCATTATAAAGTTCAGACCAGGAGTAGACGCCAAGCATTTCCATATGACAGTTCGTAATATCTATACAAAATTGTTTTTCAGATAACAGCAAAACCTATTTACGGTTGTTATTAATCAAACGCTCAAACATTTAGACCTGCTATCTGCAAACATTTTCACCCTTTTCTGTAGCTACTCTAATACACTCAGTGATACATTCTAATCCAGATCTAGTCACTATACACTCCCCCATGCGTGTTTTGTTTGTGTGAGCTTGCGTATGTATAATGTGTAACAATTTGTACAAGCAAATGGTACAAGGCATTCAATGTGTGTTTGTGTGTGTGTGTGTGTTATAGTGCCAAATGCATGAGGGACTCTAGTTCTTTAAATCTTTTAATGAGATCCCCTCACAAAGAATCTAAAGCAGTACATTACTGAGTGTAACTGTGTGATTGAAGTGGCAAAATGCATGAACGACAAGTTTCTTATAAATTATTCAACAAGGTTATCCCCCCCCAAAAAAAAAATGGGGTGAAAAAAAGTAGAATATACTTGTTATCTGTGTATGTGCGTGCGTGTGTGTTGCAGTGAGGAAATTCACGATGTTCTTCTGTCCAAATTCTGTCCCATATCAGACTAAGTTTGATGGAAGTTGATGACAAATCAAAATGATCTTAGCACCGGGGAAAGATGGAACAGAGCGATGTAGGAGCCATGTCGACGTCTTGAAGGGCCTTGTCAAAGCCGTGAAAAGTTGGTAAGCACTATTTGGGCACCCGTCCCGCTTCATTATGAATATTCATCATCTATACATGTATCCGTAATACCGTGGAAATACATGATTTTTACATTTCCCGGCAGCGTTTTTGCATTTTCCAGCAAAGCCGAACATTTTCCATCTCCCGGCGAGACGTTTTTGTTTAACATTCCCCGTTGATGCAGTTTTTCGAGATTTTTATATTTCCCGGCGATACGTTTTTACATTATATGACACGTATCCAGCGTTCTGCCATTTACTAGTACAGTATCTTACTGCCTGATGAATATTCATGATGAAGCGGGACGGGCGCCCAAATAGTGCTTACCTGAAAAGTTATGCTGAAGTCATTGAAAAGCTATCCCAAAGTCGTACAATCCCTGCTGGAAAGAACAGTGTCTCACAGTGTGTTCACAATGTGTTCACAAAGTCGACTACACTATATGTGAAAACGCTCGAATTTAACAGTGTGAAGATAATTCCACACTGTGGTGTGGATTTCCACAGAGAGTTCACATAGTAATGTCCTGATTCACACTGCGAATTTTTGATTCACAATGTGTTCACACGGTTAAAACGCTCGATCTAACAGTGTGAAGAGATTTCACACTGTGTTCACAATGTGTTCACACTGTGTTTCACATTGTGTTTCACACTATGGACCACTGTGTTCTTTCCGGTGGGAAAAGGATCGTTTCAAAGACCTCAGTGGTCGTGTATGAGCCCCAGATATTATCATCAAGATTGATGTTTTAGCTACCTTCATGTAATGACAAATAAAGAAGAAATCTTGCACTTGTTCTGTGAATCTATGTCGAATATTATGTTCTCAAAATGTATAATAAAGCGTTCTTGGACTTTTGATGGGTTATTTTTTCAAACCAGCTCAATCAGCCTTATAACGTACACTGGTTCTCATCAGTCTGTTTGTTTTTGTTTGTTTATTTGTTTGTTTGTTTGTTCATTTTCCATCTGAGAAGATGGCTGGATAGCCCATATTCAGCTACGCTATATATTATTAAGCTGGTCTTCCATAGGGTCCAGTTGGATTTGAGGTGGGACAACTTCACCGGGTTAAACACCCTGCTCTTTGCAATGAATGAATGAACTGGGATCTCTCACGTGCTTGAGTTGTGACTCTCTCACACACGGGACCTCCATTTCATGTCCTATCCGAGGGACAGAGTGTTTTGCCTCTTGCTTAGAGGGGACGTTATGCTTACATACAACATTACTCACTCCAGACTCGGGTTCGAACCCTGGCCGCTTGGGTCGGAGGCAGACGCGCTATCGACTGAGCCAACTCACCGCTCATTGTATCATTTTCGATTTCCCCCAATATTACTTGGCAAAGTAACGTGATTTGGATCAGACAAGTCTATTCCTTTTCGACATTTTACTACCTATTACTTCCTTCCGCCTCAAGCGGGAAGTTATCCTGTCATGTCTAATACGCATTGATATTATGCGACAACATAGATGCAGTTCTCTTTATACCCTTCGTTCGTTTATTTCGTGAAGCAAAAAAAAAATCAACAACAGAAAGCAAAATTAATATACGCCCCTGTATAAAAAGATGACATACACCGGAAGTATCAACTGAGGCCACCCATGGTGTCGTCTGCTTTGAGGACTATTTTTCGTTACACCTGCCAAGCACGAGCTCAGCAAGTCACCGTGACGTTCACACAAAATAATGTAATTTGAAGCTTTAAACGACCTGACGATGTCAGTGTGAAACAATCATTTATGAAAATGTTAAAGGACATTGAATGGATTGCAGACCTGAAATCATAATGACTTCAAGTAAGTTGAATTTTACTTTTCGATAGAAATAGTCATATCAAAAGAAACGTACTAAAAGAAACGATGACAGAAGGCCGATATCATCTTGAATGCCATCCTCAGAAGGTTGTCTCGTGTTGGACGCCACGTCGCTGTCTTTTACCAAAGGTGTCCAAAAAGATCATCTCATACCAAGTCAATATCTAGGAACTGCGATGAATAATAATGTTAATGATAATAATAATAAAGGACATATATATTGCGCAGCTTCTATAATTATATACTCTACTGCGCATTACAGTTAACACGGTTTACAAACTACATGGTAGATTTAGCACCATGTTGGATGTCCATACCAATCAGGACAATCACTTTGTAAGAGAACTAAACGTGATGGGATGATCGGCTCCTGTTAACCCGCACGCAGCCCCTGCGAGATACCACTGCTAGAAACGGGAGGAAACCTACTCCGAAGCAGAACCCTGGAGGGAGTCTGTGGAGTCTCTGTGTAGCCTCATCGAAGAGCAAGTGGTTCATATTTAAATGATGTACCACTTTAAGACTTAAAGAAATGAGGAAATCCCTGGCAAAGCTTTCGAATGAATGTACTGCGGTTTTCAAGTAATGCCAGCCAGGAATACAAGAAGAGGAAAAAAACAACAACAAAGGAACAAAGCTTGAGCCAAGGTGAGCATTGAGCTTGTCTCTTGCTGCTCCAGCAAGCTGGATTGTTGTGGCGTAGAGCTGTAATGTAGCTCCATTTTCAGTGTAATAGGCATTTTTTGTATGGGACGCGGAAGCGGAGGGGGCCGTGGAAGGCTAGGGCATTGTAGGGGCTGCAGCTTCTTTTCTTTTTTTTTAAATCAAAGAGTGTGGAAAGTTCGAAGTAAAGAGCAAGAATGGATATCAAGGAAATCAAAAACATCATTAAATCATTATGAGCCTTTACTTATGTAGGCAAAGGTCAGACGAGGCAAATGTCAATAACGATCACTTAAACATGTATGATATGAGGAACACAGTATATTTGAATCGAATTGCGGTGGCCACATCTTTTTTTATCATATTATCGATATCACAGCAGTAGTCATTTTGTAGCGGCGATCATTATTACCAATAGCAGAGCAATTAAGACGAAATTCTTAAGAATTGTCCTTACTTTTGCAACAGAGATGAACATCCAAAACAAACACACAAAACAGTATAATCCTTACATATCACCCCATCCGTGCCTTGGCTGCCGCGATTCTACCGATGTCTGTAGCTCCTTGTGTTGAATGGGATTACTCACAACGTCTTGGGTGACTCATCATAACACACATTCAGTATCCACATTGTTTCGTCGTGTTGGTTAATGGCACCCAGTCGTAAAAGTTCGTCGTATAGGTTTGCACATTTATTTTCACCGTGTGCTTCACCTGGTATTTTTGTTGTGGATATCGGGTCTCTTGCAGTTAGGATGACTTCTGTTGAGTAGGGTTAATAACCAGAAAAAAAGTAAAAAGGAACTTACCAAAATGATCTTAAACCGATTGAAAACGTCCTCTCCTCTTAATACGATGAGAATAATTATGTGAAACATTGTATTCCATGACTTTATTACTTAAAGTCACATTCAAGTAAAATTTCTATCATTCTGTTTGTGTGACTCTTTCGATCATTTTTTTTCTTCTGAAGCCAACTTGAATATTATGGCGTGAAAAGACACTTTAACTCATGTAAGTCATTCAATCAGGCAGACATGCAAATTGATAATTCCGGCACAACTGCCGCATAACAATAACGATTGAGCCAAACAGCAAATGCGCATCTCGACAACTCTGGGAAAAAGTGAGAAAAAACACCGAAAATATCATTTAGAGTTCATCACAGTGGTCGAGGTCGACTGTTAGTGTTACGTCATTTCCGAGTTATTAGACCCCTCCCCACTTTTTCCTTGTAATAATGATTTCTGGGGTCAAGGTTCATAGGAAATATCGTCAGTCTTCAAGGAATAAACTAATATTGCGCTTAAAAAGCATTGGCGCTGCTCCATGTTTAGAGGCTTGCATTAGTCCTCGTCCCCACCTTGTTTAGCCGGCGTCATATTAGTGACAAGTTGTCTACAATCCCGCCATATATGGGGCATACCCCCATACTAATAACCGCATCAGGAAGTGCACGTTAGTGACGTCACGATTTGTGTCTCTTCTGACGATCCAAGCGACGCCGTCTTGATTCCCCTTCCCTTTAATGCTAGATCCGATCGTGTCCAGGCGTTATGCAACAATCGGGCACAGAGCCAGACAGCAGTCGGTTAATCAGTAATGTTGAGATCTCGAGGTCACAGCTTCCTCTGTCTCTCCCCCCCCCCCCCAGTCACACACACACACACACACACACTCATACACAACCACGCACATACAAAAAATAAACAAAAAAACAAACAAACACACTCCTTCTTCTTCTTCTTCTTCTTCTTTATCTTCTTCTCCATTGTCTCTTTCTTCTTCTTTTCCCTCGTCTCCTTCTCATTCTCCTCCTCTTCCTCCTCCTCCTCTTCTTCTTCTTAACCTTGCATTTCCTTTTTTCTTCCAAAAGCCCTTTCATTAATTCTGGGGCCTACCGCAGTTGGGCCTACCGCAGTTTCTGCTTTGCGTTTGAAATTGGCAAACACAATGAACTAGAGCTATCTACACTTCCCGATTTGACGATGAATAGGTTTTGAGGTTACTCAAATTCTTCAGTTTGTTTTCAAAATAATATCCCAGTGCTTTGGAAAGATGATTCCTGGAAGAGCTTCACAATGAAACAACAGACCGTGAATTAATTGAACCGCAAATGATGAATTGCCAAATTCAACATTCAACATTCAACATTGGAATTGCTTAATTCCACATTTACCTGTTTGGTGAATTGGAATTGGAATTACTAAATTTAATTGGAATTACTAAATTCCACATTCACCTGTTTGGAATCAGTATTACCAAATATAACAGTCATCCGCTTGCTATTGGCAATACCAAATTCAACATTCACCTGTTTGGAATTGGAATTACCAAACTTAACAGTCATCCGATCGGAATTGGAATGACCAAATTCAACATTCACCTGTCTGGAATCGAAATTACCAAATTTGACATTAACCGCTTGCTATTGGAATGACCAACTTAAACATTCACCAGCATGGAAATTACCAAAATTCAATATCATTCCGCCTAGAATTGGAAATACGAAATGCAACAGTCACCTTTTTGGAATTGTGTGGTTCTGGTGTTACTTGCAGTGCTACAAGTAATCGCGCACCTCTTCTTGCCGCTTTCTACAGATTCCAACTGAAATTTATACCATGTCAGATTATGAGATTAACGTCCGTTATTTTCTGATGTAAATTACCTTGTCAATGAGCACATCATGTGGGCTGTTTGACAACATCATTATTCTCTTCCAGGGACGGGTATTCCCCCTTGATATCCGGGATTCTGTCACTGTATACATCAAACTCAAGACTGTAGTAATTGACAACCGAGCCAAACTAGAAATATTTAACCACGATAATGTTATGTAGTTCCTCTTTTAACCATAACATGGCAAATATTATTTTCCGGGGGACGAGGTATTTCCCCTCGACATTCAGGAATCTGAAACTATACATTAAATGTGAAACTGCAGCTGTAGAGTGTTTAGAGGAATTCCTTCCGAAAAATTAAATTCTTTGCCCCAACGTATTTGGTTCACATTATTATTTGTAAACACAATATGAAGTGCCATTCTGCGCAATAGGAGCACTGTACAAAGAAGAAAGGGTTCCGAACACATTCGACAACAGGTTCCAAACTCGATTCTTCACTACGATGTAACTTGTGGCAAGAAGGTACGAAGAGACCTACTAATGTCTTGCATGTACTAAGTTCGCCCTTCTGCAAGATGTGCCCACCTACGCTGTCCTTCTTCTGGCTCATGCGCGGAAAAGAAAAGAAATGATGATCATAAATACATAAAAACTGAAGTAAAAAAGAAGATCGGCATTGGTATGATAACAACTATACAGCCCGCCAAATGAATACTGTTAAAAGAAGAGGTTGGCCTGGGTAAAAAGGAGCAAATCATTCTTAGTTTGTTGACTATCGCTTATTTGTCGTACTTTGTAATTTCTTCTTTCTACTTTCTTTCTACTTTCTTCTTTCTTTCTATAAAACAACAACATAATGTACAATGTATACATGCTTATGATGGAATTCTTGATTTACTTTGTATTATGTTTCGTTGGAAGAAAAATGAGAATGAAAATAAATGAATCGAATTGAATTGAATTGAACTAAATTGTCATTATCACAAGCAAAGTCCCAATAGGAAAGACAGCGTTTGTTCGCTGTGTGCAACTACTGCAACGAGTTGCTGCCGCATCGCGCAAATGCTTTTATTTCGCCGAATTACTATACTTTAATGTGCGATGGTAGCAAACATCCATTGTCTTGGTCAAGTTCAGACTGAGATTAGCTGAGCGCCAACGCTTCTTCGCAATGCATGACTTGGCTGGGCCAAACAAGCAAGTCGAACTAGAACCGTCTCGAGTTAAAGAGATTTCTAGATTTCGAAAGGGAAGAAGTCAAAGGAGTGATTTTGTTCTCAAAAAGAAGGCAAAACAATAACAATACTGATAGTAATAACATTAATGATAATTACAGTGATAATGATGATAATGACGATGATGAATAATAATCATCATTATCATCATCATCATCATCATCATCATCATCATCATCATAGTCATTTGTCTCCGGAGTCCTAGTCGAGGTTTTTGCAAAGGTGATTTGAAAGTTGGCTCTTGACTTAGTTGAGGATATAATCGATGTGTTATGTTCGCGATTGTTATAATTGCTATAATAAAGCGATTATATTTCCAGGTTCCAGTCTACATTGTGGACTGTTTTGATATTTTTTCCTTGTAGAAATAGCGTGTCCATTACAACATGCCCCAAGCGGTGTGATGGCAAGATTCCACCAAGGAGGTATGGTGTTAAAAAAAGAAAAAGAATGCGAACCAAGCGGCACGCACATTCAGTGGCTAAGGGGGTTGTGTGATACCTCCTTCATTCTACAAAGAGATCACGAGTACGACACTACAATTAGTCGATTGGATTTTTGTTTCATATCAGCACTAACATGAACAATGTTAACACGTTATCATTGTCATTATTAACTGAAACCACTACCATTACAATTACTGCTATGAAAACTATTATTGCCATTTTCCTTACAACTGAACCAGGATTCAATTTAAATTAATTGATTTTTTTTTCTTCAGTGAACAGTGAACATTTCACACAAACTGAACTGATGTCAGTATCTGTTGTTGTTTTCACTGGTTAAGGTGACAGTTATTTTATTCTTTACATTGGGGAGTGGTGTTTAAGTTGTGCACGCTTTCTTCACAACCTCCCCCTCCCTCCCCCCCCCCCCCCCCCCCCCCCATTCCCGGCCTCGCCTTCAAGCTTGCCCCTGTCGATCAAGAAGTGGTCATGGAGATTAGAGGAATCCTGTGGTTATGTGCTTTAACGCTGATGGTACAGCATAATATTTTGTATGACCGACTTCGTATATTGTTTTGTTTCTACGCGTCACTATGCTACTTGTCCATACTAGTAACTTAACCCCATAAACAGTACGGTGGATGCATGTACGTCACGCATTCATACGAAAGTATGTATAAAGTTAATTGCTGCATTTCCTGCCGTGGCAATGTGCCAGCGAATTCATGCTTAAAACCAGTAAAAATCTGCCCTCTTTTATTCTTCTGTTTTCCCACTTCATTCCTCTTTGTTTAATCTACAGACTGGAAAAATGGAACTGGTGTTTGAACAGTGATTGTAACCGCGTCTTTAAGCACCTGACCGCTCATGGGGAAAAAAAATGTGTGTGTGTTTTTTTTTATTATATTTTTTTTTACTTTCAAGTCAAGTCACATTTTCTCGTTTTGATTTCTGAACAGTAAATTGTGTGTGATTTTGAGCAGTGGTCATAGTTACGGTATATGAGGGGGTTTCCCTGAATATCGAATCAGCTCGCTGCCGCTCAAAAGAAGCAAGAAAAACAAGCGTATCTGACAATTAGTGACTGTATGAGTTCCCATAGACAAATCCCCAAAGAATGTATGGGCCATAACCATAATATGAGCGTGCGCGTCTATGTGTGTGCGTGTGTGTACGTGTGTGTGAGTCGTTCGCTATATGTACATAAATTATCATCGTATGATAGTATTCATGTATGTAATGATTGTTATGAAAGACGATGAGGGTATGTCACAAGACACGCCGATGATAATACGCACGTGCCAAGAAAATCGACATGATTGACTGATGCGGAAGATTATTGTCCATCGCGGATACGCGCGTGTCTGTATCAAAACAAACAACGGCGTTCTTTTTCGTACGCCTGTCAACTTTATTGAATGACCAAGAACCATTGAGAAAATCAGTTTCATATATAGCCATCGGGAATGACGGGACTGAGATTGTTTTTTCTTTTCTCCGTTACTTGTTTACCAAATATTGTAAACAACTACAGAAGCTTACCATCCGACACGAACCTGCACGCAAGCAAATGAATGGAAAGTAAACAAACTGTAGCACTTCAATACGAGTAGAACCAGCACATCTTTTGGTTGTATATATCCAAGGTTAACTTAAAGGACAAGTCCACCTTCATAATACATGTGGAGTGAGTAAATGCAGCAATGTTAGTAAACCACATCAGAGGAAGTTTTGGGGAAAATCGGATATTCGTTTCAAAAGTTATGAATCTTTTAAGTATCTGCGCAGTCACTGCTGGATGAGAATACTACGACTGTGTATGATGTCACATGCGTAGAACGATATTAAGGAAAATATAAAGAGAATTTCACAAATTTTATTTCTTGAAAGACGGGCGCATTTCCTCGACTTGTCATTGACGTATGTTAAGGGTAACATTATTCCCCTTGCCTTCTGAAAGAGGCAAATTATGTGTTCTGTTATTATGCTAGAAAAGCGAAAATGTGTTAAATTTTCTTTGCATATTCTTTTTATATCGTTCTACACAATCTGACATCACAAACTGTAGTGGTCTCCTCATCCAGCAGTGACTGAGTAGAAACTTCAAAAATTCATCACTTTTGAAAGTATTATCCGATTTTCTTCAAACTCTCACTGATGTTTTCTACCAATATTGCTGCATTCACTCCATCCACATGTCTATAAAGGGTGCTGGACTTGTCCTTTAAAAAGCGGAAGGAGTTTGATTTCAACCGTCCAGTGGAAAAAACAGCAATATGCAGCTCAATCGATCTCTTATGAAGGAAATGACTTGCGTGCATGCAACATCAGAAAATCACAGCCATTCGAGTATATAGACATAATTGCAGCAGTAGTAGTGTTCATAGCAGAACTCGCATTATTTCGTTAATGCCTTGTAAAGCAGGCCTTTGTGGCACAGAATGGGACTACCCTACTTTTTAAAGAAGACTTAATAAACAAATAAATAAATGTCCATGTCGTTCCTCGGAGAGGTGGGAATCTTATAAGAATGACTATGATTATTATCCTGTAAATCATGAGCTATTTAGTTGTACTGTCGTGATATCACGAATGCCATGATCATGTTTATGATTACCATCATGTTTCAGCTGTCACAAAGATGTAGTAAGCTTCAGTAGACAGTTGAAGTAGGGGCCTAACATGTGATTTTACAGTGGTATCCATTGGAAAAATGACATTCAGTGGGGAATAACATCAATTAATGGCAACTGATAAGAACTTATTCTGGTGAGGAATCGCCATGATTATGTAGGGCTTTTCAGTATTTGGATATCACTATAGAAGAAGATATAGACGGATAGATAAAGTATAGAAGAAGTTTTAACACATTTTGATTATACTTTTTGATCATTACTCTTTATTTCATTGTGCTGTTTTCATCGAAAGAAAAGAATAAAGAGAGCCGGTTTATTCCAGTCGTATGCCCTTAATACGAAAAACCCTTACAGAGTCAAACCTGTCTATAGCGGTCACCCAAGGGATACGAAGAGAGTGGTTGTTGTTAACAGGTTGACACAATAGACAAGTTCTCCTACAGTTCGTATGTATCACAGACATTCAGACATACATAACATAAGATTGAAAGCTGAAACCCTTACGTTTTGGAAGAGATTCCGCCATTTATACACCCCTGTTTTATAAGGTGGAGCCCTGATTTCCCCTCTCCCCTTGATGGAGGGCTGAAGGTCAAACGTACTTCTACTTTGCTGCCTTTTTTCTCTTTTTCTTGTTTTCTTTTCTCGCAAAATTTATTTTTCTTGTTTGTGTTATTTGTATACCATAATTAGAAATAATTTATGTTTGTATGCCAATAGTTGAAATCAATAAAACATAAAATAAAAGAAAAAAAAAGGTGGAGCCCTGATCAGCTTCATTATGTTTCTGACTGCAATGTGTGTGAGGTGGTGTGTGTTCTATTGGTGTATGTGTTTGTGAGTTTGAAAGAAGAGGTTTGTAACTGTGTGTGTAAGCAGGTACGGGTATAATGCAGCGCGTGTATTTACAAGTGTGGATGCGTGTGGGGTGTGTTTATGTGTGAATGTGTGTGTTTGTGCGTGTAACTCTACAAACACTCTCGTCAAGTCATTGTGAGAGCAGGGAAGTAGGTGTGAAAGAGAGTAAATTTGGACGCAAGAAAGTTTCAGATGGTTTGAATTTCCTCATTATCGATTGAAACTTCTTCGTATGAATGCAGTCGCTTTCATTGGGGGTTTTACCTCTTTCACTTTATTTCCCACAGAAAAAAAAAAAAAGATGATACTGCAAATTACTTCACGCTTTGCGATAAGACATATCCTTGGGGGAAATAGTTTCTTCTAATACGTTGGCATCACTTGCCTTCCAGAAGAAGGGAAAGTCCCTACCACCGCAACGCCGTAGGAGGTTGTTTTCATTCTCCGGTGTTGATGTTCCGTATTCCTATGATAGAAAAGCGAAGTGCCATCGTAAACGTAGCAATCAAGTACTTATGTGTAGTTTTGAAAATGTCATCAATAGCCGAATGCAAGGTATCTGTGACCTTGTTCGTATAGCAGCAGATGAGCTTTCTTGATTAGGTACAAAATAAGTTACTTCATGTGGTAACAGGGAAGGCAAGATAACCCAGGGCTATAAAATTGGTCTGTCGTGCTTGCACATTTAGACACCACAAAATTAATTACACTGTGCACTGGCCATAATTATAGTGTATCACCTTTCTCTGGATGGGCTGATGAAAATATCAATGGCCTTGGTAGCTGTTCATGTTAAGTTTCAGGCAATTATCATAATGTCTAGTTTCAAAGCTAACCGTCCTCGTTCATAATTATGATAGGAGCACAATGTTATAGTCAGTCATGACAACGCCAATGATAGGTACCTTACCAGATCTTATGAACACAGCGAAACGAACACGGAACACGGACAGCTCAATTAAACAGTGATAATAATTGCAACAGGAAAATCAGTATACCCCATTATTAAGTACAACACAATATCATCCTTTAAGGTTAAAGTTCATCATGTTTGTTTTTTTCTTCTTCTAGACTTCAGTGATTATTCTTTCCATGTGTAGAACAGGAAAAAAAAAGGAAAATAGGAAAGAATAACAATGCTATCCAATGTGGGACTGGCAACTTATTGCCTTGGTAATACGGACCTTGATGATAATCGTTCCAGGAAACATGGTTCATCTTGAATCAAACAGCGTCATGCAAACACACATACGTTTAGATGTACATTGTTCTGCCTCATAAAGTATGCAGAGTCTTTGAGCTAAACAACAAAAACAACAATTATAGACAGTTACACGCACATAAATACATGTATCGTCCCCTAATAACCCTCCGCGCATGATGCAATGTATACAATCTCCAAAACAACCCTCTAATACTTGGAAAGAAACCTCAGCGTGTTGAGAGAGGGGGAGGACAAAAATTATCTTCTATGATACAGAGAGCAAAAACATAGCATTTCCGAGAACTTGCATCAAGACAAAACGGGGAGAATCAAGTTCATGCATGGCCACCGATTGTATCCCCCGCTACTTCAAGGGTGCAGTAATTCGCCCGAGAATGATTCATATGAGACGAACATCTGTCATGACTCTCGGCTTTAATACCGAGAAAAGGGGCTCAATATTTCATGTATTTACGACGTCGAGTGATACGATGTTACGACCTCCGCAAGGCGGGTGAGATATGACTGACGGTCGGGGTCGGGTTACTCGTCGGGAGTTCGTCTCTTCCACTTGACTTTTGTACAGGGTTCTCAAGGTGTTGAAGCTCCATGGTCGGAGCATCGACCTCGGGGCGCACGAAGCGACTTGTACCTACTTACTCGGAATGAGGGAACATTGGGCGTGATCTCAGAATCTTCAAGTCTGCTTGGGGCATTTACACGTCATTTGGGCAATCTTACAGGTTGACTCCGTTTCCTGTAATACGGTGAATAGAGTGAATTCAGGCGATTAGAATGGTGAAAATCGGAGATGAGGTAGAATAGTTTCGGAATTGAAAACTTTCTCGTGTTCATACAGAAAAGTATGTTGTGTAATGATGATGGAAAAAAATCATATTATACAATTCTACTGGAAAACGGTTACAAACAAATGAGTTTTGAGGGCAACTTTAAAGGAGTCAACATTCGAAATGTAACGGACAGCTTGAGGCAACTGATTCCACAGGTAAGGTCCAGCATGTGCAAATGACCGATCTCCCCATGATTTCTTTGTTTTTGGAACAACAAGCAATCTACAATCGGATGACCTTAAACATCTAGGAGGATTATAAAATGTCAACAAATTAACATTGTACTCTGGGGCAGATCCGTGTATGCAATGAAAAACAAACAGTAATGATTTAAATACAATGCGAGATTCAACAGGTAACAAATGCAATGAGGACAAAACAGGGGTAATGCGAGTATTTCTTCTGGTAAGGGTAACAATGCGAGCTGCTGAATTTTGCAATTTTTGTAATTTTTATTCTGTAATTTTTTGTAATTTGAAGGATATACTTTTTTTCTTATTTATTTCAAGCAGAAAAGAATGGTAAAAAATGTGATCAGACGAATGGGGAGTTCAGACAGTCATATATGCAAGCATAATGGAATGTTAATGCACCATTATGCTATTTATAATCCCCATTTACTCTTATAAAATTCTCCATATGGCATCTAAACGGTCGATTTGCTGTGAAGTGGAGCCCATTACACGTAACGTATAAGTACTACCCACGTGTCCGCATAGCTTCAGACCATTAAACATAACGCAGGTCAGCGCAGAATGTAAATGACTGCATTGTGAATTGTTCACGATGACGTCTTTAGCGTTGTGCCTTGTTAACTTTATAGGGTTATGACTTCAGATAGGTTGTAATGTCTCAGAAGGAGGGCGTGGAGGGAGATCAAAGAATATTAATTGAAGAGTATAAATGCAAAGACAGATGATACATCCATTTTCATCAATTTTGACATCTCAGATTAAAAGCTGGTGAAAATTTGATAAAGGAAATAATTGAAGTATTGGTTATTTGTTGTTGTTGTTGTTGTTGTTGTCGTTGTTGTTGCTGTTGTTATGATTATTATTGTTGTTGTTATTGCTGTTGTTGTTGTTGTTGTTGTCCTTCGAGGTGAATCTTTGTTACATCTTGCTTACGTCGGTACCTAGCTTCATCGAAGACTGTTGACGAGATTCTTTGTGACGAAAACTATCCTACCACACTGACTCGAATAAAGACGCTATTGACCGCGGAGACAAACATTTCGTTTCCCTGTAAAAGGGTCATGGGCTAATCATACCACTTGCCGTAAGAATGCCTTCCATACCACAAGGCCAATTATCTCTTTATGTTTGTTTTGCCCCCCCCCCCCCCCAAGTCCTACCTACATGAACAAGGTTCATCGCTTGCATTTCTGGGAAGAGCAACGCCTTTAAAGGACAAGTTCACCTTCATAGACATGTGGGTTGAGTGAATGCAGCAATATTAGTAGAACACATCAGTGAGAGTTTGAGCAAAATTGGACAATCCGTTAAAAAGTTATGAATTTTTGAAGTTTCTGCTCAGTCACGGCTGGATGAAAAGACTACTATAGCTTGTGATGTCGCATGAGTACAACTATATAAAGAAAGAATAAAGAAAATTCAACATATTTCCATTTTTCTCGCATAACAAAAGAGCACTCGACTTCTCTCTTTCAGAAAGCAGGGGGAATAATATTGCCCTTAACATACGTCAGTAGCAAGTCGAAGAAATGTGCACTTTATTCAAAAAGTAAAGTTTTGTGAAATTCTCTTTTTATTTTCCTTATATAGTTGTACGCATGTGACATCATACACTGTAGTAGTCTTCTCTTCCAGCAGTGACTGCGCAGATACTTAAAATATTCGTAACTTTTGAACGGATTGTCCAATTTTCCTCAAACTTTCACTGATGTGTTCTACTAATATTGCTGCATTCTCTCAATCCTTATGTATATGAAGGTGGACTTGTCCTTTAATAAGGAGAGGTCAGCAAACGCCAGCCGTCGCAAGCCCTCGCTCATTCCAAGAGGGTACTCGACTCGCCTAGTACCCCCTTGTATTGGTCATTCCATTTACTTACGTGGCAAGCGTAAAAGGTCACTGCGGCGTTTTGTCCGGCGGTCGAATGCCTTTTTTTGCACGGCGCGCAACGAAGTAACCACCACAGCCGTTATCATCGGAAGTTGATGCAATTACGTCATTAAGAAATGAAATAAATACAAAACATCTGAAAAAAAAAATCTGACAACTTATCTCGCTCCTGACAAACATTTTGCCACAAAATGATCAGATAAGGAATACATAATAATTGCAACACTCGACTTTGATCCTAGGGCAAATATCGATGCGAAAGATACATTCTGTTGAGACATCATGTGCCCGGGAAGAGCGTGATGGTAAAATAATGATTACAATCTGATAACACAGATCTAACAGGGTTGTATCGGCGGCGGCTATCACCGCGTTTATCGTTTATTGTCATATAGTATGGTATATTATTATAGTATGGTATAGTATATTGTCATATAGTATAGTACGGTATCCATTTTTCGCACGGTATACATGTACTTCATTTCGATCACTTCTGTTTCTTTTTTACTATACAATGTATGATTACTAAAGGTCCTCAATTATTGTACAGTCTTTTCATTTCACTATGTTCTATTTACCTTGTTCTCTGTTATCAAAAGAAGTGAAACATATGTTATGTCGGAAAATGAAATAAACTTTGAATTGAATTGAATTGAATAGTCTACTGCTGATCAATGCCGTAAGTCCACATGACTGTCACTAAATGTGGTGCGTGTTCAACTCGAAGTATTCGTTTGCTGATGACCTTGTATTTCCTAGGGGGAGATAAAGTAGTCCTGAGAATGTCATCACTTTACTAACTATCATGATTAAAGATACCAATGTGATACTGTATGGTTTTCATAATTACAAATGCGTTTATTTTATTTTGATAATGCTTTAAAGTGATGCAATATACAAATCTAAATGAGTGAAATCATGTTAGCATGCAGAAAAGTTAAATAGTAGTTGTCGTTTCAGTTGTAGTACTGTACTGGTTACAACGCCACAAATGTTCGGATTAACGAACCCTTTTTCATTTTCGGATTAACGAACCTTCGGAATAACGAACAGCACCCCAAGTAACAGGAGCAGCAGTGGTGGTGATGGTAGTAGTAGTATGTTACTAGTAGTAATAGTACATAGTAGTAGTAGTAGTAGTAGCAGCAGTAACATTCTTGGGAGGAGAAGTAGATGGTCATGCGTGGTAATAGGCAAAAAAGAAGAAACTATTAATACTTAAAAGGGATTAGTAACACCAGGAAGGCGCCCGGTTACTAAACCTATCAACGAAGCGACGAATGACAGAACATCAAACATTTACTCCAACGAACAAAGCATCTGGGCGCGCTTTTTTCGCATCTTGATTAGGCCACGGTATAATGGGTATTGTTAGTATGTTCTAGTCATTTTCGTCTCACATTGTGCTGATAAGTGCGTCCCGTTTTCATGGGAGTGCCACGTAAACAAAAGGCAAAACAGTAAACAAAAACTAAGGGTGGGGTTGTGTTTGGATTAAACTTCGCTGGTGACTTACAACGACCACGTAATGATAAACAATTTTGTTCTTGCCTCCCCCCCCCCTCTCTCTCTCTCTCTCTCTCTTTCTCTTATATGTCTCACGTGTTACTAAGTAATGAAATTATATTTCTTAAGGACAATTTACTGGCGTTTTATGAGTGATGCCAAAAAAATACCACGTAGAAGTAACAATGACATTTTGGGGTCTTGTGATTGATCTTGTGATTGGCTTGGCAGGGCCCTTGTAGTTTCTCAAGCTCTTTTGCAACTTGAAATTTACGACCCTTTGTGACAATCATTAATTGGCACAAAGCTGCTGATCTGGGAAAGACAGTTCATCGAACTAGACCGATTATGTTTACTTATGATTACACTTACTCTGACTGTCATGTTATTGTCGCATACATCTCATGAATCAGAAATGCGGAAGGTTAGAAACATTAAGGAAATAACCTTATTCGGGCAGTGGGTTGATATAAGAGTATCCCGAATTCTGATTAGATGCGGATCGCCATCCAAAAACAAGAGCACATTAAACTTGATGAATGAATTGATGATAAGCTGGCTTTTCTGATTGTCGCAGCAAACTCACGATTGATCTCAATGTAAAACCCACATTAAACGCTGTTCCTTTTTAGGGCATTTATAGATTCTGGACACAGGTAAAATAGCTCGGTTTATAGATCAAGAAAGTACAGATGAGGCGAGCGTTGTATCCTTGGTACAAGGATCGATGTCTCTTGTTTGTGTTTTTCGTCTTCTTATCTATCTGGCTAGCTAGCTAGCTTCTTCTTCTTGTTGTTATTATTATTATTATTATCATTATTATTATTATTATCATTATCATTATTATTATGATAATGATTATTATTATGATTGTTATTATTATTATTATCAGCATTATCATTGTAATTGTTATTATTATTGTTATTATTATTATTATTATTATTATTATTATTATTATCATTACTATTGCTATTATTGTTATAATCTGTTGTTGTTGTTGTTGTTGTTTTTCTTTCTCTTCTTCTTCTTCTTTTGCCAAGATTAGTCCATGACTGGGCACCTTGCCCGATACTTCAGCCAAGGCTTCTTTTTGTTCACGTGACATTTCATCATTGTATTGCAAGCACTGCCAGTAAAAACACAGAGTGACGTCACACGCTGAGTTGAGAGTAATTCGTTCCACTTCCATTTGCGCCGGAAGATTCCAGTTAATCGTCCCCCTGTACCTTGTTCTGTTGACAAATCACAACAAGAGAGTAACCTACTGTGACGTCATTGCTCCTTGCAGATATGTCTCTCGCTTGTGATTCCGATTCCCAGTAGTACGGTCTGTTATTGGGCTAAAGACATACACACAAATAGAATTATTCCGGCTGAGAAATCTGTATTCAGAGTACAGTTATGGTATAATCTGTACCTCTAAGCAATGATCGTTTTAATGTGTATCTTAACATCGTTAATTCCTGTATGTGATGGTAAATTTTACGCACCTTATGTGCTTGACGGCCAAATTTGAATATTGGGGTCTGAATTCGTATACTAAACATATCAAGTTCGTCAAGTACACTGCTTGCGAGCCAGACCGCTTTTAAAATGTAACCCGACTCCTTGCCATTTATACCCGTAGGAGCAGAATTCGGCTGTGACGTACAATTCTTACGTATGGTCAATATTTTTGCAAGTGGTAACAAGTAGTACGCATAGCACTACCATAATCATATAGGTGTGAAGAGGCGAGCATGTGACGACGAATAGGATGATGCAAGTGAGCCGAAACCCGGCCACCCCAACACCCACCCCACCCTATCCAACAAGGGAGGGGTGGGGTGGGCTGGGGGGAAACTTTAGGAAATCACATGGTTAGACCAGCGAGGTGGAAGAGAGCTCTTCCACCTCCCTGGTTAGACTTTAGAGGAAATACGTTATGTGTATAGCTTGGCTTGTATCGTTTGCAAGAATTATAACAGGCCATCTACATTATCAATTCAAGAATTTTGATTTAAATAGATTAAACATTAAAAAAAAGAAAAAACCTAAATGGGTAACAAAATTTCATCTGCTTTGAGTACCGGTACATAAAGGTGAACCTTATCATAAAAGAACGTCACTTTATTGCATTTCAATACATTTGAATAAAACAAACTGAAATACCTCTCGATAAGATAAAGTTTATTAGAAAAAAAACAATATTCTCTTCTTGTATCTGGTTTTTATTTCTATATTATACGATTTCTTGGATAAATAATGACTTTCATCGATAAGACAAGACCATTTTCAAAGGCAAATATATTCTATTTAATCATGTTTTCTTAACGGACGGGTTTGAATCTGCATGTAACGGGATCAATTCAGTTATCAGTTAGGCGAAAGAAATAGATATAGGCCTACTTCATCGCCCTGTTGCCCGCACTTTTTGTCCCGTGACTGTTACGATAAGCGGGTACTGCCGTCATTAGCCGTCGAGGACCTGAGAATGACGATGATATCAAAAGATGAAAATTCACTTGTCAACGTAACATCCAAGTTAACTTTCCTATCGTATAGATCACGAATGATAATATTGTAAAGTTTGGTAGCATAGCAATTGCAAGCGAATTATATAGACTGGCAATATTATTGGGAATTCTTAACGTTTCTCTTTACTGTTTGGTTCTTGAGAATAATTTGATGATTTGCCTTGATTTATTCGTATCTGGAATATATCTCATCATGAAAACATGAATCAAGATGAAAATAACCATGCGATTGTAGAGAATAAATTTTTAGGCCCTTCATAATTGTCATATAAGCTCATGTTTATCCACATTCATCTACATATCCGTATTCGGGCAATTACCCCCAGAGGGCAATTACCCCCCGGCTAATGGTTATTGGTAAGGTTAGAGTAAAGATTAGGGTTAGGGTTAGGTTTAGGGTTAGGAGTTTGGGTTAGGGTCAAGATTAGGTTCAGGATTAAGATTAGGATTAGGATTAGGGCCAGAGGAAGGGTCCGGGGTAATTAATTACCCAGGGGGTAATTGCCCTAGACCCGAATATAGAGATATAATGTAGGCCTACAAATAGCGCATACACATAATGCTTTCTTCCTCCTTACAAGCTGCTGTTTCAGCAATTTTACAGTTCGAAAAAAAAGTTCCTGTGTAACTATAATTATAACAGTGGATGCTGCAACACGTTCAATGCTTTAAAAAAAATCAGTGAGTTATACATTTATCTAACTCGATATTACCAGCAGACAGCAGTTTTGGCCTAGATAACTCAGTAAAATAATTATGAGCATGGCGATAATCGTTCACAAATCTATTGCTGTTAAGAGCAAGGCTCTCAAGGCTTTGTATGCTGGAGTATAAGGCCTACTTCTTTCAAGCACCATCCACCGCTCAGACAGCAGAGTTGACAATATTCCTGCAATTGAGCCTCACAAAGAATTTCCTCAGAACTGTGTAACACTCTTCCCGATAAAAATGCAGCGTTTATTTTGAACTCGCGTTTTGATCAGGGAAGCCACGCAGTCCATTCCCGTTACTGTCCGACATCAATCAACCAGCGATTACGGGCCACTGAGATGACGTCACAATATCTTGAGCTCGTCGAGGAGTACCGGTACCAAGGCTTGCGTTCCATCGTTAATTAGACCGGTGATTTTCCAAGCACGATCACTTCCCCTCTCTCTCCCCCCTCTCTCTCTTAAACAAAAACAAAAACAGACGCTTACTGAAAAATCGATGAGCCCTCACGTGAGCTGACGTCATACCCCTTCGCGAACTTACGACCCATCTATTACAGTCCTTGCGCGTAGGAACGTTAGATCCTGCAATTTAAATGGAGGTAATAACTGGACATGAGCGACCACCGTCTCATGTTGCCGTTCTTCATCACATTATGACATCCTAACGCCCTGTGTATATGAATGTGTGAATGTGATTGTGTGTGTGTGTGTGTGTGTGTGTGTGTGTGTGTGTGCGTGTGTCTTGCTCAGGAAAGACAGATTTTTGTTAATTGTGTCCAAATGATGCGATTATGTTGTTACATTGTACAGAAATACCAGAATATTTACATAGATTACCGTCTTGATACTATATGAATGGAAATGTATAAATACCACTGAAACAATAGTTTATGTGCGTGTGTGTGTGCGTGAGTGTGTGCGTGTGTGTTCAGGAAGGACATATATATTTTTTTAATTATGTCCAAAATGATGCGATTATGTAGTTATACTGTACAGAAATACAGGTTTATATAGATTATCGTTGTGATACTATTTGAATGAAAATGCAAGAATACCACTAAAAATAGTTTGTGTGTGTGTACGTAAGTGTGCGTGTGTAGGTTTTTTTTTATGTTTTTAATAAGATTATCATATCCTAGGACTCGTTTGTATTTTCTTTCTTTCTCCCGCGCGATGCTTTGCTTCTTTTGTCTTGAATTGTGTTGCTCCCTTTGTAAGCCTATAATAGTGAATTTGATTACGATTATTTTCTGGCATGATCATTCTTTTATAGATTATTTCTTTATACTGCCTTTGGTCTTAATTCAATAGAAGTATTTTATCAGTCAAAGATACTCAGTAACTATGATTTAGACTGGACTTTTTCTTGGCCACATGCAGCATATTTTTTGCTTACAGCCTTTGCGGAGCAGACTTTTGCTTGGAAGTCCGCTCTGTTCCATCATCAATAATTCAACTCTTTGGCACAAACTCATGGTCGTGGTCCATACATATTTTATAGTAGTTTTTGAAACGATGTTTTTTGTTGGTTTATGATACATAATTTAGCTTTGGTTTGATGGTAGAATGTAGTTCAGTGTAAACAATTGGTATAAGACCACTTTGGGCAATCTTTTGTCACTCTATTCTCCGTAAATCAGAATAGATGAATTGAATCCAGGGCCCGGTTCCAGAGTTCAAGTATTCCAAGAACTATCTTTGTTTGTTTGTTTGGTTGTTTCATGAAATTAGATAAAAACAAACTAATACAGTACAGAAAAAAAAAACATGTTTCATGACTAAGGAAGAGTACTGTATAGGTCTATATACGGCAGTATCTCGGGTAGTAACTAGAAATCAATTTCCGTTTGAAATGATAGGTCTGAAAACGGAGTTTGCAGAATTCAATTTATAATGAGAGCGCCACCATTCGACTCAGCAACAACAACAACAACAGACGTGAAAGAAGATTTGAGCAACCTTGAGGGGTGATGGGATACATCAGCTACTTCCTCATACCAATGAACATCCGTGTCTTGTTGGCTTGTCCTACTGGTGCTAGTATACGTATTTCATTCTGTAGTATGTACACGTGAATGATGTGAGTGTGTGTGTGTGTGTGTGTGTGTGTGTGTGTGTGTGTGTGTGTGTGTGTGCTGGTTTGTAGAGATGTGCTGGTTTCCTGCTCGATGGACGGCATATAATGGCACGGTAAATTTCCACTAGGTCACATTCACCTTAATAACCTCTTCACTCTGAAATGAACATTTTTTGTCTCTGCCACTTAGTTCCTGGAATGAGAGTGATTTGGCAGGACAAGCTTCACAAAAACCATGTCACAGGAATTCTTTCCTGGCTTTAGGACATTGTCGAGCAGGACGCAGAAAAACGAAGTTGTATCTTGTACTTTCTTATGGGGTATTGTCTATTAATTTCCCATTTCATTCATCCATTTGTTCATTTGCTTATTTGCCAAAACAAAAGACAGAATTTTTAGACGCCGTATACAACTTACAAGACATTGATTTTATTTTACCTTTTAAATAAAGACAAAATTTCAATATGAAAAATCAAAACATATTCTCAACTGGTACACACAGGTTTTCGTAACATTTTTTTTTTAATGAAAAAGAAAATGTCTATCCAAACCAGTATTTTGATGCATTATAACGAGTTCTTATGAATTGATTTATTATATTACTTCGATTTTATTTGGTTAATTAGTGTAAGATCAGTGTTTTTTCAGATTGTGTGGGGTTTTTTTTTCATTCTTTTTCCCTATGCAGTATCTTTATTTTTTGTATAATTTTGCTGCAACACGAATTGACCTTAAAGATGGTTTTAATGCGTTTGATTTGATTTACGCACTCACTTCCAGTTTTGCATTAATGATACACAGTTAACTATGTAAATTAATTGTATGTTTTAGTATAAGACCATTGCACTTTGAAAATCAGGGCTTGCCGAAAGGGTTCCCGACAAGTGGAAATTCATTTTTTTTTAATGATATATAAATATACACACACATATATATAAATATATATATATATGTATATATATATATATATATATATATATATATATAATTTCATATAAAGATTCTATTTATTACTTATCGTTATTGCTTTCATTTTGATTATTTCTATCAATATCATATCTAGTATTACTACTATCTCTAATACTCTTGTTCTCATTGTTGTTACCATTTCTACGATTGCTGTTTGTATATGTCCTATAACTACCCTAAGGACACTAAATTTATGATATTAGAAAAACAAGAGTTGAGCTGAGGAAATTTTCTTGACTCTATCGACCCATATATGAGAGCACCGATAAAATGTCATTGAAATCATGTTAGGCATCACGTCATAACATACTTTGATATAATCAGTACAAAAAAGATAGAATAAACAAAAATAAACAATGCTAAACATAATCATAATGAAATAACTTTTCTACCTTTCTTATATTATTTCCTCTTCCGCCCTTCTCAGACTTACCTTACCATATCATTTGCCATCTAAATGTGGCTTTCAAAATATATTAGTCTAGACGGTCAGTCCTTTGAGGATGTATAATTTCTATGAAAAAAACAAATAAACAAACAGTGCAGCCCATCTCGACGGCGTGAGTGTGAGAAAAAATCGGCACTGACTTCACACGCTTGAATTTCACTCACGTTATAGCATACCTTCATAATTATGGGTCATACACACTGTTGTGTCCTCTCCTTATATGATATAATGGAGTCTACTAGAGGATTCATATCAGTTTATATTAATAAACTCTGACGTATTCGCTGACCGCTGGCTATTTCGGCACCGTGTGAGCCATTAAGTTAGATAACTACTCAACACGAGTTGTGCAAGCGCCCACGAAGCAACATTGCTGGCATATACCGAATGCCATTATTATGCCGTGCGTGTTATGCGTGTTTTAATAATATGCAGTGTTGCCTTCACGGCTAGTCTTCTCCGTTGACCAGTACGCTGTGATGAAAAAGCTCACTTCATAGATCTGCCCATTGGTTATTTGTTGACCATCATATTTGCAAAGCATTTGACGGATGTGTTGATCTGCTATACAGCTATGACAAGTTTTTCGTATAGCAATATGGCATCTTAACCATCAATGTAAATGTAAAATTATGCTACCTGATTGTGTAAATGGTACACTCAACACTTCAAGAATCTCAAGTTGAATGGGATGTTTTTTTAATATATACCTGAACAATTAAGTTCAATACTAGTAAATTAGGCATTTCAAGTCTTCAGAGAAATTCAGAGCCATCTAATAAAATGTAATGATTTTCTCAGTGTACATTGTATATACCTTTCACGAAGTTAACTGAGAGTAAAAACAATTCCATTTAGTTTCACTTATTTTCATTTCTTAACAAAGGCATAAAATAATTATATAAGTATATACTAGTACATGCACAAATATATATATATATGTGTGTGTGTCATTGTAAGTACATGTGATTATTATATAAATATCATGAAGGTATATTTCCATTTCATACATTTCAATTACAAACTAACAACAAATAAAACATTATTAACATTGGATGTCCATGCTTATAATGTTGTGAGTTACACAATATTTGCAAATGAAAATAGATAATGTAAGTGTTCATGCCATTAGTCAGCTTTCAATGCAAATACAAAAAAAAAGAATGATTATAGTGGCGATCATATTAATCAACAGTCAGATTGACTGAATATTGATAAAACAAAAAGCTCCTTCTTCTAAGTGTTATGGGCGTGTACGGAGCACCTCGATGTTGATTTGAACGACAGTGTTTGTTTGAAAGCAAAGATATCATCATTTTAATTTCGCTTTGTTTTAGGGCGGTTTTCTTTTCTCTGTTTTTTTTTCCATTTGTATAATATACCTGTGAATCATTAACATTCGTTCACTGGATACCTGTCCTTATGTATTATATCAATCTAATCCTTTATATGATGTTGATAACCTTATTCCAAAGCAATAATCAATTCGATTTTAACTTTGGCTGCACCCTATACCCCATGCATGACGGACGACCTCGACACTATAAAATAATGTCTATCTTCACCTTCGTTCTTTTATGTCCATTGATACAATGTATATTCCACAGGCGATGTAGAGACGTTCCCAGGATCTCTGGTTCTACACACAGAAAAAGAAGCGAAAATCACCTGCTTTTCTTTTTTCCATTAGTATTTGAGCTTCTTGATTTTCGCGGGAAGCACAAGACTGGCGCGGCAACAATGTTAAATGGGGGCGTGGCCATGGTAGGTTTGTCCCTCCTTCCCCCTCGAACTTTCTTCTTCTTCTTCTTCATTCGTATTGTTTGCCCAAGGGAATGACCAAGATCAAAGCGAGTTTTGTCTTGGATGAGTTGTTAATGGTCTGTCCTCAATAACCCCAGATTGAATGCATGGGACCTGCTCACGGACGGCTCTTCAGAAGGGGTGAACATAATGGGGTATTACTTACGGTGCCCCCCCCCTTAGACTACAGAGAATCAATGAATAGACTTATTACCTGTGAATTCTTTTATCTCTTAATTGATTGTCTTGTAAGCCATTATGCGCCTTCAAAAGATGAGATTCAACTTACGTGTCTTCAAAAGTATAGTAGCCGAAAGAAGCGTCTTCTGTGATCTGAATGAAGAAAAAAAAAAGCACACAATAAGAATAACGCGTCGTTAAGGGTAGATTGAGGTAACGGCGTAATTTGGCATTAACTTGTCATGACTTACCGGTCTATCGGACACGCGGTATGTCATATCCCTCTACATACATAACGTGTGTGGTCTCAAACAAAAGGCTACTTTAACTTTGCCCTATGGATTTTGAGTATACTTAAACTCTAAATGATAATCTACAGCAGGGAGTTAGAAGTTGAACAACCTTGACATTTGAGTGCAAGGATCATGCAAAGGTCATCAAACTGATGGAACAGTCCGTGGCAGTGAGAGTTCCTTTGTCGTCGTCGTCGTCGTCGTCGTCGTCGTTGTTGTTGTTGTTGTTGTTGTTGTTGTTATAACAGGCAAGAACAGGGGCATGCTCAATGAGAATGTATGGAGAAGAATCAAAGAGCTAGGTGTTCAGACACATCTTCGAGGGAAGAGATGGGGACGTCGGAAGAATGTTAAGACACGGACACGAGTGAGCACAATACTAAGTGCCCCTTCATTGTCACATATACCAGTGATCACCTCATCATGTAGGAAACTGACCTACAAGAAACTGAGAGGGATGAACGTCGACAATCTTAAAGTCGTGCCAAGTTTAAGTAATTCTTTTGTAGAGTCCAATTGTAATGTCTGTTTATGGAATGTACATTCTGTCAGAAACAAAACAATATGCATTGCTGAATATGTTCACGAACATGACTTCGATATCATGTTTATCACAGAAACGTGGCTTAACCCCCAGGATGATGTGATAATTGGGGAGTTGACTCCTAGAGGGTATTCTTTTATAAATTCACCACGAAATACAAGTACACGTGGGGGTGGAATTGGTGTATTGTACAAGTCTACTCTTAAGTTGATGATGAAAAATTCTGTTCTGTCTTTTTCCACTTTTGAGTGGGCACACATTACTGATTTGTCATGTTCGGTCAATTTTTTCATTGTGTATAGACCACCACCCTCTTCAGTAAATAGACTCACATCTTCTAAGTTTCTGAACGAATTTGATGAATTTGTAAGTGAGATATCCTTGTATCCGGGGAAATTGGTGTTATTAGGAGACTTCAATATCCATTGGGAAGACATGTCTAAAAGCGATGTGCTCCATATGAATAATAGTACAGCATCTGCTGGGCTTATCCAACACGTCCAAGGTCCAACTCATAATCTGGGTCACACCTTAGATTTAGTTTTTACCCGAGATGATTTAGTAATATCAGATTGTAATACATTTGAAACATGTATCTCTGATCATCATATGATCCGTTTCTCACTGGCTAAACAGAAATCAGAGTTAATTTTTATTACTTCTTCATTACGCAATTATCGCAAAATTGATAAAGTTCAATTTGCTAATGCTTTGCAGGAATTAGTGTCGTCTCAACCCGCAGGATTAGATAGCGAGTCCTTGTTTGATTGGTATGTTTCTGGAGTTACTAAGGTACTCGATACCTATGCTCCATCTGAGACAAAATCTCGCCCTTTGAAATCACGTATGCCTTGGTTTAATGAGTCCACACTTGTAGCTCGCCAACTTCGTCGTAAAGCAGAACGAAAATGGCGGAAAACAAGACTTGATTCAGATCGTAAACTGTTCATTGCAGCAAATAAAGATGTATGTCGGGTTATTAATGTCTCTAAAGAGAAATTTTTGAAAGACAAGTTGAGTTCATGCACTGTCAAGGAGGTATATCGCATTATCCACTCACTTTTGAATAAGAAAGCAAGTTATCTCCCTTTGTATGATTCTGCATCCATATTAGCGAGTCAATTTTCTTTGTTTTTTGTCGGAAAGATAAGAAAAATTAGAGATGAAGTAGATGCGTGCAACAGAATCACTGTAAACCAATTTTGTGATACTGTAAACGTAAATATTCCTCTTTTTGAGAATTTTCAGTTGCTTACACAATCAGATTTATCCAGAATCATTATGTCATCTGCTACTAAATCTTGTCAACTTGATCCCATTCCAACATGGCTCCTGAAAGAGAACCTCAATCATGTATTACCATTGCTTACAAACATAGTCAATCAATCTCTTTCCACAGGTGTTTTTCCCAAAGGAGCACACTCGGCAATAGTAAAACCACTTTTGAAGAAACCCAGCCTGGACCAAAACGAATTTAAGAATTATAGACCAGTGTCAAATTTAACATTTCTAGGTAAACTTATTGAGAAAGCAGTTTGTAAACAGTTAGTTCATCACATTGAGTCTAACAATCTTTTTGATTCTTTTCAATCTGCTTACAGGTCTCTGCACAGTACTGAGTCAGCTTTAGTAAAAGTGAAAAATGATATTATGTTTGCCATTGATTCAAACAAGGTTGTTTTTGCTGTTCTTTTAGATCTGTCAGCCGCATTTGACACGATTGATCATCAAATTTTTCTTTCCCGTTTATATAAACGAACAGGTGTTAGGTCAACAGTTTTGTCCTGGTTTCAGTCATACCTTTTGGGATGGTCTTCTCAAGTTGACATTGCCGGTAATTTGTCAAACCCCACTGTGTTAGAGTTTGGACTTCCCCAGGGATCAGTAGTAGGACCCATAGGATACTCAATTTATACTCTTCCAGTTGGCGAGATAGCCCAACATTATGATGTTAATTATCATCTTTATGCTGATGATATACAGTTATATATTTCTTATGACCCGAAGACTCCAGGAGCTTCTTTTAATGCCATCACTAAACTTGAAATGTGTATTTTAGATATTAAGAAATGGATGGTAGCAAATAAGTTGAAACTGAATGATTCGAAGACTGAGTTTTTTGTGGCAGCTTCAGCCCACAATCTGCGCGGTCTTTCAGACATTCAGCTCAATGTTGGTTGCACACTAATTAGCCCCTCAGAAACAATAAGAAATCTTGGTGTTATTTTTGATTGTCGAATGTCAATGTCTCAACATATTTCTCAAATTTGTAGTACTGTTACGTTTTATTTAAGAAATATTGCTAGGATTAGGAGATTTATTGATCAATCTGCATGTCATAACGCAGTGCGTTCTTTAGTTCTATCCCGTATAGATTATTGTAACGGGCTTCTCTCTTCCATTCCTTCAACTCAACTGGATCGTGTGCAGCGACTTCAAAATTGGGCAGCCCGATTAGTGTTTCAGGTTTCTAGGGACTACCCATCTCAGCCACTTCTGAAGTCGTTGCACTGGCTTCCTTTGAAGCAACGGATAATTTTCAAATTAGTTTTGTTTGTTTATAAAATCCTTAACGATTAAGCTCCGAAATATTTAGACGCCTGTTTGACTTTATATACACCTACTAGAAATTTGAGGTCATCTAGTGATCCGCTTCGTCTCACATACTCTGTTACTCGCACCTTAGCCGGTGATAGGACATTTACTGTGTCTGCTTCAAAGCACTGGAACAATTTACCACTTACCGTTAGACAGTCTCCATCAGTCAGTGTGTTCAAAAAAGCCTTGAAAACACATCTTTTCAGTAGCAACTAGTTCGTAGCTGTATATATAACATTTATCCAATTATACATACTGTCGTACATGTTTTGAATTGATTGTAAGCGCTTTGGGCCTTGTGGGAAAAGCGCACTATAAATAATAGTAATAATAATAATAATAATAATAATATTGTTGTTGTTGTTGTTGTTGTTGTTGTTGTTGTTTTCCCCGTGTGATGAAGAAGAAAAATATCTAGCTAGTAGTCAGCTGAAAGGACCTATCCTCACAAAAAAAAAAAAAATGACCTTAACTACAAAATATACACCATAACCCATGCAGCAGCAGGCTGTATAATTTCCAGGAATTATTAGAAGCGAACTTTTGCATTCGGTACTCCGTTGAAACAAAATATCGTATATGCGGAAGGGGAAGAATATTATGAAGATTATTCAATCTATTTCTCAAACATTTTTTCCCCAGGACAATGCGGGAATACCGTAACGATGTAGCTTTTGTTGATCATCAGTCTCCACGCTTTTGTTCGTAAAATGATCTCTTGTTATCATAATTTTTAGTCAAGTTAAGAACTTCCCGCTGTGGGAGTGTCACGTGATATACGCTCCTCTTTGCCAAGTGCTCTGAGTCCCGCGTTTGATTTTATTCTTGTTTTTACTAAAGATTATATCATTTGAGAGAAAGAGGGAAAGAAAGGGAGGGGTGTATATACCGCGGTTGACCACACGGCACAGCTTGCTTGTGGTTATGTACAGATGTACTCGCTGCAGCCCGGTCTCGAATGCAAAACGAAAAACGCAGAACCATTTTCGGTTTCAGTGTGATTGTTTAGGTGTAGTCTATGCGATAGACAGTCCTATACCTTGTTAGTCATTTGACATGTACCTCAAGTATAACTTACAGTATTTAGCACTAGGAATGCAGGCTTTTATACTCTAAACAAAAGACTTAATCAACCAACTGCACAGCGCTAATAAGATTATGTTCTAATATTGTTCTCCCTTATCTTAGGAAGCAATTAGCCTCAGCTTTAATCAATTGTCAATGCGAACTCTTATACATTGTGGTAATGATGGTATGAGTCTAGATATTGTGTCTAATTTGTAAAGACTAACGCGAGTTTATCGATCTCTTGGAATTTCAAGTATGTAAACATTAAGGGATCTTTTCTTTGAACAGCTTAGCTTGTGGTTGAATACTATCAAGGAAGTAATTGCTCGGTGAGAAATAGCGAGCATGTGTTGGGCATGGCTGAATATAAGGGCGAACACAATAACTGACTTATCTACCTGGAGAAATTACAGCTACATATTATTATAACCATATTCAAGATGAACATTTCCGCTCCCCCACAAAACCGAAACACGATTCATAATATTCCCTGGGCAGGAGTCATTCATAGGCCGTCTCTTTCCTTGTTGCCTCCCCCATTAATGATCTATGAGCGACGAAAATAGTTTGTGTTATAACGTTTAGAAAGACACAAGTCTTGGGTTTTCATTTTGAAAACAAAATGATTTGGCAACATCTCGGAATGACAACTAGGGTCTATGTAACTTCTAACGATTAACAAGTCGTCATCTGATTTCGGTAGTGTAAAAAATACAATATTTGTACTATATGGAAGCGGCACTTGAAATCATGCAATCACTGAATATCGTTTGAATGATGTACGGCCTGTTTTCAGACTGTTATCAATGATATCTGCCTATTCTGATCAGTGTTATTGTATCGTTGAACCTAATTGGACTACTGAACACGTAGAAATTTGGCTTTGCTGAAAGAGCAAAAATTGAACACTGACGGCAAACAAATCAGTATATTCCACAAGTATTTACATGAGGATGGATGCACACATATCATTTTGTTCCTTACGACAGTGTGATTTAAAAAAAAAAAAACAAACAAACAAACAAACACACAAAACAAAAACGCGTAGTATAGAGGTAGGTTTAAACCCAACTAAAGTAGCGTCACGAAATTGGCGCGCTATCTACATCAACCGACATCAGGTGTTGCAATCGATATGCATATCGATCTCAATACCAGATTCTCCGAGGAGGTACAAAATGTACTAGTATGTTGCGGCGTGACTCCTTTGTTCACAGGGAGCAGGTACGACTCAATACATTCAGCGGTATGCCTACATTCACGTTGGATTTCAGCCAAGCCCATCCACAAAGGGTATTTTCGTTAAACTCATAACAGGTCTACACTCTAATATCGAGTGCTTTTGAGGACGCGGACTGCATGATTTTTTTTTTTTCTGCTACAGAAGTTTTTGACCGTGAGCTAACCCTGTAAAAACCTGCCTTATGCTGGCAACCATTGGGTTGGGGTCAAATAAGTGAGGGATCCCTCATAGACGTTATGAGAATTTATAAACCAGTGTCGCTTCCTCCCGCGCCATAATCTTCTTGCGGTTCCAGTCACGAGAATTTGTGAATGAGTTACGTAAGACACCGGCCGGCGCGTTCTTTTGTTAGTAAACAAACCGTCGCGTTGTTGTATGGTGGCCCCGCCCCTCCCCCCCCCCCCCCCCCCCACACACACACGTACACGTACACAATACGCCCCATACAATAAACACGAAGTCATATCGACCTCAACATATTCCGACCACGTTTCAACGCAATGGAGCTGTAGTGTAAGCATAGGATAGGATGTACGCGTAAACGTTTCAGACCAGGAAACCACGTGCATAGCTTTTAATTATAGTAGTCAAAATTAGTAAATCATTAGCAATTTTGATCCTGTGACTACTGTTTTAACATGGTAACATTCTGCGTATTTCATTTTTTAAGTGAATAAACTGTATGCTTCTATGCTTATATTCAAAACAACCCACTATTAGTAATTTTCATAAGAATGATTACTAATTGTTTACACTACAGACATGCTCGTAGCTACTAGTATATGCATCGCGTGTGTTCACCGTAAAGTCGTATGTATATAATATAGCAGGGAATCATCTGTAAAGCAGTGCTATTACGCTAGCACTGGAGTAGGATCGTATGAAATATTATATCTTTCTTTGTGTATCTTTTTATGACGGAGAATGAAATACAATACAAAATACAACACAGCTAGACATGAGAAGTGGTATAATTAAATCTAAAGTTTCTTACGTTTTCAAAGAAATAATGATTATAAGGGTCACAACCACATTCACTTTTGTATAGCTGCAGTTATCCGTTGATAACTTTATACGTACTGTTGGACAAAATTTTTCTTAGAATGATTTAGTCAACATGCAAATACAAGTACTGCTCCCCACATTATATACTGTCATTGTGGCGTTGAACATTTGGAATTTTGTGCGCAAGTTTATAGGAGATTGAGTAGATTATGACATCATCACTAACTAAAGTTGCATAACAGAGATTGTCACTATAATATCCCTGTTTCATGAAATATTACACTTTATTCTACGACTCTTTTTTATCACTTTGATAAAAACAAATATTTCTCTCTGTTGACCCGTTTTACTGTATCATTCGAATCGACTGTGGAACAGTGTTGACTGACGTTTTATTTTATAGTCTCACAGATGAGTGAGATCAAATTATTTAGCAAACATACCACGCCTACTTTGATGAATTCCAGGGAGTGATGCCCTAGTTTTACACGATATTTTATTTGTCACATACAATGGAGTGGCCTTCAACCTATGTCATGTCTTCAAACACGTGAGCTATATTAGCTATATAGACGTACTGTAAGTAAATAATAAATACCACACTCCACCATGTACTGCAATGCTGGACTAAGGAGACATCATAACCTTTACAAGAAGGCAAAGAAGCTGGTATAGATCATGTGTAAAGTCTAAGGAAATTTCACACTCCTGGTAAGGAACATGTTGAAAGGGATAGCACCTGAGGTGATTGTATTATGCTGTTATGAAGATTCACTGTTATTCAAAATAATGTAATGATCATAACTATATAATAGGGCCTACTACCACTACTATACTACTACTACTACAACAACAACAACAACTACTACTACTACTACTACCACTACTACTACTTATGTACTACTACTACTACTAATGATAACAATGATTTTAATAATAATGATCATACAACAATAATAATAATAATAATAATAATAATAATAATAATAATAAGAAGAAGAAGAAGAAGAAGAAGAAGAAGAAGAAGAATGATAATATTTTGGTCTTGCATGTTCTTCCACAAAGCTTTCACATGACATGATTGTCTATACAAATTAGCTCGAGTTCATCCTATACTGTTATGAGATTTACGTAGAAATGTGTGGATGAGGCAGACACGCCTCCCAAGAAATCTGACCATAAAAAATAAATAAAAAGATGAGATGAGGAAAGCAAGACGAAACCTACAAAGCGAAGTATACGGTTTAATCCAACAGGCGTGGACGAGCAGGTCAAGCCTTTTGCGGAATGCGGGCTATTCTTATTCTTAAAGAGATTAATACGGAGGGAGTTCCTCCGTCACACCTTTCTCGCAGTCAATCAGATTTGACAAGTCTTTTATTTCCAGAATTTCACGCATATCGCTGCCAGCATTACCCCGTCCTCCTCTAATAGCCAGCCGATAGTGCGGACAACGGACACGCTTTTCTTAGAACGCAAAACGCGAAACCAACGACTATGGTTCAGTTTTGTATTTTTTTTTCTTTTTTTTTTTTTTACAGCGAGAAGGGAATTGTTAATTTCTATTTGAACTATTTCCCCTCATGACATAGACCTGTTATTTTTCTCTTTATAACGATTTCCTATTCTTTTCTGGCAGTTTGTGGTTTTTCATGCACTCCTATATGTCTTTCATCGTTATTTTTTTACATTGCACCGTGTGTTATAATGATATGAGTGATGAACATTCTGCCTACACAAAACAAATCCGGGTAGGAAATACGCTTCAGTAACAAGCACATATGCATTCATTTTATTGGATGAAGCTACCTTAATAATTTTTTTACAACAGAGGGATATGTACAATACCGATTAGAGGAGTCAATGTTAATACATGCGGATATTTCCCTTCCGTCATAATCATATACTAAACGAAAACCGTTCATGAGTAGGCCCCTAATAATTATGTGCGTGCCTGGTACGTCTGTCTGTTTATTAATTACATGAATGTGACTTTAGATGCAGCCCTTTATGAACTGTGTGACTCTAATGTTAACATTGGCGAGGGGCCTGTCAATGGACTTTGCGCATACTCAGACGCGGAAACCATGAAGCCATGATTCAAGCTGAATGCTCTAATCCATTATGGACTTGGAGCTGCTATTCCAAACAGGGAAACATCACTCTCCGCTATGACTTTTGCTGCTGAAAATGAAAACATTGGTAATATTACAAATTAAAGCAATGAGAAATATTACACTAATCTTGCGAATTATGACAATGATAAAGATATTAACATAAAGATTGTTATTACAGTCATGGGTCAGCAAGTTACAGACTATACTTCCTGTAAAAACCATCCCTTTTATTATACGAAAGAAGGTATACCAGAGACAACGTTGCGATAGCACCAGCTTTTATGTATAACATTCATGTTTCTCTTACCTTTTTTTGTAAGAAAGCCTCACCTTTCGAACGTAACGATATTTTGGGAGAATGAAGATGAATAATAATTATGTACTTTAAGAAAACTCTTTGTTCTTTACACACACCGGCCCCTTTTAACAAGGGCCTGCACAAGTATCAATAGACCTAATACCAGGGAGGTGCAATAATTATGAGTCTTACCTCCCTGCTAATACCTACGAGGAGTAGGGCCTGTACAGTATACATGTACCACCGTAAACGGCTCGCTTCATTTGAAAGAGTACCGTACTAGTATTATGCTGTCAAAGCGTGTATTACCCACAGAACTCTACAATATATATATATATCTATAATAGAGTTCTGTGGTAGGTATAACACATCAGGTAGGTGGTGGATATTGCACTGCAACTGAGTAGAAAAGGGATTGTGAACTGGCAGGAATGCGACACACCTGACCTTATAAACAAATATCAAAAATAAACTCCAATGTAATGTTCAGCTTGACTTTCTTAATAAAGTATACAGGATACGATATGATATATGATAGATATGATATGATATGATATGATATGATATGATATGATATGATATGATGTGATATGATGTGATATGATATGATATGATATGATATGATATGATATGATGTGATATGATATGATATGATGTGATATGATGTGATATGATGTGATATGATATGATATGATATGATATGATATGATGTGATATGATGTGATATGATATGATATGATATGATATGATGTGATATGATGTGATATGATATGATATGATATGATATGATATGATATGATATGATGTGATATGATGTGATATGATATGATATGATATGATGTGATATGATGTGATGTGATATGATATGATGTGATATGATATGGTATGATATGATATGATATGATGTGATATGATATGATATGATATGATATGATATGATTATGTATGATACTATCATGAAATGATCAAGGCCATTTCCACTCGTTGGTTGGAAGCCCTTAGCAGGCGTCGATTTGCAATTGATTCTAGTACAGAAAGTCGCTCATTGGACTTGATATAAGGATAATGTTGCAATTGACAATGATTGATTTTGACAATGTTGTTTTCACCAAATAAACACTAATTTCTGTTCCAATCGTGATTATGGGGAGCTTACCATTCAGCATTATAATATTTTATGTAGAATGTGAGTGTTAAAGTATTATCAAGTTTGCCACACGCAGTTGCAAAACTTCATACGCAAGAAAAGCAAGATTGTTTGGTTTGCTTTGGTTTACTTCTTCACGACAATGATAGTTATTATTCTTGTTGTTCTGGTTTGCACGTGTATCAGGATGTGACAGTCCAATTCTTCAGTCTAACACAGCTATACATTATGTCATTGTCCTAAACAAATGAAGTTATGATATCATCACGAGAGAGGTCATTGTCCACCATATCAAACAAGTTTTATTAACATCTCCAAGTATCAATTCTTTACCCTGATCTGATAAGGAACTCCGGCATCTCGGCTTGAGCGATTAGTATCATGTTGATCATGATAATTTTGATCCCGAGCCTCGTTTTGTATACACTTGTCATGGAGTGGGTCTGACCTATGCATCCGCAGAAAGCGTATCCGTATAGTGTTTCGGAGAAGGCAGGATACGGAGGATGAGGGTTGTACTGTGTGATACGGGTAGCCGCAGATTTGTTCGTGTTCGAAGCTCATGATCTAAGTATTTATGCAGCGTTGGATAATTTTGAATGAATAGCTTCCTTTCTGACTTCATAACGCATAAAGCGGATGTAGAAGCCACGTGCTTCATCTTGGAACATGAAGCCAATAAAAGGCAGTCGTATAACCATGAACCTATTAACAATATAGAATTAAAGGGTGTGTACAGTTCTAGTCGAGGTGAAGATTTAGCTTTTAACGTTTTGTGAGATATTCAGAAACCACTCTATGAGATGTCAAAGAGCATGCGGTTCTAAGGGGTATCAAAAGTTTATTCGATGAAAATCGGTTTTGAAATGGCTGAGATATCCAAAAACAAGGTGAAACAAAGAGATACAAATAAAGTTGGGGCATGTCGCCTTTTATTATTAGCAGTTTTTTAGATATCTCAGCCATTTGAAAACCAATTTTCGTCAAATAAACGTTGAATCCTTCTTAAAATGACATGCTCTTTCATATTTCATAAGAGGCTTTTCATTATCTCACTTAGGAATGTTCAAAACATGAATCCCTACCTCAACCAGTACTTTACAGTCCCTTTAACGCTGCGACCCGGCGGATGTCAATACGCTAGTGTTCCGGGAAGCATTTACTTTGCAGAATCGAGTAGGCCAAAATACATGAAACACTAGATGACTGGTTCGGGTGGGGTAAGAGCTGAAAGAGGGGGGGGGGGGTGGGGAGGTTGAGTAGGTTCAAGTTACGACCACTGATGCGCACGATACAGTACATTGCTTCATCTGCATGGATTCTACCAAGTTACCTACAATGATACAGGTACATTGTGCATGAAAACTATACAAATTTTTGACACGCATAATAAAACCATAAAGAAGACACGTTAGTAAAAACTAGAGAAAATATCTCCCCCACCCCCATCCCTCTCTCTTAGACACACACACACACACAAAAAAAAAAGACAACTCACACATGATTTATTAAGGAAGATATCTCATGTTTGTAAACTGTTGAATCAATGGTGTTGGGGGCCGTTGTATATCCGTGCTTCCATGTCAAAAACGGGCTTCTACCCATCAATCCTCTTTATCTTTTTCTTTCGTGTTTGTTTCCTCGTTCAACTTCGGTGTTTGCAGTCAGCAGTGTGCGTGGGTTTGTGTCAGCAGTGTGTTAAAATACCCATAATCATAATCATCATCTGACTTGAGCATAGTAATTGTGAAAGTTGAACATGAAACATGATACTCTATTTCCGAATGTAGTGGAGGGTGGAAGCTACACCACGTGGGCGAGAGGCGGGAATCAATTCACACTCGGAACCAGCGAGCCGGGAACGAGTCACATGACCCATTGACTCGGTCGGTATCAATAGTGCGCATGCCTCGTAAGCCGCTCCCTATACAACTCCCACATTATCTGTGGGCCATGTTGACAACTCTGGTGTTTACAAACAAAGGAAGGTATAGCACGTTCTGTATGTAGATATACAGAGAAGGTATACTCTATCCCAAATCACCGTATACATTGTATTCCCCATCCGTGTACGAAGACGAACTTCGACCAAAATGACTGTACGCCTTACTATATACGAGGGAGAGAAAAAAGAGGCCTCGGGAGGCCAAGGGGGAAAAAAACCTGTACAATATGCTGGAGCAAGACACACCCGTTTTGTGTGTTTTACTCAGTACCGCTTCATAATGGGCTACCGGATATGACTGCTAGATCATAATTTACTACACGATTATGTATGCATGGAAACCACGTGACCTGTGTCATCACCACTTTGGAAATCGAGGCGGGATTGTCACATATCTCCCACCCCTAGACCTCCTCCTCATGGATTGCAATTAGCAGCCATTCAGTAAAAGCACAATACTATGGCCTGCCCTTCATTCATCCCGTTTATCGCAGCAGCAAATCACTTTGTGACTGAGATAGTATAAATGAAGCAGAACCTCGTTCATAAACTGACGTATTTTGTCCTATTCATGAAATAGCTCGAAGAGTTCCATCTATTTTAGGGCCATGTCATTAGAAGCATAATCATTATTTTTGTGTTGATCTGTGCACGCCTGTAATAATAGCATTATATGCAAGACTTCGTATGTCAAGAATTGTATGGGATGGATGTGATTTTCAAAAAAAAATCTAACTGATTACAGTGGACGATATTGTTTTTCTCAGAGAGCATATTGTTTATGCAATTATGAATGTAACGGGACTCTATGTAACACTATCGTTATTATTATCTTTATTATTATTATTATTATTATTATCATCATCATCATTATCATTATTATTATTGTTGTTATCATTATAACTACTACTACTACTACTACTACGAATATTGCTATGACTATGACTATGACTATTACTGCTATCACTATTACTATTACTATTACCATAATCATCAGTGCAGTGAGGCATTGCTGTTCTTGACGTTACTATAATTGACCGTCATAATATCTTGTTGGCAATGCTCCTCTTATAAGCCCAATAAAATCAAGTCATCTTCCATTACACTATAAGGTTTCCATCATTGTTATGAAATCTACGGTACATGTATTTACTATTCAATGCCGCGTGCTAAACGCGTCACGATGATTATGTACAAGTACTAGTATAACAAAAGCCATCCCAAAATTATGGTAACATATGCCACATTCTTTCCGTCTGACTCGCGTTGTAGTATTGTCCGGAGTCAAAAGGGATTACACACACGACCCCTTCCCAGAATAACAACAAAACGAGGTTGGCTATACACAAGGGACGGCTTTACTCACTATAACCAGTCAATGGAAATTCACAACGCTGGCCATTCATTAATAATTTTTTTTTTCACCAGTCACTGACTCTCACGCGAAAGCCCCGCCCACCTTACCTTATTTGCTTGTTCACGCAGATGACGCATGTGCGTGTGACAGAGGGGAAAAAACCCGGACCTACAGTTAACCGTTGCTTGTCTGTCCGCGCGCGCGCGCTGATCCTGAGCAATATACATATTCATGAGATGACGTTTGTTTCGCAATACACACTTGCCATGTGGTTGTGTTTACTAATATGCCAGATAGTAACGCGCGCCGGGTAGCCGGGTGAATGTGTGTGTTTACCACGCACCAGTATAAAAAGCGCCCTGAACGGAACTTTCCTCAGAATCTACTCTGAAATCAACAACGTAACTTCACAACGTGCGTCGCTCTTGACACTTATTTTGGAATACAATTCCGTCGTTGCACCTAATTGTAAACATTGAGCCACCCCATTCTGTGTCGAAGAACATATTTTTCATATTTCTTCATCGGATTGCTAATTTGCGACAAACTAATTAGAGCAGAATACTTCGTGCTTCCCACTTTTTCCATCGAGATAGCAGAACGTCGTGCCTAGGTTGTTTCTTTTTCGACTTTCAGTATCAAGATGACTGAAAAGTCAGAAAAGGCCAACTCGGAAAAGACTGGGTACACCGAAGTGGTAAGTCTTCAATATTTGATATTTTATCTTTGGCTTTTGTAGAATTATCTGATGTATACATACATTTACTGGTTATTTTTGTTCCTCGAGCGGAATTCCATTTGGTTGTTGAGAACGATAACATCACCATAAGAAAAATGTAACCAGATTCTGTAAAGATGTATGAAGTCTTTCAACATTTTGCGGGACTGAGACAATGTATTCTCTTTTTTTTTCGTTTAGGATCCTTTGTAATTGAAAAGAGAAAAGTCAATGTTAAATTTCGTCGCCACTTCGAGAGATCATGTTTTATAGAAATTTGTTCAAATCCAGGAGCTTTTCCTCACTCGTGAGTTTTGTCTCGTTTCGTTTTCAACATGCTCTTGGCGGATATGGTCCGTTTAATGTCATTTTAGATAATAAAAAAACTGCAAATATTATTTCCACTACAGTTTGTTACTGATGTTGTGATATTATGTTGCTGATTTTTTTTTCCAGTCCCAGCAGCAGCCACCTCTGACGCTAAAGTTGAGCAACGCCCCTGCTACGCCGCAAAAGGAGACGATCGAAGACCCCAACGATGAGGATCGCGGCAACTGGTCGAGCCATCTCGACTTTCTCCTTTCCTGTGTCGGCTACGCAGTCGGTCTCGGCAATGTCTGGAGATTTCCTTACCTCTGCTACTCCAACGGCGGAGGTAAGTCAGTATAATATTTCGAGACTGACGATGTCGCATCGTCAGTCTATAGATATCTCTCTTTGATCCGCTCGCTGAGTCGTGAGCTGAGTACAATCATGTCGTCTGTCGCTCGCTCAAGCTTACCTTATCTTTGTCTATGCTTTTATTTCTTGATCTGACATATTTCAAATCGAAATATCATCATGAATAATATGAAATCTATAAAAATAGAAGAAGGTAACGTTACTATGAAAATTCGGAGTCTGATAGGCAGCCGCGATGATTCTGGTATTTGATATGTGGTATGTAACTGAAGAGAGAAATTTGTATTCATATTTAGTGGTAACTAGATCAGAGTTTTGAAGCAAATATTCAGTGTTTAGCGGAGTGTAAAGAAGAAATTTCCTGGTCTGGTCAAATTTGTGACAGAAAACAATCTCTGTTAGCGAAACTGGGCGTTGGCTTATGCCTGACTTGTTAGTGAGAAAGTTAGCAATTTCGTTTCAAAAAATTCCGTTATACTTGTCGGCGAGTTGTCAAGTCAGTTTATTTTTGTGACTAATCATGAGTATTGCGAGAGAATAAATGCACTAAATGATTAACAGCATAATTTTTGGGTAATATAGAGAGAAACGAATACCGATCAAAATATTCCATACTAAGGCTAGACTAGCCGGCACATGTGAAATTCTCGTCAAAACGCCGGCCGGTTAGAAATAGACAAGTGTATATCAACAAACGGGCGAGGCGCGCCTCCCTTGGCCCCCCGCCAACTCTTCTTCATACATTATGCATAAGGAGCTGCGTCCGCCTCTAGTGCTCTGAAAGCGTGAGCCGTGGAATGTACGTCAATGACAAACTCATTAGCATGTGAATGCTGACGCAAGTCTCTGATATCGACCAATCACATGCGAGCATTTTGTGGGGCTCGCCTCCGTAATTGAAATATTCATGACTAATAGCCACGAGCCGCATCGTCTTTGCCCTCGACAAAAAAAAAAAAACGATGTTGTCTGCTAAGTTGAGTTGCCCATTCGCTAGGTGGAAATTTCCATGACGTCGGAGATTCGACCCACTTCGGTCACTCTACTGGCCATCCAAATGATGTTATAGTCAAGTCTGCAGTCCAATTCATTTTATGTTCACTTCCTTCGTTGTAAAAGCTGAAAATATTTGATGAAAGCAAGAAAATGTGCTTCTTACTGCTAAGAACAAATTGGTAAATGAAGTGTATATCAACGATCTCATTTCAAATGTGGACATGATTTATTTTAGTATCAATTTTACAGAGTTTCATAACATGTTTGTGGAAATACTGATGGGTTTCAATTTAAAGTGCATGATGCAAGCAATGAATTATGATTGAATCACGAAACGCTTATTTTTGTCTTTGTATGGCGTCATGTTTTTGTGAAACTATATACAGAATGCGTATGATATGTAATGTAACGACGCCGTATACACACTGACACAAACTTCCTCCACGAACACGATTTCTCCTTTCGATTTCCTTCTAGAATAGACAATTATGATTACTGATTAAAATTCGCATATGATAAATGCAAAGCTAAAAAATATCTCGTACGTTTTGTTCTCCACAATTTTTCAGGCGCCTTTTTGATTCCGTATCTCGTGATGCTGTGTCTCGCTGGAGTGCCGCTCTTTTTCCTGGAACTGGCCTTCGGTCAGTATTGCAGCAGCGGACCAATCAGGGCGTGGAACGCAGTGCCATTAATGCGAGGTGAGTGTCCATTGGCCAATCAGCGTCTTCGTAAAATACGTTGTCTACCCTTCTATCTCTCGCCTCTCCCTCTTTCTGTTTCTCTCGTTATTTTTCCCTGTGAGCGTCTGTGTGTGGGTGGGTGTGTCTGTGTGGCAGGGCTGTGTGTGTCTGCTAAACCGCACATACAATGAAAACGCGTTTTGCGTATGCGAATGATTCACCGTGAGTGTGCAAACAATAATTTGAGCCCCGAATCACCGATTCTTGAAAAAAAAAAAAAACAGAACAAAAACACAACATAACCAGAAACCCAAACACGGACACATAACTTTGGCCGCCTAGTCAGAAGTCCATTATGTATTAGCGAGCTTTCGATCTGCGACGCGAACGCTAAGACGACGTTTCCTCCGGGGGTTGGATGATACAAACAGATGTCCTGCCCATGTGCAGAACATCTTTTCGTGCCTAATAGCGTCGTCTTAGCGTTTACGTCGCAGATCTAATGTTCGCTATTGTATAGTTTTGTGACATCCGGTGGATTGTTTCTTGCGTGTGAGTTGCAAAAGTAAATACTAGGGTTGCGAGGAGGAAATAGTCATGGCTTTGCAGCAATGGCTGCACACAGATAATTAAACCCAATTTTCTACATATTTCTGACGTCAGGACAGAAGATTACCGTCACACTCCGATAGACTTTTCAGGATCGAAATACACACACCTACGTCAAAGTAGGTCCATGGTCAAATTCAGATGGCATTTATTATCTCCCCCCCCCCCCCCAACCTTCAAACTTGATGAAACAAACGAACAAATACTGTCCGTATTGAGAGCCAAATGGTTTATAATTGGTCCTAATGGGGAGATGGTCATTTTGCCGGCCCAGCGGTGAACATTAAATACAACACATACACCCAATACAAAACAAGGGCATTTTTTTGGGGGGGGGGGTGGGGGTTACGGCAGAAAGATACCTTCTCTTTGCGTTTCTCTTTGTTTGTCATTGTTAATGGCCTCTCCAAGAACTTACATTGAATAAAACATGCCTAGTACTTTCTTGGTCTTTCCCCGACGACACTGCAAAAGTAATCACAATTATGCGACCCAACACTTACACTACAGATACAGTATATGAATGAAAAACGCGTAATTCGATCTCATCGTCTGTTTACATTTAATAGATCTACTATTAGTAATGGGTCGAGCAACCTAACCATTTTTGTCTCCTCTTGTTATTGACCAGGCGTTGGCTACGGTATGGTTGTCGTGTCCGCCATCGTGGGGATCTACTACAACGTGATCATCACCTACTCGCTCTTCTACTTCTTCCATTCGTTCTCGGCCGTGCTGCCGTGGGAGGGCTGCCACCATTCGTGGAACACGCCCTTCTGCTCCGAGCTCGTCAAGGAGTGCCTGGCCGCCGGCGGGATCATGACGGACAGCAACGAGTGCGTGTCGGTCGCCAACATGACGGACACGGAGCTGGCCCAGTACAACGTCACCTTCTCAGAGGACGGTAACTTCACCGGGTACAGCGATCCGTCGCACGAACTTCGCGAGAGCCCCTCCGCCCAGTTCTACAAGTAAGAAATTACACTTTCCTATAGTTTTGCGTTTTTGTTAAGTGCGCATCTAGTACATGACATGTGTATGTGTGTCTATATGTGTATATGTGTCTGTGCTTGCTTGCGACGCATTTTCTGTCTACTTTTGTGCTTTTCTTGCCTTAGAAAATGAAGGCGATAACGTTGATGAAAAAATATTAGGTTTATATATTACATGTTATATGGATGTAAACACGCCAGTGACAAAGAAATTGCATATTCATTCCTCTCAGGAGAAATTGTGCGAGCAGGGTAGTTGCAATTTGGTTTATTTCAATTTCGTTGGTCGACCAAGGCCGCATCTATGCTCCTCTCGTTGTTAATTGTTGCGGACAGGCGACTCTCGTGGATATTTTGTAGAGTGTGACTTTTCAAATAAAAATGACCTTCAATAAATCCATTCTCTCAATGGCATAGAGCTGAAGGCAATCAAGGAGACACTGATTACTATGTCAGCTTTCCCATAACTGACAACGCGTAGCCAACTGCACTTGTTTGATGACTACAATATTGCACTGCTTTCAACGTAGATGGCGCTATTCCACTTTGATTAAACAGAGAATGATTATGTTGAAATGATTACTGTAGTCTGCTGTTTTTGTTTTTTTTTTGTCCCCCGAGAAGCCATTATTGAAATCATCTGACCCATAACCACAGCAAGGCGCGTTTGACCTTGGCATTCAGCCAATCGATTATAATCTAGCCTTGATAGGCATGTCCTCTGAAGTCTGACCCTGAAATGACAATCATTGTCTCTCCGTACTTTTGTGCAGGTACGGGATGCTGAACGAATCGGGGAGCATCGGCGAGCCGGGCGTGGTGAGCTGGAAGCTCACCCTGTGCCTGTTCTTCGCCTGGGCCCTCATGTTCTTCTGCCTGGTCAAGGGTGTGAAGTCATCCGGCAAGGTGGTCTACTTCACCGCCACCTTCCCCTACGTGGTGCTCTTCATCCTCCTCATCCGCGGGCTTACCCTGGAGGGTCAGTGGGAAGGCATCAAGTTCTTCATCTACCCCGAGTGGCACCTTCTCCAGAATCCTAAGGTAAGCCTCCTTTTTCTCAGTGATAATTACTCAGTGCTGCTCAACAATGGGGCTTTCATCACCTCTAGCAGCAGACATATCCATGAATTTACAAATAGAAATATAGGAATAGTAAACAAAGCTAAACTTCACCAGTTTTTCAATGGTCAATATGTTAAATTCTTTCAAGCTCTTTTTCAATACCTGCGCCTGCATAGCTGTCTCCTAATATCTCACTCTTCTTATTTCACAACATGTCAATCTATACTTCTAAGTTCTATATTCATCCCATGTACTCATCTTATTCTCTCTCGAGTTGGTAACATATCATCATTGTGACCTATTCTGAGTCAACAGGATATAACAGCTTCATAAATAGGTGCCTATATAGGTATGTTTGCACAAAGCATGTGAAGATAAATGCACTGGATGGGATATTTTATAATCCCTCTCCATCTTCTCCTCCCCCCATCACCTAGGTGTGGAAGGATGCTGCCGTCCAGATCTTCTACTCCCTCAGCGCCTCCTGGGGTGGTCTTATCACGCTCTCCTCCTACAACAAGTTCAAGAACAACTGTTTCCGTGACGCCATGATCGTGCCCATCATGAACTGCGGCACCTCCGTCTTCGCTGGATTTGTGATCTTCTCTATCCTGGGCCACATGGCTCACGTCCTGGATAAGCCGGTAGACAAGGTGGTTGATGAACGTAAGTATATTCCCCCTCCCTTTGTTTGTTTGTTTGTGTGTGTGTGTGTGTTGCAGAGAGACAATAAATGTCAGTGAATCAGTTCTTTGGATGTCAGTAAATCAGTTTGAAGGATTTGAATTCTCATTTTTCTTGTTAAATATGAAAATGCTGTCAATCAGCCATTCAGAATGAGTTGTGAGATACATATTATAATGATGGTGTCTAAAGTATGCCTATTCATAGGCCAATAAACATGAATAATCCATGCAGGTATACTGCAGATAATACAGGCCAAGTGTGGATACGCCCATACCAGTATCCGAGCAGAATCATGCATGAATGGTCTACTTACAGAATAGGAAAGCGAGGATACTTAGCACAACATTATTGCTGGCTAAATTATTAAATAAAAACTTGTATGACTCTGTCTAATGAAAATGCTAATGTCTCTAAAAAGACTGTCATCTCTTTTTTTATGACTTCTACAGAATTTGGGCTGGCATTCATCGCATACCCCGAGGCCGTCACTCTTCTCCCCGTATCGCCCCTCTGGGCCATTCTCTTCTTCTTCATGCTTCTCACCCTCGGCATGGACAGTCAGGTAAGGATACATTGATTCCTCATCATTAATACATGACATGCTACAGAATGTCTGTGAAGATGCATTAAAAGATCAAATGTGGTGACCTTTGAACCCTGGTGTACTAGCCAATATAAGCCCTCGTGTTAATCATCCTGTGAAATAAAGACAAGTTGTCATGTACAATGCATGTGTCAAAGATCACTTTGTACTGCATCTTTTGACTTCCATCTTGGAAGAACCAAGTCACTCACTTGGTCCGTATTCTTTGCATCCATCTCTAACCCCAGTTCTGCATCGTCGAAACGGTCGTCACGGCAATTATGGATGAGTTTCCCTCGCTGCGCAAGCGCAAGCCCATCGTGGTGCTGGCGTACTGTCTGATCGGCTTTCTTCTCGGATTCAGCTGTGTCACCCAGGCTGGCGGTTACTGGGTCATCCTCATGGACAAGTATGCTGCCGACTTCGCCCTGCTCATCTTCGGGCTCTGCGAGTGCATCGGCCTCGGCTGGATCTACGGCGTCAAGCGCTTCACCAACGACATCAGGTCCATGCTGGGAGACCGCATCGTCGACAACGTCCTCTTCAACTTCTGGCCGCTCACCTGGTGCTGCATCACCCCCGGAGTGCTCCTGGTAAGTGTCTCTCTACTAGAATTGGTACACAGTCTTGATGAAGCTGTGGCTTCCATTGAACTTATAAACTTCTGACTTTCAAAAGAAATTGCTCTGCCTTACTGCATATCTGGCAGATATAAAGCACAGTAGTGAAATGTATTAGAGACTGCCTTCAATTAATGCACCATTGTTTTGTCCTTGTTTTCTGTTTGTGCAAAATGCCACTGAAGTCGATTCACAACTTTAGATGGAAAAAAAAAAGAAGAAAAAGGATACTCACCCACAGAATCATTTAAGGAAAAACAAGGGACTGCTTTAAACACTTAAATCATCTTTAGAAACCCCTTCCTGTAAAATTCTGTGGTCTGTCAGTATCAAGTCTTCAAAGTCACTATTTTCAATATGCATCTTAGTCTCTGTCTGGATTCATAAAATAGGGATGGGAAAGGAGACTCCATATTCAATCCTGAATATTTACCCTCTCACTTTTCTTCCATTCCTCTTACAGTTTGTTCTCGGCTTCAACTGGGCTAACTGGACCTTCCCAACGGCCGGCAGCTACGAGTTCCCCGGCTGGGCCCACGCCCTCGGCTGGATGATGATCTGTTCCTCCCTCATCTGGATCCCAGCCATCATGGCCTTCGAATTCGTCCGCGCAGACGGCAGCTTCATGGAGGTGAGTGTCTTAACAAATTCATAACATTCTTGTTTCATTTGTTGTCATAGTTACATCACTATCTCATAAGCTTGTGATAAGAGTGATGAATGCAAAATTAAAAGTTGGGGGGGGGGGGGGAGTGAATATCCCACATGGGGTGATAACAGACTGACGATGACAATTCCTTAGATGGTAAATTTTATGATAACAATATTCATGCCCAATAATGATGTGTTCAAAATTATGATATCAAATTGATATTAGTGTTTGCATTTTGTATCATACTGAAGGTGCAAACAGTATGTATTGAATACCGAATACTAGAATTCATTATAGAAGAACTGATTTATTTGCCAGTTTGATAATGAAAAACGTAAATACTAATTCTCGATCATCTCACTTTATTGTTTTCTGTTTTACTAAACAGAGACTAAAGCACATTTGCACGCCCAAGCCCGAATGGGGACCACTGGCCCTCGCTGACCGACGGGATGCATGGAACGTTCACGCTGCCTACGGCACCGACCTGGGTGGAGAACTGGACCCCAGCAACCCAGTGAAGAACGTGGAGGAAGGCCTGAAGCTGAACGGACCTCCCGCCCCCATGCTGCGCACGGAAGAGGGCGCCATAGGAGGTAGCCACGTATAGACACAAAGCACAGAAAATGACGTAATCTGATGTGCGTGCCTTGTCTGCCACCTTTGGACAAAGAAAATCAAACGCTAGCTTCCCTGCCAGCCTATAGCAAGCAAGCTGCATTTTGCTGCCCGTGAGACAAGCTCAGAGGAGAGGGAAAAAAAGGATTCATCACCAGCCAGAGTTCAAAGGTCAACCGTAGACCGTTCTCCCCTTCTCCTTATGATGCCAGCACACCAGCACATGATGCTGAGAACGAGCGCCTGGCGGGATAGCAGGACTGATTTGTTTGATACGGCTTTGAAAAGAGTCTACCAGCAGCTGCTTTGCTCTCCTGCAGACCCGAATGGCAGATGAGAGGCAAAAATAGAGAAAAAAAAAAGAAAAGAAAAGTAAAGTAAACCTGAGAGATAGTCAGACGCCGCTGATATCGCAGGCCAGGTCCAGGGAGACTTGGGGCGAGGCTAAGCTCCCAGTCAGGGGCCCTGGAACCTGCACCAATTCCTTCCATTCCATCCAACTCTTATGACGTAGTGCTCTTCAAGAGAGCTCCAGAAAGTGACAGGACAGTGTTTGGACATTGTTCCTGCAGTTACCAGAAGAAGGGGTTGGCTCCCGTATCCTAAATAAGTCTCTTCCCACCTCCCTGCTTAGAGTATTCCTCTCATGGACTACTCTGCATGATTTATATCAAGCTTTTGAATGCTAAGAATTATCATAACTTCTGCGTGTACCTCAAAGGGTTAGCTGAAACATCAGACTGGTTTTGGCAGAGAGATACCGAAATCTTGATCACCTATATCTCCCTGTAGTTCCCAGCCTGTAGACGCGATAGCAGTCATGGCAATGATACAGGAACTAGCTGTGATTGGCGCCCTCTTTTTCCAGAGTAAATCACAATCATTGCTTTATTCAGCATATCATTACTCTAAGAAAAAAAAAGAAAGAAGACTACCGAATACTCTCAAGGAGCTATCTAAACTAGCCGATTAGTTGCCAAGTGTGCTAATTAGCATGGACATTATTGAAATAGTAAAGCCATGTACGAATTTTGTGGTTAGTGCAAGATCAGTACCATTAGTATTTATTCAGAGAAGAGGTAAAGAAAATAATGTAGCCATATGTCATGACATATCTAGAAAAAAAAAAGAATATTAGCCCAGACTGCAAGACTACAATATAAAGTTTTGAGCGATGCACTATTCAAAAGAAACAGTAGAAATAACAATTTTTTATTAGTGTAGAGTAGATTCCACCTGTACATAGCATGCCACCCTGTACATAATGTAAATACTCTGTAGCAATATTTGTAAATATATTGTTTATATGAATATTATTTCTTCTTCCAAACATGTATATATGATTTTTTGTTCGTTCGATACATGCACTTGACAAAATTTGTACTGTTCTTATCTCTGTGAGCTTCGTTTCAAATGATATCAATGCAATTATCGTTCTCTAGAAACTGCAATTGTGGAACAAGTTTCCATTTCAATAAAAATCTATCTGGATTTACAAAATATAACTTGAGGAAAGTGTTGAAGAATTTAACCCTTTTCCTTCTATACACTTTCAGATATGCTACATTTTCCACAACTGTCTTTTTACTACTTTTTCTATTAAAAGACCACACAGAAATGAAGAAAATTGTTTAACCCTTCCAGCAAACTTCCCTGTTGCAATTAATTTTTGTTGATTTTCAGTGAACATCAGCACAGATTGCTGTGGTTGCAGCCAGCAATTATATGAAGCAGATGTCATTGATATCATTTGAAATATGGAATCACGATGAAGTCTCCCACATGTGTTTCACAGGTAGACACAGTATCGCATACGTTAATCACATCATTAGCAGTCAGTGCACAATAATGTATACCTGATAAAAAAACAACAACCAAAGAGTGAGAGGTATACAGGAACTGATGAGCCTGTGCTCTGTGTAATATGTGCATGTGTGTTCGCGTGTGTATGTATGAGACATAGTCTGCGAGCCTTTTCTGTGAGATTCAGTTGATGGCGCACGTTTATTTATGTCAGGGTTGTGATGTCACAATCAAACTTGCCTTGTACGTCCAAAATATTTGCAATTCTTGGTGTATGTATACTTGTCAATAATTTTTTTTTGTCAATATGTATCATACAAAGATTATTTATTTACATTTTCTAATGATGAAATATCAACGAAAGCACAACTTGAAAGACTGTCATGAATATTTTAAAGAATGATATTCAACAGATATTCAGTGTCGTGTCTCCTTATAGTTTGCACAAACTTTCCCAGTGTGTGACAACTTTGTACTACAGTTTTGATATATGTATATGTATGCATATATTATATGAAATGAAATATAATATGCTGTAGTGTATTCGTTGGAATTGAATGTACGCACAACTTGTGAAATTTCCATCGCATTATTATGAACTCTCGTAAGTGCCACAAGGATTATTGTGTTAGACAGATATTTACTGGTGCAAGTACGGAAGAAGTTCAGTGCTATAGACCGGTATGATTGTCTTAAAAAAGAGTATCACATGCCTTTCTCACTTTGTTAGTTCAATATTGCTGCCAATATTCCTCCATTTTATCTTTCCCCAACCAATCGGGGAGTTGATACAGAGACGGAAAACACTTATTGCTAAATGTTCATCCTGCTGCAATCAAGCTCAAGCGTAATTTCCTTTTTCTTCACACCGGGTACGAATGAAGAGGAGCGTGGTTTCCAGTCACGCTCACTCACATTTTTCACCTAACTTGCCACTTGAGAGTATCATATGGAAACCTTTGTGACTGTGATTCCGTGTGCGATTCTATTCATGCAAGCTTTAAATGTAGAAATGGTGCTATGTACAAAACATGTGCGATGTAAGTTACCCCAGTATAGGTAACCATGAACCTTCACAACAGGTGTATTTTGCTGTTCCGTGCCATCATTGTTCTACCCCATGCAAAAGGAGACTTAACATTTTTTTTTTTAAGCTTTACAATAATTACAGGGAGTAACAGTACAGCTCAAGCAACTGCAGCTTAGTAATTAATGTGACACTTAAATTTTTATTCAATAAAATGCAGAAAATGAAACATGAATATCAAATGTAACTCGTCTTATAGTGTCGTTCTTGCGAAAGCATAACAAAGTGTTCAGAAAAAGAAAGGACAGAAAATGATAGCAATGCTCTGGGTGTGTGTGTGTGTGTGTGTGTGTGTGTGTGTGTGTGTGCTCATGTCTGCCTGCATCTGAATGCCCTTTTAGCATGTCTGAACAATCGCATAATGTTGACATTGTCGCATATTCTTACAACAGAAACACACTACTTAAATACTGTATATCTTTGATGTGGTGTGGCGTGTGTGTGTGTGTGTGGGGGGGGGGGGGGGGGGGGTTGGGGGTGGGCCAAAAAAAAAAAAGACCCTCCTGGGCATGCAATGATGCATGATAAGATGCAACTAAAGGTAAGACAGAAAAATCAATCATAAGTCAGGTATCAGTCAATCAGAGTATTGAGTATTCAGAGACTTGGGTTTGATTTTCTGACTTATGTTTGATCTCGACTTTTACGCAACACTAGGGTCCAGACTGGTACATGTATTTATGTACAGAGACGAGACGGCAGAAGACATAATTATGCATGTATTAGCTCAGTCTGCACAACACTATCTTCCATCATGTAGCCTGACATTGACCAAGGAAGTAAATGCTGAAACTTCAACGAAACACTCGATGAAAGTTTGAATAAAATCAGAGAATACAATATTGAAAAACTTGAGAATCTTTGAAAGTTCTGGTTCACAGATTCTACAGATGTGCATCCCTCTGTAGATGCAAAGTCTTCAAACAATCTCTGGTATCGAAATAATAGCATGCATGCAGTACATAAACACTTGATCAAATCTACAAAGAAAAATGACAAAATATTCATTTTATGAAAAAAAACAAACAAACACATTCTCTTGATGTTCTTGGTACCCTGGGTACCATATGGAAATCCATCACTTTGTTATTTTTTTTTTTTCAGCATGGTATACCCTAGGTGATCAAAACAAGAAAAATGAGTGAAAGTAATTGTAAAGTCAGCACAATATGAAATTATGGAAGAAAATTTTGTAGTAACTATGAGCTCATTAGTGCGGCGGAATCATGATTTCGGTGATCATCACACACACTACACCAGTGATCTGTGTCACACACTACACCAGTGATCTGTGTCACACACTACACCAGTGACCTGTGTCACACACTACACCAGTGATCTGTGTCACACACTACACCAGTGATCTGTGTCACACACTACATCAGTGATCTGTGTCACACACTACACCAGTGATCTGTGTCACACACTACATCAGTGACCTGTGTCACACACTACACCAGTGATCTGTGTCACACACTACATCAGTGACCTGTGTCACACACTACATCAGTGACCTGTGTCACACACTACATCAGTGATCTGTGTCACACACTACACCAGTGACCTGTGTCACACACTACACCAGTGATCTGTGTCACACACTACATCAGTGATCTGTGTCACACACTACACCAGTGACCTGTGTCACACACTACACCAGTGATCTGTGTCACACACTACACCAGTGATCTGTGTCACACACTACATCAGTGATCTGTGTCACACACTACACCAGTGACCTGTGTCACACACTACACCAGTGATCTGTGTCACACACTACACCAGTGATCTGTGTCACACACTACATCAGTGATCTGTGTCACACACTACATCAGTGATCTGTGTCACACACTACACCAGTGATCTATGTCACACACTACATCAGTGATCTGTGTCACACACTACACCAGTAACCTGTGTCACACACTACACCAGTGATCTGTGTCACACACTACACCAGTGACCTGTGTCACACACTACATCAGTGATCTGTGTCACACACTACATCAGTGATCTGTGTCACACACTACACCAGTGACCTGTGTCACACACTACATCAGTGATCTGTGTCACACACTACACCAGTGATCTGTGTCACACACTACACCAGTGACCTGTGTCACACACTACACCAGTGATCTGTGCCACACACTACATCAGTGATCTGTGTCACACACTACACCAGTGACCTGTGTCACACACTACACCAGTGATCTGTGCCACACACTACATCAGTGATCTGTGTCACACACTACACCAGTGACCTGTGTCACACACTACACCAGTGATCTGTGTCACACACTACACCAGTGATCTGTGTCACACACTACACCAGTGATCTGTCACACACTACACCAGTGACCTGTGTCACACACTACACCAGTGACCTGTGTCACACCCTACACCAGTGACCTGTGTCACACACTACACCAGTGATCTGTGTCACACACTACACCAGTGACCTGTGTCACACACTACATCAGTGACCTGTGTCACACACTACACCAGTGATCTGTGTCACACACTACATCAGTGACCTGTGTCACACACTACATCAGTGACCTGTGTCACACACTACATCAGTGATCTGTGTCACACACTACACCAGTGATCTGTGTCACACACTACACCAGTGATCTGTGTCACACACTACATCAGTGATCTGTGTCACACACTACACCAGTGACCTGTGTCACACACTACACCAGTGATCTGTGTCACACACTACACCAGTGATCTGTGTCACACACTACATCAGTGATCTGTGTCACACACTACACCAGTGATCTGTGTCACACACTACATCAGTGATCTGTTTCACACACTACATCAGTGACCTGTGTCACACACTACACCAGTGATCTATGTCACACACTACATCAGTGATCTGTGTCACACACTACACCAGTAACCTGTGTCACACACTACACCAGTGATCTGTGTCACACACTACACCAGTGACCTGTGTCACACACTACATCAGTGATCTGTGTCACACACTACATCAGTGATCTGTGTCACACACTACATCAGTGATCTGTGTCACACACTACACCAGTGACCTGTGTCACACACTACATCAGTGATCTGTGTCACACACTACATCAGTGATCTGTGTCACACACTACACCAGTGACCTGTGTCACACACTACACCAGTGATCTGTGTCACACACTACACCAGTGACCTGTGTCACACACTACACCAGTGATCTGTGTCACACACTACATCAGTGATCTGTGTCACACACTACACCAGTGACCTGTGTCACACACTACACCAGTGATCTGTGTCACACACTACACCAGTGATCTGTGTCACACACTACATCAGTGATCTGTGTCACACACTACACCAGTGACCTGTGTCACACACTACACCAGTGATCTGTGTCACACACTACACCAGTGATCTGTGTCACACACTACATCAGTGATCTGTGTCACACACTACACCAGTGATCTGTGTCACACACTACATCAGTGATCTGTGTCACACACTACATCAGTGATCTGTGTCACACACTACACCAGTGATCTATGTCACACACTACATCAGTGATCTGTGTCACACACTACACCAGTAACCTGTGTCACACACTACACCAGTGATCTGTGTCACACACTACACCAGTGACCTGTGTCACACACTACATCAGTGATCTGTGTCACACACTACATCAGTGATCTGTGTCACACACTACACCAGTGACCTGTGTCACACACTACATCAGTGATCTGTGTCACACACTACACCAGTGATCTGTGTCACACACTACACCAGTGACCTGTGTCACACACTACACCAGTGATCTGTGCCACACACTACATCAGTGATCTGTGTCACACACTACACCAGTGACCTGTGTCACACACTACACCAGTGATCTGTGTCACACACTACACCAGTGATCTGTGTCACACACTACACCAGTGATCTGTGTCACACACTACACCAGTGACCTGTGTCACACACTACACCAGTGACCTGTGTCACACCCTACACCAGTGACCTGTGTCACACACTACACCAGTGATCTGTGTCACACACTACACCAGTGACCTGTGTCACACACTACACCAGTGATCTGTGTCACACACTACATCAGTGATCTGTGTCACACACTACACCAGTGATCTGTGTCACACACTACACCAGTGACCTGTGTCACACACTACACCAGTGATCTGTGTCACACACTACACCAGTGATCTGTGTCACACACTACATCAGTGATCTGTGTCACACACTACACCAGTGATCTGTGTCACACACTACATCAGTGACCTGTGTCACACACTACACCAGTGATCTGTGTCACACACTACATCAGTGATCTGTGTCACACACTACACCAGTGACCTGTGTCACACACTACACCAGTGATCTGTGCCACACACTACATCAGTGATCTGTGTCACACACTACACCAGTGACCTGTGTCACACACTACACCAGTGATCTGTGTCACACACTACACCAGTGATCTGTGTCACACACTACATCAGTGATCTGTGTCACACACTACACCAGTGACCTGTGTCACACACTACACCAGTGATCTGTGTCACACACTACACCAGTGATCTGTGTCACACACTACATCAGTGATCTGTGTCACACACTACACCAGTGATCTGTGTCACACACTACATCAGTGATCTGTGTCACACACTACATCAGTGATCTGTGTCACACACTACACCAGTGACCTGTGTCACACACTACACCAGTGACCTGTGTCACACACTACACCAGTGACCTGTGTCACACACTACACCAGTGACCTGTGTCACACACTACATCAGTGACCTGTGTCACACACTACACCAGTGACCTGTGTCACACACTACATCAGTGATCTGTGTCACACACTACACCAGTGATCTGTGTCACACACTACATCAGTGATCTGTGTCACACACTACACCAGTGATCTGTGTCACACACTACACCAGTGATCTGTGTCACACACTACACCAGTGATCTGTGTCACACACTACACCAGTGACCTGTGTCACACCCTACACCAGTGACCTGTGTCACACACTACACCAGTGATCTGTGTCACACACTACACCAGTGACCTGTGTCACACACTACACCAGTGATCTGTGTCACACACTACACCAGTGATCTGTGTCACACACTACACCAGTGATCTGTGTCACACACTACATCAGTGATCTGTGTCACACACTACACCAGTGATCTGTGTCACACACTACATCAGTGATCTGTGTCACACACTACACCAGTGATCTTTGTCACACACTACATCAGTGATCTGTGTCACACACTACATCAGTGACCTGTGTCACACACTACACCAGTGATCTGTGTCACACACTACACCAGTGACCTGTGTCACACACTACACCAGTGATCTGTGTCACACACTACATCAGTGATCTGTGTCACACACTACACCAGTGATCTGTGTCACACACTACACCAGTGATCTGTGTCACACACTACACCAGTGACCTGTGTCACACACTACACCAATGATCTGTGTCACACACTACACCAGTGATCTGTGTCACACACTAGTGATCTGTGTCACACACTACACCAGTGACCTGTGTCACACACTACATCAGTGATCTGTGTCACACACTACACCAGTGATCTGTGTCACACACTACACCAGTGATCTGTGTCACACACTACACCAGTGATGTGTGTCACACACAGACAGCTGCACCACACTAGGGATTGTCATAAATGTGGGAGACATACGTAATTGAGGGAGAACTTCATACGTAAAATTATCTCATCCTGAATCCTGAATTACTTTTCAAAATTGCAATTACATCCCCCCCCCCCCCAAAAAAAGAGTATTATACATATTACTGTAATCATGGCAAAATATATAACTAGAGAGGGGCCGTCAAAGGCGGCAGACCCACGCCTCGTACAAAGTCGGGGTAAACATAATGTGCATTCGGTCATCTACCAGAATTCGGTCACTTAATTGCCAGTGTGCTTTATCACCAGCCAGTGAGTTCTACCAAAGATCGTACACTGAAGTGTACGATCTTTGGGTCTTCAGTCACATCACACGCAAATCACATCATTTCACATACGGTAACACTCATTCACAGCAGGAAAGTCCTTTAGTCTCCTCCAAAAATCCATCGAAAATCCCAAATACCACCGTCAAAAGTGCAGAATCAGAACTTTTCCAAGCGCGCGCGAATTAAGTCCAGTTTTAAGAGTATTGTCTACGCGACGGGTCGCCGAAAAAGCGCTAAAAATCGAGAAATACGCCGTTTTCTTGCGGGATATTTTGCTCATAGCAAGCCGAGAGTGTGATGATATCAAAGGTCGTATGAGTGTACGAGCTTTGATGGTATCCACAAAAGCGCAAAAGAAAAACAAAATTTTACGTACTCCCTAGGCAATATTACCCCTATGATTAGTGTCTACGGAAATTATTCAATGCAAGGGTTGTATGCAAATGTCTACTGCACCAGTATTCGGTCACCAACGAGCGCCGCAACGTCCCCGATGCAATTTTGCACCAACAGTGCACAGCGCGATGCATTTTCAGCGGCCTTGCACACGCATTGACATTGAGCGCGCATATCGTGCAGTGTAACTGACCGAGCAAATGCTCCTCCAACGAAAAAAAAACAATCAATGTTAATTTGAAAAACCATCAAAATACGGGCCAGTTTGTGACGACGGAGAACGAACTTTCATAAATCTAGAAGGACATAGTCCCTCAAATAGGCCTAAACGTAAATTTCGGAATTCTTACGAACATTTGAGCAGCGAAGTCGGATCGTTTGGGAGTTTATGTGTTCGTGTGGTAGCGGAAAATCGCAAAGTGAGAAATGGGAAATTTTCGGAGTGGTCACTATATCATGGGGTCAAAACTTCAAGGTCACACAGAATTTGCAAGGGTCAACCGATTATCACCAAAATCTAATCGATTCTTTCCTGCCATTATCCAAACATCCCCTGAACATTTCGTGCAAATTCGTTTACCCGTTCTCTTGTTATCTTGTACACAAACAAACAAACAAACAAACAAACAAACAAACAAACAAACAAACAAACATACGGAACCCTTTACATAACCCCCTGCCGATTTTCATCGGCGTGGGTAACAACTTGGCTGAATAAGCATTGGGATCATTGTTGGTGACTGCTAAAATTAATTGGCCACCTTGATAGCAGTGTACATCTTACAAACACAAGATGGCGCTACACACTGTTGTACTCTGGGTATGGCATGGTGCATCGTTATGTTGAGGCAAAAATTATTCTCTTTGCCCTCTGGTGCAGCTGGGTCTGTTGCTGCAATCTTTCGACGTCCAAGTAATGGCTTTAAAGGGGAATTCCAGACGATTTTCATAATTTTACATTATGTAGTACATAAATCGACAGCTCCATGTGTAGATTTGTGGAATTTATTGTGGTCCTTGAGCAGAGAAACATACTTTTAAAAAATGTAAACAAATTACAAATGTACACTGAACAATGATGGTGACATAGGAGCCTCACATATTTCAGTAAATGCAGCAGTGTACTGTAAAAGTGGTTTCTTTCGCGATGGTTTTATTTTTGTGCTTTTCGCTCTTTGAGGTTGAACGGCGAATTTAACATCACACGAAAATGTTTTGAACTTGTCTCTTGTATAACGTATCATTAGGGGAGAGCGGGGTGAGTTGGGACGCGGGTCAAGTGGGACACGTTCTCTGAATCAAAAACTGTTCAACAAATCAGCGATTGGCTTATATCTACAATAAGCCCCTAGCAACCATACATCACACTAAGAAAGCCATGCAGTTCGGCAAATTCTAAGTATGTATAAATTGCTATTGAAAATTTTCCCCAAAATATAATGTTTTTTTAAAATCAAGTTAATTAACCTGTTGTCTTTGTGTTCATGATTTCAAGGGCACAATTGAAGCTGGTGGTGAGCCTTATTAATATGCAACTAATATAACTTGTTTTTGACAAATGCCTGCATGGTTACTGAGCAGTCGTACATATTTATGTATATGTCATGTGAGGGACAGTTGGGACAACGTGTCCCATTTGTCCCTCATAATAGCATTACATGTAAAGCAGTTCAGATTTTCAAACATGTTGTTCAAACTTGTTTTGTTGAAGTAAAGATCATTTTAAAGCATGTTTGACTGTTTTCATTACCAATGTTTCATTATGCCTTCCAACTTTGACATTTCTATAGACCATCTAGGATGTCACACTTTACCCCCACAGTCCCATTTCTCCCTTGCCGTTGTCCCACTTCACCCACGGGTGGGTCAACTTCTCCCCCAAAATAAGTTTTTTTCTTTTCATTAACTGCAGAAAATTGAGAACAGTGCTACCCCCAGCTTATAGCTCTTTATGTAACCTACCATATGAACCTTCATGCAAGCCCAACAGGAAATGTAATAATCTCTTCTATAAAAAGATATAAGAAGAAAATCGGCGAACTTGAAATAATGTCCCACTTCTCCCCGCTCTCCCCTACCGACCGCGAATTTAAACACATGCGAAAAGGTCCGCACCGATGGAAACCGCGAAAGTTTCTGTACGCGAAAGAAACCACTTCTACAGTAATTCGCATTACAACACTGCTAGCTTGCAAGTTGACCTGTGTAATCTATGCATGCCTTCTTCTTTTGCTCTGCTTCCTTGAGCCCCCAACTCATGCATTCTTATGGTGAGGCTGCCATGTCATCATCCTCGTTCATTGCAATTTGTTATAAATTTTGAAAACATTCTTATTCTTCATCCTCATCATTATAAATCCTGAAACTCTGTACTCAGTATAACTAATTTATAGTTGTTCAAATGTAAAAATCTGAAAATCAACTGGAGGTCTCCTTAAAGCACACATTATGCATACCATTTCCAGACAGGATTCCAGAAACCGATGTACATGTACACACATGTACGCATCTATGGTGGAAACCAAGAACCTGTTTTACCCACAAGAATTTTACCAAATAACCGAGGACCTGTAAGTAGGACTCTTATCAACCGAGGACGCATTGGTATATTACCATACAACCGAGGACCTACAAACATGTACCCCTACATGCAATAGCAGACCGTTTGGAACGGTCTGCGAACCGAGGACATCCTCGGTTCTCTGTGTGTCCTCGGTTTAAATGTAAAGTTCGTATGTGTGTCCTAGTTTTCCACCATGGTAAGTGCACACACACACACACACACAAACACACACACACACACACACATAGAAAAAGGATTGCTATTTTACAACAGGTATTTGATTTCAATGTGTAATATAACAAACATATTACATATATAAACCTTTTATTGTTTGTGAACAAGAGTTGCATGACATAAAATACACTTGATCCATCATGCCTCAACCTGCGCATGTAATGAAGAGAAAAGGTAGAAAAATAATATGAGTGATGAAATTCCCAAATGGAGCCTGATCAATACATACTTTTGAGGACCACGTTACAGTGCAGTATGAGCAGCATTATGCACTGTTGACTACATGTACACATGAAATGGACAATAGATACATATATCACTTTGAATAAATCTTTGTTGTTACGCTGAACACAGCCTTTTTGGGACAGCAGCTATAATGCCAACCTACAAATCCACATCATCGGAAATGATCCGATCCACAGCCACTAATAACATAACATCTTTTCCAGATAATTCCATTCAAACCGGCGGTTCCCAGACCATACAGTGCTATTAAAGTTTTAATCAAAAAGAGAGGATGAGCTTGAGACAACTCATGGCAGCTTTCATTTCTCTTCGCTAAACACTTATGGCCAGTATGAAATCATGACATCAGCTTGTGCTGCTATGCCATACAGTCCGCAAGTTCTAGGCTATCTTGATGGAAGAGACTTCAACACGTCTACATGTCACAATATAAATGCACGACTTCTAGTGAAGTATCAGTATCAATCACAGATGATTTCATGATCTTGGGTGCATAAACGTGACCCATCACGCTCTCATACGGCCCCAGTTTATACAGAGGTTAACAATATTTGGCAACTATGATGTTGCAGCTACTCTGGCAACCACCTCAACACCCACAACCAAATCATTCTTGTTAAGCTGCCGCCATCACATTTGACTGCCATTTATGATGGAAATTGCTTTTGTTTAATACAAAACAAAAACAAAAACAAAACTTACTTAAATATTTTCAAGACTTGCTCCCAGACTTGAACACTGGACAAGATTTTACACATCCTCAAACTGCCCAGATCATTTTGAAGCGTACAGTATTGAAATCACGGCTATAAATCAGATTGATGTCAAAATGTTCGCTCCGTAAGTGTGCAAGTCGTCCCCTAGAGCTACAAAGCCACACCAAGATCCTAACCCACTTCCCCTCCCTTCCCATACAACCTCATGAAGCTACTATACTCCCAAGCAGGATAATGACACACACACACACATCCACACACACACCCACATCCACTCACACAGCCCCACTGAACACTGCCAAGTTTAAGCAGCTGTCATGCCATCATTGATCAGCATAGCAGAATACTCATCCCCATTCAAACAGGGCGATAATCACGATACTGTCTGTACATTAACAGACATTGATCATGCAACATGTACTTTCACTATACTGACACATGAGGAAAAAAAGACATATACCTCTGTGATACATAATTGATATAAAAGCAAAAAATCTCTGAATTGAAACAGAAATATACACACAAAATTCTAACATATTACAGTCATTTTGCAATCACATGAACTCTAAAATCCTTTTTTTTTAAAACGAAAGTGAGTTATATTACAATGCTGCAGAACTTACACTATTTGCATGCAATAGGGCGATCCGCATGTCTCAAAACTCAAGGGCACAACTCCCTTCATCTGCATATCATTTGAATTTCTCAAATGTGGCCTCAACACACTCTCTGAATGGTCAGAATCACTCTTCAAAATTTGAAACCATGTCCAATCAGAACAGCACCGTATTGGGTGACCTCTACAGTAGTACATGTACACGCCCTAGTAGCTGAAAACCAGTATCCAACAAAATTGCTGAACAAGAAGTTGTCATCATCCACACTCCATTTTTTTTTTCGTAATCCATGCTTACACAGACTTCGAAAAAGTGCCTCATAATTACATCCATTCCGAAATAGATTTATTGTACTGCAGAAGACTTCAATTCAGTCTACATGACTGCAAACAAGAAGAAAAAAAAAGTACTGTATGTTTCAACTAAGGACATTCTTCATTTTTGCCTCTCTTATTTCCCTAAAACTTTCTACATCTGTACCAGCAGTTGGTTTCAGTGGCGACAGAATAATACCACACTCTGTCTTCTGGTGCCAAAGACGCTTTGATCTTTTTTTTTTGCGTGACACAACAAACATATCCCAGTGAGCATTACGTTTTCAGAAGATGCACGTTTAGCACTTGCTCTGCAGAGGATGAGTACCACAGCAAGCTTGCTATCCCAGCAAGCTATCCCAGATAGCCATTTACTATCTCTGAACGCTTGACACTATCAAATACGCTCCTCATTCTCTTTGCTCTCTCACATCCATACACACATTCAATCACAATTATTCCACATCACACATGGTCCAACATCTTACAAATCTTTAAACACCATTACTGTCGAGCAAAAATGCTCAAAACCAGTTCCACTATGCAAATCTTGAATGCAAATAATATCTGAAGAGTTCTTCATATCACAAAACTGACATACGAAAAAAAAATGCTGAGCACCATCTTTCTTACACCAAAAAGAGAGGAATGGATATACAGTCAGTCAACATCAAACAGCTGCAACTCTCGTCATTTCTTAATCTTTGTTCACTGAAAATTTGGTTTGAGCTTCCCCCTTTCCTCAAACATGTATCAAATTCTAAATTATCACTTTTTTTTTCCTACACTCACGGAACTTGCATCGCAAATACTGATCATTGCTTGGAAGAGTTTGATTCAATTCAAGTGGGGAGACAAAAAACAAAAAACAAAACAAAACAAAACAGGGCACCCCAAAACCAGAAGTATCGCTGAAGGTGGTTAATAGCCTGCCTAACATTTCCGTACTTGTACTACGCTGAAAATAATAAACAGTAACTAATGTGTTGTTGCCATGACAACATAATTTCCCTTACTTTGAAAATGAGAATCTCACATTGCACACTATCATGATCACATTTATGTGCCAAATTTCAACTAAATTGCTCAGAAGCAGAGGGCACAGTTCAGTCTATAAGATTTTACATGATTTGTTTTTAAAATGTTGCCATCGCAACACATTTCTTGACATTCACTTAGGAAAAGGTCTTTCACCTTTACACATTGCAGCAATCATATGAATGGATCCCGACTCAATTTAGCAAAAAATTAGTACTTAAATTTAAAAGATTTGTATGATTAGTAAACAAAATGATGTTGCTATGGCAACACATTTAACATGCAAAAAGGTGTCTTGAACAGTAATATAATAAAGTGATCTAATGTTCCAAATCAATTGTGCAAAATGTGAGTATTTCAATTGACAAAATATTCATGATTTGTGTACAAAAAGCTGTTGCTGTGGCAACAAATTTCTTGACACTAGAAAAGGAGATACTTTGCACAATCACATATGTCAAAAATTTTAGTTAATTATTAAAAAGACTGGCAGTTGTTTCTCCCACAAGTTTTCCCATGATTTGTATGAATAATATTTGACACACACAAAAAGGTGTCAAATTATATATCACAGCAATCATAACTCCTAAATTCCAACTCCAATGCTAAAGAAACTGAGAGGAGTTCAATCCACAAATTCTGTATGATTTGTTTTGTTTTTTAAGCTGTTGTCATGGCAACACACTTTTTGACACTTACCAAAAAAAAAAAAAAGGAGTCTTGTAAGATGACACAATACACTGATAACGAGTGCCAACTTTCAACTGAATTGCTTCAAAACTGAAAGTAATTCAATCCACACATTGGAATGATTCTAGGAATATTTGCTGTTACCATAGCAACACATTACTCCCAACTGATGAAAAGGGTGTTTGCACATCCTACCTCTGAAAGTAGTCACATGCGCCAAATTTGAGGTGAATAGCTCAAGACCTGAAGGTTGGTTTCCATCCAGAATATTTTAGAATGGACAGACGCTGACCACCTGGTCATCCAACCCTCAAAGTGATTCCTTTATACCGACTCCCTTACGAGCTACATGTATGTGGGGGCAGATACAAAAATTCTGCTGTCTCTTTCTGTCATAACATTCATCCTCCCGCAAGCCCTACACAAACTTGCAAGCTTGCATAACAAAAACAAATAGAGACAAGGACTAAGCAGAAAAAAAAACATTAAAAAGTACTTTAGCAACAAACAGACCAAAGCTGCTAGCTCCTGAAAAATGTTACACCAGCCCTGTGCTTAATGAGTCGCCCATGAACATCTTTGAAAATATACCATCTATTTGGCAAATGCATCGCTCATATGCACAAGATATCTGTCCTTACATTGTACGTAAAGTCCAGTGCTACTGCTCAGTAAGTAAGCAGCTGCACATTAGAAATGAGATGTATGGTAACTGTTTCATACAAAAATAAATCTACACAATCACATCTCTACCGTGTCATCATGATTCCCAAAAGTACAATATACTTGTCATTTAAAAGCAAAGATAACTCTGCAAAAGTCTCTTCCATCTAAACGTACTTGTATGTTTCCACTATGACAAGCAAGATCATAATGCAATCTTATACATAATATGAGGCAGGCATGTACCATATATTGACGATAACACTGAAACACTGTAGTACGGTAACAATGGAAAGAATATCTAAGAAACACTGAAAGAAACAAGAAATGAAATGAGAAAGGAAACGAGAAACGAGAAATGCAATATCTGAGAACAATTCACAGATACCTGTCCCAATATACCAGCAAATGCGCAATATCACAAAAATGTGTAATTTTCATAAATATATGACCACTAATGTTTTTTTTTAACAATCTTCTGGCACAACACAAACTGCGAAAGCTCCTCTTGACAAACATACAATGCTTGCAGGCAGTGATAGAGAGCTAAAAAAAGATATACTCCAGCATAGGACTGAACTGATACAATGCTACTCAAACCAATTTCTCCTTTCTAGCCTCTTCCCGCTTCCTCTTTTACTTTTATCCATGAAGGAGTTTCTTATTCCTCTTTTACTTTTTCTTTACACAATCAATTCCAATTCAACCCTGCTTTTTCATTCAATGTGCATGGTATCATCACTCTATGTGAGTCTTACTAGAAATGGCCCTGTGGTCACTGCATTCGTTCCAGCTGATGGACTTCCAAATGGCAGCCACGGAGGTGAGCCTGCCTCAAAAAGAGAGAACCGTTCTGAACGGAAAGGGAGAAATTGCTGAAAGCAGATCAGCAAGTCGAGCGACACTGAGCAAATTATTATGAGCACTACTGCAATCTTTAAAGGATTGAGAGAATGCAGCAATATTTGTAGAACACATCAGTGACAGTTTGAGGAAAATCAGACAATCTATTAAAAAGTTAAGAATTTCTGAAGTTTCAATGCCGCCACCGCTGGATGGAAAGACTACTACAGCTTGCGATGTCACGTGCGTAGAATGGCATTAAGAAAATACAAGGAAAATTCAACGTATTTTCACTTCGCTCACATAATAAAAGAGCATTTGACTAGCCTCTTTCATAATATTACCCTAAACGTACGTCAATAACGAATTGAGGGAATGTGTACTTTTTTCAAAAAACGAAATTTTGTGAAATTCTCCGTAGAAAATATTTTTCTTATATCGTTATACTCATGTGACATCATACATTGTAGTAGTCTTCTTATCCAGCAGCGACTTCACAGAAACTTTTAAAATTAATAACTTTCGAATGGTTTGTCTGATTTTCCTCATCATACTTTCAGTAAAGATGTTATGTGTTCAACTGATATTGCTGCATTCTCAAAATCCACATGTATATGAAGGTGGACTTGTCCTTTATCGTAAGGGGGTCTCTTCTCAGAAGGCATACTGCCGAAATCGCAAGTAACCACCTGTGTCATCTGGCATCTAGGCATAAAAGAGTATTGGGCAAGTTATCAAGGAGATTTGGTAGCTTTATCTTCAAAGAATTATATTGTTAATTTATCTATTCTTAACCTTGCAGTTAATACACATCTTCTGCTTGAAATTTCTGCACATGCACAGGACTTCACTGCCTTTAAGGGTCAGCAAAGTTTCATGCTGAATCAACAATCATATCAAATTTGTGAAACTCATAAAAATTTTGTGCGAGTTCACACTAGTTTTCAGAGATTTACCCGACCTCTCCTGATCTTGAATTTCTGCCATATGGCACAAGGGATAAGGTGGCATCTCTGACATGTGACTCACAATATGAAAGACATATTTTACGCAATTTACAGACAGCATGCAGCATAATGTACAAAACTAATTACATCTTAAAAAATACTTTTGACAAAAATAAATTCAGAGTTGATATCAATGTCATTTTCAGACAACAGAAGACTTGATGCAATGGTACAACATGTACATGGAATGAATGCGCTACACTTCAACGGAAGAGGGTCGCCTAGAAGTGCTCACTTTTGTGATTCTTCAACATGTGAGGCTCGGTCTGTAACCAATGGAAAACTATGTGCACATTAACAGCAACTCAAGTCAAAGCCCCACATATTGTAAAGCATGTCAGTCACGCTGCTTCAGGGAGTGCCTTTGATTTGACATATTAATGTCAATACAACTACACAAGAACAATCCATGGGTGAGAGACTGGAATTTGAGAGTAAAAGTAGAGCCCTTTTAAGCATGTACTTTTTCCTACAAGGATGGAAATGGTACAGGAAAAGTGATTGAAATATTTTGAATTCAAAGCCTCTCCCTTCTTGAAGACAGGAAAAAATATAGGACCTTTGGATGTCTTTCAAAGTATTTCCATTATTTGTACAGGCTTTCTTCCACTCAACATAGATCAAGAGCATTAAACTGTTCACGTATTAAATCGGCACTACAATACATAGTCATCTGAAGTTACATACATGCCTAAAGAGCTGGACAATCATTTTGAAATTGTAAGCATAGCCTTCGTAAAGAATGTGTAATCCAAGAAAATCATCACAAACATGCAAAGCATGATTTGATTGAGCAGTGAGTAGACACCCTTAAGTTAGCCCACTGGGGATGAGTTACTTTTGCTATAGCATGCATTTCCAATAGATATCAGGGGTAAGACAGCAGGATTTGATGGACAAGGCATGTTCCAACAAGCCCATCTGATGTTCACTTACTCCAAAAATCAGTATCTGGTAATGAGGGAAATTTGTAAAGAGCCAAATCGCAAGTGCAGTTGGTGATTCATTTTACCTTTCATCAACAATAAATAGTATTTCAGTTTTGCATTTGCATGAATTTAGTCCTGCAATTGAAGCATAATCTTTCCAGAAACACATTTATATTTGTGATATGAAACAAATGGATGCCTTGGCAATGCTTCTTCAGTTGGGTTTGCCAAATCCATACTACAGCTTTCAAGCTTACAAGACTAACCTAGCAAGGAAAGCCTACAATGCTATGTGGATTAGGCACAATTCCTTTTAGAAGGACTAGAAAAAGAATACAGACTGCACTGCTCAAGAAACTGAAGCAAAAAGATATACTCAGCCATTGCTAGCTCTTGTATCATTCCTAACGTTGTATGGTGACGGACAAAAGCTGTCTTTTCTTCAATCAAAGGGTGCACTGCATGAGGGCATTTGGACAGTTTGACGCTCTTCCCCCCCTCCCCCCCCCCCCCCCCCCCCCCCCCGACATCTCAATAATGGCTACTCCATGCAGCCGTGCTAGACCAAACTCATTCTTTGAGCCTGCACTGCACATGTCACACAAAATACACTTTTGGTTCAGACGTCGTCTGAAGCACATGTTGAAATGGAAGCTTCGATTTAACATAGTTCCCAGTCTCTCCCGTAATGCAAGCACCATTCATTCCCACATATCATCTCCGAGTAATGTAAGAATGATCTCCAGCATCAAGCTTCTACTTTTTTTGCACCATAACTTGTTTCATTTCCTCTTTTGAAATTCAATATCAAAACAGAAAAGAATACTGTACTTTCACAATAAAACAGCGTTCCACTATGAATCCATGGGGTCAGGAGGGGACTCCTCCCCATTGGCAAGCCATTCAAACTCCATGCTGGCCAACTTGTCCCGTACCAGCTTGAATGGGAGCCGGTCGGCCGGCTCCACTTCCCAGCACTGTCCCATGATCTTGTACACTTGCTGCGGGGTGTTCTCTGGGCATTCCAGCCGATAGCCCTGCCTTGTGTGGAGGAAGACGTCCTCGTGCGACAGGGTAGAGTACGGTTGCTGCGCGTAGGTGAACAGTTCCCACAGGAGCACCCCAAAGGACCACACATCCGAGGCAAATGTGAACTGGTAGAACCAGAGTGCCTCGGGGGCTGTCCATCGGATTGGGATGTGTTCCTCTTTGTGTCCGATGAACTTGTCCTTGGGCCCCAGATAGCGGGCTAGGCCAAAGTCCGATATCTTCACGTCCAGGTTGCTGCTCACAAGGCAGTTCCGCGTGGCAATGTCCCGGTGCACAAACCTGCGCTCGCGGAGGTACACCAGCCCGTTGGCAACCTGCCTGGCCATGTTCAGTTTCTGATATGTCTTGAGGCCCTCTGCGGGCCTGCTAGAGGCCCGGGAGTTGCCCTGGTTGGGATGAGGGCTGCGGGAGTGCAGGAAGTCCTCCAGATCCCCCTCAGCCATGTACTCCAGCAGCAGACACAGGGGCTTACCCACAAAGCATACGCCCAGGAGCCGAATTATGTTCTGGTGGCTGAATCGGGCAATCATCTCCGCTTCCCGATTGAAGTATTCCGTCACCGCCCTGTCTGCTGTGCTCTTCAGCATCTTCACAGCCACTGACGTCTCTGCATCACCCTTGACCAGGCTGGGTGCGGTAGCCTTGAACACGCGCCCAAACGCCCCCTCCCCGATGTCTTTCTCGTAGATGACGCTGTTGCGATTGTACTCCAGATACGCAAGTTGGGGGTTGAAGCTGGGATTGAAGCTTTTACCGTACATTGGGTTGTCCACTAGCCCGCTCAGGTCAATGTTCTTGGGCAAGTTGAACTCTGGTGGGTAGTGGTGCCGCTTCACGAGGATTATTGTGATGATAGCTACAGCCACAAAAACAACAGCACCTGTTGGTACCGTGATGACAAGGATGAGAAACATTGGGGAATTTTCGGGAACTGAATGGATAGCTGGCTCCTGGAGGTCAGTCGGTAAGCGCGGCATCTTGGTTGGGAGTCTAAAGGTGGAAATGTCACCACCGCTTGTTGAAATGGGCGATGGACCTGCATAGGCAACAATGAATAAGGCATTCACTTACACAAACTGCCATTACCTTTGCATAGTAGGACCTAGGAGTCTAAAATGGCTAAGAATTAAACAACAATCTTCAAATCGAAAAGTTGCCATTCCCACATACGACAAATCCAACTACAAGTACAATACCGCCCTCAAAAGAAATTTTAAGTAACATAACCAGAACCAGCCTCAAGCTTTCAAAGAATGCTGAATTTCAGTAACATAAGCAGATAATCATCTAATAAAGCTGTCTCTCACAATATCATTTAGAACATGTAAATGAATGCTGACATCGAAAGGACGTTATCAAACAACATTCAGTGCAATAAAGACTTAATTCCAAAGACAGCTCATCTGCAAATTCTATGCAGCGGAAGGAAGTCTAGGTAGACTGGGGCAACTATAAACAGATATTGCAGTTTTCTTTGAAGTAACTCGTTCTTTCTTGCAATTTCCTGTCTAGTGAAAGTTTACAATTCCTTCTTGCCATTTCTTTTGATCTTTGCATCACACAAGCTGAAATCACTTCGACCAAAAATGTTGAAATGCTACACACTTAGCCATAAAATTGAACATTTCAATGAAAAACAGGAGGAAAAATCCAAGCCACACACAAGGATTTCACACAGTCATGCTGAACAAGTACATGTATAAACCAGCAGTAGGTATGTGTTTTATCATGTTTGTTTCACATTCTTGTCTATCCATCTCATTCTCTCTCAAATAAAATACTCTAAGCAATACTTACTTGATGTTGTGGAAGGATGTAGAACATCTGGAAACCAAAGGGAAAGAGAAAGACAAGTCACAGCAACATTTTCAATGATTCCAACTGGGGCCCTGTTTTATGAAGAGTTAGAATTGATTATGTAGTTGATTTCAACTATAAGTCTATGGCAACCTGCGTAGTAAGGAAATCTAAAATCAATTTTATCTTTTGATAAAACGGGGCCTAGGAGGTCTGCCAATATTCCCACATCCAAATCCGGAAGATTCCACACAGCAATCAGGGAGATATCTGTGTGTTGCATGCATTTCAAAGGGGCGAAAATAATTCCCAAATCAGGGAGATTTTAATATTCTCTTATTTAGACATGAACAGATTTTGACATTTTCAGGGAGACTCCTGCAGAATCAGGGAGACTTGGCAGCTCGGACCAAACCCAACTCTAAATCCCCCAAAGGGATAATGAAACATCAAGGAATAAAGCTGCTCCAAGTTTTGTGCTGGTGGGAGCATATTCTTTCTCTCGAAAATTACAAGCCCCTCAATATTTTTCAAGCAATACTTTCCCAAAATTGAAAGAGAGGAATAGCGGTTTGAGGCAAAACAAGAGTTCTCACACACCTGGGGCCCGTTTCATAAGACTTGTTATCAGTGACAACTGCCACATTTCTATGACAAATTTGCTCTCAGCCAACCAGATGCAAGGATTTCAGTAGCTTGTCACATCTATGACAACTTGTCACTGATAACAAGTTTTATGAAACGGGGCCCCGAAGAAACTGTTGAATTTTACTCTAAAATGGAGACGTTTTTATATGCATAAAAAATGTGTAATGTGTGATATTACGTTGTGATGGCATAATTTCAGTTGGTTTATGAAGAAAATGGAAATATTACCAAGAAAGGTATGCCGGGAGCATACCCGATTGTGGCTGCTACGTGATCTTTCATATTCGATTGGGTCAAAGCAGAAGCAGTCACACATGAGTGGATTGAATTCAGCTTGTTTGCTGCCTGTGATTCAATATTGCAGCTAGGGCGTGATTCGATCATCACATACTAGTGACACTCTTCCAAACCCACTGCTGAACAGAGAGGGCGCTTCAGGAATAGAAGTTGTGTACTACAAATTGAAATTACGATCCCTTTTGATCTCAAAATACCCCAAACAACTCATAATCCTGGGAAATCCTGTCAGCCAGACAAGTTTCTTGGTAGACCCGCTTGATGATATAATGTAAACAAATTCCAAATGGTGGAAGATGGACGTTGAGTCCTTCTGAGGACTATGTTTTAGATTTAATGTCATTTTATCTATAGTCTGGTCACAGCTGGCTTCTTTACAGGGTATTTCATCAGAAGACGAAGTAGCATTGGCAAAAAGTGAGTCTACAGCTAGGAGCCATTGCCATTACAGTGAGCTAGAGAGATAACGAAAGACTTCATCAGACAAAGCGACAGTCAAACAGATAAACAGACAGTCTGACAGACAGACAGACAGATAGACATAGATAAAGTTAGAGGAAAGGCAACAGACAAAACCTCACCCTCCCAGAGCTTCGTGCAGCCCGTGTCAGGAAGATTCTCACACGAGGACACCTTGAGCCGTCGGATGCTCAACGCCAAGTCGTCAAAGTTTCTATTCGCGAGATTCCCCCAGTCTCGTCCGCAGGCGTTGTGCACCTTCAGACAGTCCGCCCTACGTGACATCATCAGAAGTTAAAATGCAAATACTGTGTATTGCATACAGTGTACATATTTTGTCAGCACAATAATCTGCATATTGGGACAGGTAAGATATTCGATGAGTGGTTGAATTTGTGATCGGGAACCACAGTGACAGAATAATGAAATAAGTATCATCTCTTTCCACGGAGTAAGGTAAGCAATCACCCCTTCTGGCATAATAAAAATAGATATTTAGTCTATACATATAATATGTAATATAGTAAAGATGATATCCTGTACCATTTCCACAATAATGATTGACATTGCCATTGAACAAAATAGAAAAGAAATTATCAACTTTATAAATGATATGCCATATGGTGCTGATCTTTATGAAAAATTATAAAACATACATATCAGCAGTTCCAGCATTCATTTTGTTATAGGTGATAACACTCAACAAGTACACTAACAAAACAGTAACAATCCCACGAGGACACCAGTAACATCCACATTCGTGGTGATTCTCAAACACCCTACCTGCAGACGGGCAGTCCAAGCAGCTGCGTGCCAGAGCTGGCACAGTCTGGGTACGTGGCATGGCACAGCAGCTCCTGGATACCGTCTTGGCACAGCGCCGAGGTGGTCAGCAACGAATCGCTGGACAGCACCCTTTGAAGTCGCTGGTCAACTTCCCGCATCTCCTCACCCTTCCCATAGACAAACATGTGAGGGTTGCCTATTGAGCGGCCACGGCACGTTGCACCATTGTACCTCGCACAGTAACTGGAGGAAAGGTGGGGGTGTGGGGTGGGTAGGGAGGGGAGAGAAAACAGGTTCCAGAGTTAAGCTTTGTGAGGACAGCTTGTCTTTCTACATCTCATCTTTTACATCAACTTTTGTTACAGCAAGGCACATAGGCATTACTTTCAAGTGACTGTACAGTACTGGTTGAGGTAGGGATTCATGTTTTGAACATTCCTAAGTGAGATAATGAAAAGCCTCTTATGAAAGAGCATGAATTTTAAGAAGGATTCAACGTTTATTTGATGAAAATTGGTTTTCAAATGGCTGAGATATCCAAAAAGGTGCTAATAATAAAAGGCGACATGCCCCAACTTTATTAGGATCTCTTTGTTTCACCTTGTTTTTGGATATCTCAGCCATTTCAAAACCGATTTTCATCGAATAAACTTTTGATACCCCTTAGAACTGCATGCTCTTTGACATCTCATAGAGTGGTTTCTGAATATCTCGCAAAATGTTAAAAGCTAAATCTACACCTCGACCAGAACTGTACACACCCTTTAACCCTAAATAGGCCAGGCTTTTTTGGCTATGCTAAATCAAGGGGAGGGGGTTAGATGTCGGCTATTAGTGGCAAAATTGCAACAAAATTTGGCACGCACGACACCCACGTCATAACCTACAAGATTAAGTTTTATAAATTTTTTTGAATCTTCATTTTCTAATTCTAATCAATTAATTATGCAAATTCAGTCCAACATCTTACTTTAGCTTGTTAAACACTAATTAAAAGTATAGAGTGTTTATTTTGGGGTTTGTATTTTGGGGGGGCATTTCATGAAGCGATTTGGTCGGATATTTTTCTGACAAACTGTTAGAAACTACTGAAATCCTTGCGTCTGATTGGCTGAGAGCAATTTTGTCCGACAAGTTGTCGGACAAAATGCTTCATGAAATGCTCCCCTGCTTATACATATTTAGCAATTGTAAATCAAAAAACTTCCTAAAGACATTTAAATTTGTACATATTTTATTGTTTTTGGAAATTTTATGTATTTCTTTCTTATTTGACTTTTGTTTTGTTTTTTCAATGGAAATTGTCATGGACCACTTTCCTGCCATTATTAGCATAAAATTAATCAAAGTTATAAATAGTAAAAATAAACAGGTTCTTATGAGTTTTATGACAGAACACTGTTTTCTCTAGGAAAAGTACACAAAATCCCCAAATTGTGCCCATTATGGGGAGACATGCTGTTAAATGGGTATGGCTTCATAACAGTATGTGTGGACATTGCAAATTTGGTCTCAAAAGTTGCGAGACTTGAAATAAAAAAGTCAAGAAGCCTTGCAGCGAGGTCTTCTTGCGTTGCAGAATTATTGCATGAAACGTTGAGGGGGGCGGAACCCCCTTCCCCCGGCCTTTTTGGGGTTAAAGTCAAAATACAAACTTACTGTGACACACAACAAATTTAGTGTAACAGAAAAACATGCAATGCACTGCTCACTGGAACCATACGTTTGGTTACCAAATTTTTTCAGCATCGCCACATTCCAAAGTTGACAAACTAAAAGGCATCCTCATCAGCAATCACATTTTTAAACGTCCTCATTTGTTTAAATAGACCCCTCCCACACATTCATACTTCCTATTGCTGAAGATGTGCAGTTTGTGAATTCCCAAGACCTGCGCTTTAATATGAGAAGGGACATGCTGTACTCACTTTGGACGCGCACCAACAATGGTGACCAAGCCTGCCTTTGCAGCCAACTTGTCTTCCCCGCTGACCTCGTTTCTGTAGAAACAGGTGTAGTTGGCTGTCTGTGTTGCGTTGATGATGATGAATTTCGAGTTGGTCCACTCCTGAAGACAAAAGAAAGATATGCATAAGATCCAATATGCATCACATTTTGAAAATTATCTCTTTTACATTTAAAACTAATGCATGAAATTTTTCTCGAGACTTCTGTGAACAGAGTAGTGAAACATGGTTTGGTACTATTTTTCTGAGCATATCAATGATTCTGTCTAATTTGTGCCATTTCCTCCCCAATCACTGCTCAAAGACTGACCAAGAAAAATATGTTCTCTCCTTATTTCCTGGACAGTGGATTTAAATTTGCCTAAACCTGAAAAAGAATCAGGCACAGTGTTGTGCATACAAAGCAACTAGTCACAAAAGGGGATGTACATGTATACAGCGTACGTCTGTATTATCTTATTCTGGTGACAAGGTCAGACACTCTGTGTTCCCTATTATGGCTGTATCACTTACTGTCTCTTTGTTCTATGAACACTTTTCCTTTATTTTCTTCTGCATAAGGGCTGGGGCTGGACTCAAGACTACCTTGCCCATGATGTCATGGGTTAAAGTCCACAGCCCGTCCTCAAGAAGGAGGTGAAGTAATTTGACCTTGAGGTCCTTAAAGGACAAGTTCACCTTTACATACATGTGGATTGAGTGAATGCAGTAATGTCAGTAGAACATGTCAGTGAAAGTTTGAGGAAAATTGGTCATTGCATTCAAAAGTAATGAATTTTTTAAAGTTTCTGTGCAGTCAACTGCTGGATGAGGAGACTACTACAGTTTATGATGTCACATGCTTAGACAATATAAGGAAAATATAAAGAGAATTTCGCAAAATGTTATTTTTCAAAAAAGGTACACATTTCCTCGACTTGTTTCTGATGTATATTAAGGGTAATATTAATCCCCTGCCTTCTGAAAGAGGCGAGAGCTCTATGTGAGAAAAGTGAAAATATGTTACATTTTCTTTATATCTTCGTTATATTGTTTTACACATGTAAAATAACAAACTGCAGTGCTCAGTCTTCTCATCCAGCAATGACAGCACCAAAACTTTAAAAAATTCACAACTTTTGAAAAGATTGTCCAATTTTCCTCAAACTCTCACTGAAGTGTTTTACTACTATTGCTGCATTCACTCAAACCACATTATTCATGAACGTAAACTTGTCCTTAAAAGCAATCAAGTCCTTGGAACAATTTTGCTGCAAAAATTACCATCTTGTCATCATGAAATTAGCAACTCTGGAGTTTCACTGCATATCCTGTTCGGGGGGGAAAGTGACACAGTTGACTTACCGACAAAGGTTCTAGATTCCGAAACCAGGCTATCTTGGGTGGTGGGAAGGCCTGAACCTTACACGTCAGGTTCAGTTCAGTGCCGTACTGCACACTGTGATTCCCTGGTCCCTCAATTATATCTGGAGCCACTGCAATCCAAACGATACATACATCGCGCTCTTTAAACTGCTCACATTTGTGCTTCTTTCATCATGAAATCACTTTTCCTTTACTTTTTTTGTTGTTGTATAAGTCTTCACAATTTACATGCAATCACATACACCAAGGAAACTTCACACTGAAACTTATGCACACAATCTATCAAACATCGTAACTCACTGCACCTAGCTTAAGAAATGCCAGTTTTTGCAATAAAGCTTGCTTGCATCCGACAATCACAAGAATGCAGGTTCCTGTGCCAATCTCTGGGTGGCCAAAATACACACAAATAAAGGACTTAACAATTAGCAATCAGAAAATGAGTCATGTATCACATGAATCTCAATGGGCAAAATTTATTTCTACATCGGGGAAAATTTTTTAATTTTCTTGTCATAACATGAAGGAATTTCAAGTATCAGGGCCCATCTCAAGGATCGGGAGATTTGGTAGCTCCACAGTCTCCCAAAAGCTGTAGTCACTGGGGACATGGTGTCACTCCCTGGCCACCTACAGTTTGATAAATCCCAATGAGCAATCTACAGTATGGAGTACGCAGAGCATCAGTCAATACATGCAGGGTGTACCTGTATATGTAACTCAAGTACTTAATACCAGCAATCACGCATTAAAGCATGTACCTCTCTGCATATTCATTCGGTGGCAACCCATATAAATGAGTTAATATTGAATGGTATTACCTAGTGCCGCACACCGCTCTGCTACACCTTACATTTGGTACATACATGTATGAAATATTGCTGCACATATAAAGTGCAGCAGTTATTACTCCTGGGCTACCACTAGTGAGTCCATGCACAGCAAATAATCTGAGTTCAGTTGCCATCACTGTAAACTTACTCTCCACAATGAGGTAGGCTGGCCTGGATGCCACAGTGCCGCCTTCATTCCGGGCAAAGCACTGGTAGCGGCCAGCGTGCTCCAGACTGACCCCCTTCACCTTAATGATGCTTTTCACTGACTGGGCGTCCAGTGGCTGGGTGCGCACCTGCCACCCGAAACCTCTATTGATGCGCTTCCCGTTCACCTCCCACCAGATCTCGGGCGTCGAGATGCTCTCAATTTTGCATCGCAGCATCACCTCACTGCCGAATTCCACCGTCCTGTTCCGCGGGTCCTGCAGCACAATCGGTGCTGCTTTTTGGGATGCATTATGTGAACACACAACATGTACAGTAATCAACATCATGCAAATCATGCCTCTATTAAATAGAGTATCACAAGCGCAAGAGAAAAATATGAAATGTAACTCCTTTTTAAAGTTAAATGTAACAAATGGGACATTATCAAGTTGACAGAACAAATATTTTGTCAAAATCAAGCTTGGGACATGTTACAGTTTTTTTTTTTAACTTTCACATGTTTTTGCAAAACACAGTGAATATTGCTCATTATCATGCATTATACAAATCAGATGAAGTGAGGCTGTTATGAATTGCAGTCTCCTATAGACCCGCAAAGAAATATTCACTCGATTTTCATTCTTGGAAATCCAAAAGAAGTACACGTACACTGTATGTTCTAAAAATCCCGCTCCTTGAGCTTTTAAAAATTCAGAAGTTATCAGGAAAGCAAATTCTTTTTTTTTTTCTTTTTTTTTTCTTTTTTTTTTTTTTGGGGGGGGGGGGGGAGGGGTGCGTGATTGTCGTAAGGGTCTGCTCTATACAATTACATACTAATCTCAGCCCACTAGCTGCACATATTGCTTGGCCTACAGGGTGTAGCCATTATTTAACTATACTGTGGCTTTCTCTGAAGTTAGCATACTCAATGCAAAATGTCATAGCAAATTTCAAAGCAAAGTTCAAAAATCACACTCAAGTCTGGAATTCTAAGAGCACCATTCCTCTCTTTTTTTTTTCTTTTTTTTGTGGCGGGGGTTGGGGTTATTTGTTTTCACTGGAAGTTTGAATAAATGCAATTGATTTCAAATTGACTATCACAAAGAACAAGTCAGACAAATAAAAGAAACAAATAAAAAGACAAACAGAAAACTGTGAGGTCTGCCACAATGAAAAAAAAAAGTTTAGAAATAGTTTTTTTGAGCAAGTGATGACAGTCACAAATGTATGTGACAAGGCAATGATGATATCACGTCACAGCTCTCCCATTAATTTCTATGAAGTAAAAGATATGAAACTATCTCTTGGCCTGTACAGCAATGACTATAGTTTGTAACTCACTCCTCTTTACAAAACTTAATATTATTGAATTACTACCTCTTTAGAAAAATAAAACATGTGACAGATACAAGCTACACTGTAGAATTTCTTAATGAATTTGTATTAAAGAAAGGGAATTTTAGTGAAGATTTGTGAGCAAGTAAGATGGGAGATATGTGAGAAAATTAAATCATGATGTTCTCTCATCCTATTTACAAATTGTATGTGTATAACTGTGACCAAAATCACTGCCCTGGCAAAACACAAAATTTATATTTTACTCTTTGCCATATCTTTATCATCTTAATATAATGAAGACTGCTCTGTTTGTGCGATTTTACTCTACAAAGCTTGTATTTATATTCGTCAAAGTTCAACTGTACATACGTGGTTCACGGATTATCACGCCCGGCGGTCTAACTGCTGGCGTTGTTTTAGCATCCGACAGTGGAGTCTTCGTCGCTGTTGTTGTTGTTGCTGCTGCTGTTGTTGTTGTTGTTGATGACACATTTGATAAATAATCTATTCCTTTCATAGTTGTATTTCCTACATTCCAGATGCTGGACGTTTCTACAAATCTAGTTGTTCCATGATTGCCATTTCCACTTCCTGCAGAGGTTGTGGGAACGCTCTCATTCAACATTGTAGTCCTCTGTGGCGCGTCAGATTGCAACATTGTCTGTGACATGGTGGACAACAGTGTAGTTCTCGTCGCATTAGCTGCGACGTCTGGCACAATTGTGGTTGTTTTTGTGTCCATGGCATCCTCTGGCACTTTGCCGGCGCTGACTGAGGCAGGCTCCGTTGCTGCAACCGTCGCGGCAACTGTTGTGAAGCTGTTGTTGGTCCCATTTTGAGTTGATCCTGTGGATGTGTCTTGCAGAGGTGTCCCAGAAATGGGTTGTCGAGATTCCTGGCTGGGATCCACAACAGTGTCTGTCACAGGAGGACCGAATAAAGAATGAGACATGTTCAATGGCAAGTTAACCAGTTGAGGACGAGTCCCGAGTATACTTGAGTAGGTATCTATGGGAAATGCATGTTATAGCAAAATCAGTCCGTCCTCAATGGGTTAGGGGAAAATGATTAGCTCTGAGAAATTTGTCTTATTGCATTTACATTTGTATTACCAGTATGTAAAAAATAAAGTAATAAAAATAAGTACATAAATAAATAAATAAATAAATAATAAATCAATTGATTAATTAATCAATTTAAAAATTTTATTTTGCATGAAAATTACACATTTCATTAACTTCATACTGACATGTTAAGGGTAACAATCGCTGCTTTCTGAAAGCAGTTAGTCAAGTGCTCTTTTATTATGCTAGAAAAGTGAATTTTTCGTGGAATTTTCTTCATATTTTCTTTATATTGTTGTCCACACATATGTCATAACCTCTAGTAGTCTCCTCATCCAGTGGTTCCAATACCATAACTTTAAAAATTCATAACTTTTGCATTGATTGTCCGATTTACCTCCAACTTTCACTGATGTGTTCTACTAAATGTTGCTGCTTTCACTCAATCCATATTGCTCTTTGGGTTTGGGTTCCCTTTAAACAATGGAAGCAGCTTCCTTCCCTTCAGCCACGCATATACAATGTACATGTAGTACGTGTACATCATACAGCCTGTCCTACAATCCATAGCCACAGGGAATGAGACTTGTTGTACTGTCTACCATGTTTTGTAGTTTAAAGTTTATGTGTGGGTGTGGGTGTGAGTGTGTGCTCAATTACATAAGCCAGCATTCCAGAGAAAATTTCACAAGTCTCACCATCCAGCTACATGTAGCTGCTCGCACAAAGCAAATGAACTATTTAAATGGTTTGGGAAGGAAAGAGCAATGGCTGGATCTGCGGAAGAAAATAACATGTCAAGAAAATAAACACTCAACCACTGGCAAAACACTTAAGTGGGATGTTTTGACAAAACGTGGTAAAATACTTTGTGCAGTCTGCTGGGGAGTGTGCTTGTTGTATGCACAAAGAAGAAAAGAGAAAGAAAGGAAAAAGAATGAGGTAGGGTAAGTAGGAAACCTTGATTGATGTACTGTATTTGTAGACACTAAACTGCTGTAATTTGCCAAAGCCTTGTAAGACATGGTTGCATCCCCTAATCCAGGGAATAAGTTTCAAACTCAAATTTGATTTAATAGCAATTTCAGCTGATGAAATATATCTTCAATGATATTCTGTACACTTCTATGTAAGAAAACTGCTACACAACAGTTAGTTTGTGTAGCAGTGGTGTAAAAATGCATAGCGAATTGCGATGCGATACCAGGAAAATTATTCCCTGTAATCGCATGCATTGTATTTATTGTGCACGATGCTTCATAGGAAATACCCACCTGGGCAAGGCAGGGTAGTTTCTGCTACATCATCTATTCAATTTCAGTTCTGCACATTGCCACCACCTTCGCCGACAATTTCAACACCATTAAAATACAAAGTGCCTAACTATTTTTGGGTACTATGTTCCATACACCACTTGCAATATCCATCACGATGGCAATATAAAAGATATGCTCTAAAAGCATAACCTCTCATGACAAGTGAATAATAGTAGCTCATGAGTCATATGAAAGCAGCGATGATATCCCCTCTGCATTTGAAATCATATTTACAGCTGTATTGGTATACTATAAAGAATGAGCCTGTACTACTGTAAATGTGGATATTTTCACGCTTGGCAGGATAAGATGAATTCTGCATGTTTTTAATTACATACAGTCGTATGTACGCAGAATCAAGACATTAATCAGTGGAACATACAATGTATGACAAGCAAAAATGTTTGCGTGTTTTATTTTTGTGCCAGTTTCTGGTCGTGCGGATGAGTTAAAATTTTCCCTTTTACGGTAAAAATTAGTTTAATGTTGCCAGTTCTGTAAAACTGACCCCATTATATCCATCTGCTTTTCATTCCTACACTGTATTTGTCAAATTTCACAAAATAACATTTACTACTGTTCATTTTGCAGCATGATAAAGCACGATTAAAACAATATCAAATGTAAGCATACACTGCAGTTAACAAGCTGTCGGGTGTCAAAACTTATTCTCTTCATAACAAGGAACAGAAATATCACTCCTCTCTGAGTCTAATGCAAGACAACAACTGTACACACTGGTTTCTGAAGGAAAAAAATTCATGTACAATGCATCATACACTGTTTATGTACACTGGAGTTACCACTACAACTACAATTCTGAATCATAATCATTCATAGTGTAAATTCTAACATATACTCTACCTACAATTGTACATGCTTAAAAAATACATTGAATTTTGTTCATATTAGTCATTCTCTGTTTTCCCCTAATCGTAATGTCAGGAGGATGTTCAATATTGACATACAACATGTACATGTACAATGTACATGTACATTGTACAGTGAACACGTACAAACAACCATGGACCTACAATATACTGTAGGTACAACTGTACTAGCATACATGTTAGGTCTAAAGCACATGTACACTGTACTATGCTCACTTTAACACACACCAGTGTCACAAGAGCATGTGAAGCTGCTTTGGACAAGACTGAAGGAAGTTGATAGTTGATGATGATGATGATGATGATGATGATGATGATGATGATGATGATGATGATGATGATGATCCACAGCATTTGTATGGCGCCATATATTTGTTATGTTATAGAAACATTCAAAGGTGCAGGTTAAACACCTTTTACATGCATAGTTGTGTTCCCTATACAATGCATATTTTATTTATTTTCTTTTTTGTTTATTTCAACTGCATGAATGCAGTCCTGCCAGTATCAACCCATTTAAACCATAACGATACTTGTGTGTTACACCTAGCCATGTACATGTATTAAGCAAGTTATGCAACAATTCCCAAATCAAAGAATTATAGATTTATAATTCGTCAGCACTCAGAAGAAAAAATTAATAGTTTCAGGGAGCCTTCTGCAGAGAGACTAAAAAGACATGGCAGCTCTGTAAATGTAAATGCCTTCTTATATTTGGTGGGATAGCCCACTACCTCTGAAAATTATCACAATCCCTATAGATTTACACTGTAATACATACAAAAAAAAAATTTTAAGTTATCAGCACACAAGGGGGTCAAATATTTTACAGGGACATGATATGCATACAAAATAATTAAAGGGATAGCACAGTATTGGTGGAGATGAGAATTAGGCTTTTAACTTTTTGCGAGATATCAAGTAAACGCAATAGTACAAGTCATACCATTTTAAGAGGAATTCAAAGTTTATTTGATGAAAATCGGGTTTGGAATGGCAGAAACATCCAAAAACAAAGTAAAGCAAAGCGATCGTAATAAAGGGTGGGTCCCACACTTTATTAGAATCGCTCCTTTTTGGATATCTCAGCCATTTCAAAACCAATTTTCATCAAATAAACATTGAATTCTTCATAGAATTACATGCTCTTTCATATATTCTATAAGAGGTTTCTCATTATTTCACCAAAGAATGTTAGAAACCTGAAATTAGGTCTCAACCAACACTGTACGATCCCTTTCATGTCTATTACAGAGAAATCTTCACCAATGCCCTCATCTTTTTTTCCTGTCATTCCCTCCCTCCATCCTTCTTTCCATCCTCACTCCATGCATGGAGAGAACAAAGAGCAGTTTGGAAGATGCGAGTGGAAATAATCTGTTTGTTTTTCTAGCCGATAATCGGCCGCTGTAATCCAAGTTCATGGCAGGTCCACACTCTCTCCTGACCAGGGGGATGAAAGGGGCAATTCTAATGCCACTGTCATCCGACGAGGTGTGTCAAATGTCTGGTTAGCGAAACCAAAGGGCTTTGACGAGGCCTAGTGATTGGCACAAGACCAGAAAAACACACACAATAACGCAGCAAAGGCCACACATTCAACATTACCACCACTCCTCACAGAGCCACTTTTGTTTGGCTGCCGGTAAACAAGGATTTTTTTTTTCTTTGATGAGAAATATGTGAAACTATTGTTACAAACTGGATAAACAAAATTATTTTCCAAGGAATGTACACTTGATTTTTTTTTCCCCTCTGTGCGTACAGGAATAGATATTACTGCGATGGGACATGTTATACATTGTATAGCAAGGAGCAAAGACCTACACTGTATGACAAATTATGAGGAGCAAGATAAGAATTTTAGTACTGTCCAGGCAAACAGCAAGCCATTCATGTACAACACCGCAGCAAGGGATATGTGCAAAATGTACACACTGTAGGTTTATTGCCAGAATAGCAACCAGAGAATCTAGTCTCTATTCTGTTGGGACAGAAGATGATTACCATCATCCAAGAAGAATAATGCTACTTGTATACATGTATATACATTGTACTACTGTAGGAAAGCACTCTGAGAGCGCAGACCTCCACCAAGCAGTTACTTTCCACCCATGATCTTGCTCTTCCCAAAGAGATTTTTTTCTCCTCTTCTACCACTGGAGAAAAGCTCTTTGGGCTCTTCCATAGAGATCAGTGATTTCCACCCATAGGTCTACATGCTGAAAAATTGTCCGATATCCCAATATAGAAGCCTTTGTTACGTCATAAACCCTCAGCTGCACGGCGCGCCTTGCCCTATCAAACAGAAACTAGAGCATGCACTTCAGTGTGCACATGCAAACCTTAAATACGCGCAGCCTGAAGTCCCAAGTTCATTGACCCTACCTGCCAAAATATGAGAAATCCTTCATAAATTCCCCAAAAATTCTCGGATCACTACCAAAAGTTAATTGTTTGTTACTAGTGTCATTCTCAACCTTTCCTGCAAGTTTCATCCCAATCCGTGAACTACTTTTTGAGTTATTTTGCACACGGGCAAACTAACTTTTAAACTAACTTTTAAACTTCCTAACTAATGAACACACAAACCAACGGTAATGAAAACATAACCTCCTCCCTTGGCGGAGGTAATAATGTGAGCTGATACCCTCTTGGATACACGACCAGGGTAATATGACAACATGACATGAATAGTAAACTGCAACATATAAACATCTCACAGGATTTTGACAGAAAGCCAAATCTATGAACAAGAATACTACATGTACCGTAAAGTTCCGTGTATAAGACGCACCCGTGTATAAGACGCACCCCTAATTTCGGACCTAAAATTTAAAAAAAAAACAAAAAACACGAAAATGTCCACGCAAATATTGCCTGTGTCATACATATTATTTGAGCTCAAAATTTCCCTAGAATGCAGCATGTACTTGCTCTATTTTTCGTTTCCTTTTATATTTTCTTTTAACGGTATTCATCGGACATCAACAAAATATGGAAGACGCAAATTGCGAGACTTGTCTCGGTACTCACTTGCTATTGTTTCGCCTTTCAATCGTGGTACATGTGTCATGCATATCGTACTCATGAGTGTACAGTACGATCTTTGCTGTCATACATAGCAGAGGGTGTCTCGCATATTGACGCATGTCAGACTGGAAGGTTCATTACGAAAAATAAGAAAAACATCAACAAGTGTAGCAGAGGGATAATACGGCAAGACGTACGGTGCGTACGGTAATTACACTCATGCACTGTTACCAGTAACGTGTGTCTCTTGTACCATGCTTGTATGCACAGTGCTAGCCTTTTGCAAAAGGCAGCTCGCTATAATTTCAGCACACGCACACAGAGAGCAATGGACTTGCACACACAGCGCGCAACGGGCAAGCGCGCTTCGATCCGATCGCTGTGTGCACGCGAGTCCATTGCAAAAGCCTCTCTGCAGCTGCTGCCTTTGCCAAAGGCTTGCTAGCTAGCTACATTGTAGCTACAGTGTAGCTATGCTATCCTAGCTAGCTGGCTTCGCACTCGTGAAATGAAGAGCAAACGAACGACATGGATATGCATGCATGCTTCACACATCGTTCATATTTACGGTGACATACAATTGTAGTGTCGATCCTACTCCGTATTTTACAGCTTTTGTCTATGGCCATATTGATACTAGTACATTGATAAGTTTTACGGTATCGGTAATTTAGTAATGATACCTGTACATCGTGTATTCCAGCTACTAGGTTGGCTGTTGGTAGCTTGGTAGACTGACATCGGTAGCATACAGCAGTGCTGTTACAGCTGTTGTCTATGGCCAGATTGATACATCGTTACTGCACAAGGCCGATGTAAGTTTATCTCGTATTTGCAGCTTTTGTGTGTGTCCAGATTGAAAGATCGCTCTTTTATCCGTAAGTTTTAGTGATTGCTTACCTTCCAAACGTCGATGGGCATACATGGCCCCAAGTTGGCCTCATAAAATTGGGTGTACATGACAGATTTTTTTCCGTGATTCGACTGTACCCGTGTATACGACGCACCCCCGATTTTCAACGTTTTCCGACGAAAAAATAGTGCGTCTTATACACGGAACTTTACGGTACATTTTTGGGCTGCCTCTGTGCATGCTACATCACTGCCCTGATACATGAAAATACTTCTCTCACAATATGATTTGGAACAGAATCTGGACAGAATCTGGATGGTAGAGTTTATTTTAAAGACCCTGCATATAATGGCCACCTGTCTAACAGTGGCCAGCTGCCAACTCATGGTGTTGCCTGTGCTTGATATTTCAGCGTATACTGCAGCCTAGAGGAAATCAGGTCCAAATACATACAGTACAGCTATATAAGTTAACCTGATAAAAAAAGAGTAAAATCTTATGAGTTCAACCAGTAAAAATTTGACTGAAATCGGATGAAAAATAAGGAAGTTATGACATTTTGAAGTTTTGCTAATTTCTGCAAAACAGTTCTTGTACAGTAGATATGAATATGCAAATGAGTGAGGTAACCATGTCACACCCTCACAATTTTCCATTGATCGTGTACAAAAAAAAAAAAAAAAAAAAATGAAGAAAATTCAATGTTTCTGTCGTTGGAAGTCTGAAACATGACGTTATTCCTAGTTGAATAACTTCGGAATAGTGACCAGTTAGATATCATACGAGGATTTGAGCCTTGGGCATACACTGTAATTAGGTTTGAATGACAAACTAGAAATACGAGTGTACAAACTATACATGATAAGTTGTGAGGGAATGACATGCTCACTTTGCCATTATTTGCATATTCATATTGACTGTTCAAGGCTGCGTTTATCATCTTTCCTGTGTTTGAAACGGCTTTCAAAAGCCGCTTCCAAAATAGTTGCGTTTATCAACTCATCGCGAACACAAAAACTGGCCTTGTCACTGTGCAGCTGCATTGCGCATTTTGACCCGCATGGTTCGTAACCGCAGTACAAAGCTGTTTCAAAACAGCTTTGCGTTTATCTCGCTTCAAAGGGCTTCTAGAAACAGGTTTCTGGAAACCTGTTTCGGAAGAAAGCACAAATTTGCGGTTTTCAAAAAGGCTTTCCGAACCCCATAATCAAAACAGCTTTGTGTTCATCATCTCATAAAAATTCCCTGAAAGTCGTTTGGAAAACCTGTTTCTGCCGAGAAAGAGAGTTGATAAACGCATCCCAAGAACTGTTTCCCCCACAAATAGCGAAACGTCAAAATGTCATAACTTCCTTATTTTTCATCCGATTTCGATCAAATTAATACTGTTGAATTTGTTATATTTTACTCTTTCTTATCACACTAACTTATATTTGGACCTGATTTCCCCTTTCATACCCCTTTCAGTAACTCCTCTGGCTCGGGTCACACCTGAGCCAAGTCGTAAAATTTTGAGTTTATGAATGGGTCGGGACAAAGTGGCCCGCGCCAGGCTCGGGCCTCATGCCGATTGAAGAGTTTATGAACGATAGCAGTGCCAGGCTCGGGCCAAAATTCCTTGCACGGTCAAAGGTCACAATTACGTTCAGTTACCATGGTAGTTATCCCTTACATGGCCGAGTTTGTGAATGGGTCATCGTAAAATTAGCGCGGCTCCGCTACAGTTACTCAACGCAATTTTTACTACTTAGTGCGGGCCAAATTAGCTCGGGCCAGGAGCTGGCCGAAAATGCATGAGTTACTGAAAGGGGTATAAAACTCAAGGTTCAGTTGTGCTTGTACTTCGCATTGCATAATAATTTGTATGCCATACGATGTACGTTCTGAATCTTGAGGGCTTATTTCATGGCAATCAAACTTTTTATCAAATCAGAGGGACATTCTTGGGCACCAATAACACCTGGGTTTTTCTCAGAAACACAGACTTTTGTCTAAAGAATGCAAACCGCCCATCTCTGCAGTGCTGTAGCTACTTTTTCTTTTTTTTTCAAATTGCAGATACTGGCTCACCTCTCCCAGGTAAAAAATCTGAGTTCTGTTATTGTTTTGCTTGAAATTAATTAATTATTCATTATTAAGAAGCAAACAAGCACAAGGGTTATCTAGATGTCCGTACAATACACATACACATGTAGTTACAAATTTGCACCTGTTGGTGGATTCCCCATTCTCTCCAAAGAGTAGCAAAATGTGCAAATCACTTTACAGGGGAATGAAACCCCTACACTGTACACTGTACATGTGGACTGAAGAATGCACAAATATCAGAACACATCAGTGAAAGTTTGAGGAAAATCATGCAATCCGTTCAAAAGCTATGAATTTTTGAAGTTTTGGTGCTGCCACCGCCAGATGAGAAGACTACTACTGATCATAATGTTACGTATGGAAAACAAAATAAAGAAAATTCAACATATTTTCACCTTTCTCAAGTACTGAAATAACAATAGACTTACCTCTTTCAAATGCAGGGGGAATAACATTACTGCAAAACACGATATTTTCGCAACATGAAATTTTAACGAATTGGAGCCGACAGCCTTTTTCACAGCATGAAATTTTCGCAAATTGCTTCCAATATTCAATGTGTATTATGATGTACAGTATAGTGCAGACAAAAATTTGCACATGCATTTTAATATCGCGAATCTTGGCTCTCGCGAAATTCACGAAATCAAAATGCATGCGAACATTCCTTGTTTTACAGAACCCCTTATGTCAGTAACAACTTGAGGAAATGTGTACTTTTCATATAAAATAATATTTTGTGGAATTTTCTTTCTAGTTTATTGTTTTCAATATATGACATCATGATCTGTAGTAGGCTTTTCATCCAGTAGTGGTGGCATCAAAACGCTCCTGTATACATGTAGTTGAGAAATCTGGAAACGGAACCCGACGACTCAGCAGCGAATCCTCAACCATTCTAACAGCCAACTGGGCATATTTTAATATTTTCCAGAACAACAAGACTCAATCTTCAGCACTGCAATGGTACACATGTCAACAACTTTTTCTAGTCTACCATTACAAACTGTCAACAAGCTTTTCATATCCTTCTTTTTTTTTCTTTTGCACAGAAAGGTAGATACAAAAGAAACAGCAACAGTGTGAACTCCTTAAAATCTAACCTACAAAAGGCATGGGCACATTTATTCAATTTTTATGACCCACAGCCATACATTTTCTCTTTATTCCAACATTTACCCTTAGCATGCAATTAGCAGCATCCATTTTTTCTTTTTTCAAGAGGATGCAGAAGGGCAAATGTATACACAAGTTCTACGGTATTCTTTATGCCCAACATCAAGGTAACCCAAGACATATCAAAGTGAATAAAATGAATGTTAATCTTAATCAAGAATCATCATTGTAATTGTGAAAGTCTGTTCTATCCACCGACATGACCTCTGCCATCATTCAAGTCACTTTTCAAACTCAATGAATTGAATGATATCAAAACGATGCCAAAAAACAGTAGTTTTAATTAGGACCAGTATGAATATACAATGTAGGACATGTGACCAAGAAAATAGAATCTATAGTTCCAGGACGTTCACCAATCTGTTTCCTTGGGCGCAGTCACATTATGCAAAACTACAATGTATGCATGATTTTAACCTGTACTGTATTTTGCTTCGCATAGTTCGGGCAATGTGACCACAAATTTCTTGAAAAGTTAGCAGCGAAAATTCCTGCATACACTTGAGAAGTTTGGCATTGTGTGACGCCACATGGCTGAAATTTCCAGAAGTTTGTGACTGAAAAATAAAACATGCTGTTTACGCACATTTGCACTGTCACACATATGCATTTTTCATGGGGGAGGGGCCATTAACACAGAAACTAAGCATAGTTTTGTTGGTTGTAGTGTGACTGCATACTCAAACTTCTGGAGGTCATTGTTTGCTTCTCAGGTAGTTACCCCCCCCCCCCCCCCCACATCTTCACATCGCTTTAAATTTATTTTATTTCTAATGCCTGCCAATATGTTTTCACTGTTTTGTTTTGTCTGTTCGTGCATTTCTTTTTATAGAGACCCCCCTTTCACAATGCGGGGCTTTAAATTCAAACCTCTCAATATTTTGTCGTAGTGGCGCTCCGCTTGTAAATAAACGACTAGTATTATTGGGAGCGCGTCGGTTGAAATTTGGTACCGCATTTGGCCCAGTTTGCCTTTACAGTGAGAAAAGGCCGATTTTGGTACCGCATTTGGCCTTTTGCGCATTTACAGTGAAATGAAGGCCAGGCTCTGCCGTGGCCGAGCCAGGCCTTTTCACTCACTGGAGTAAACGGGATCATAGACTATGCTATGGACAATATGGTGCATGGAGCCCTAGACTTGGTCAATTTCTACCATTATTAATTAATGACCACACAAAGATGGAGACACTCATTGCACTGGTTGTTCAATGTTATTGTTGTAAACTCAAGACTTTAGACCACCAAGGAGGTTCAAGAGAATGGAGTCATAACCAGCTGGTCACAACTGTCTTATTTCCTTTGAACCCATGTTCAATGCCCCAACTCAAAAATATTTGAAGCATGTGCCAAACTGGATCTGCCGCTCAGATAGGAAGACAACTGACTCATGTCTCATTGCATAATCATCAGCCACTTTCTAAGGAAGATGCATTTTTGTGATGGTAATCACTTGTCTTTTCACCATCCCTATTTAAAAGATACATGTAGGTGAAATATAATGGTAAAACATGGGGATGCACTAACAGAAATTGAGCAAAATGATGAAATGAAAATCATTTGACTGGGCATGTTCGGGTAGTAATTATATTCGAAGATTATTCCATGTCATTTTTAATCGTCAGAATTGTGTGGAAAAGTGATAAAACTAGCTTTCCAGGAGGGTACAGTTTTGAACACTTTCACATGATACAGCCCTGATACACTTTTGCACATATTTTTGGAAGGGACTGACTTTTGTTTTGGCAGTGTATACAACAAACCACACTCACATCAGGAATGCACCAAACCCAAGGCCTCGGGTTAGAAAGTAAGATCTTCAAGAGAAAACTTGCATTTAAACAGACAAACGTTTGTGACAAGAAAAAATAGTGAGGAGAACAGACGATGAGAATGAATCAGAGACCATTTATTTACAAAAAAATAAAGTTGTCTAGAATGTAATCTCAGAAAAAATGTTATTTCCACCGTAGTGATGTTCCCAACACTTGCAAGTACAGCTGTAACTCCTGTTTGTGTTCTTAAGTTGGACTAAAGCACACATGATGTTCATTAGCTGTTTTATTGATGAATGAAACTGCCCCTGCCACAAATAGGCACGCTGCCGCAAATGGGAGTATATGCAGTGATTGTACATAGACCACCTGTAGTCTATACCGCATTGCATTTTACTAACGCTTGGCTGTATCCAGTGACTCGGGCTGTGGGTACAACCACACACACTTGTAAGTTGTGGCTGGATGGTATAAAAGACAAACATTCGTGGTTTTATACCAGTACACTGCCTCTTTTACATGCTTTAAGATTTCATTTCATTTTAAAAACAGACAAGCAAAATATAGCCAACTATAGATTGCTCAGGAAGACGGCGGTATCGAACCGGGGTCATCAACAAAATGGCACAAGTGCACCTGTGCTGTGGCCCAGTGGGATTCTTCTGTACACTGTGACTGTCTGTAGACCAAACATCTATTTAATGAAAAACTGACAACTGTTTGAATTACAGCCAGTTGGAACTTCATCTCTTGTCGTTGATTATGCTTGTCTTGTCTTGAACTTCCTTGAGACTACACAAGTTTATAATAGCGTGGATGTGTCTTCTTGGACATTTTGCTGACTAAATACTAACGTTACACTGGTCTAACTGTTACAGAATACAGAGGAGATCTGAGATAGAAACACACCCTTTACAGACTATAGTATTGCGTTTATTGATTCATAAATGATTGGTATTCATGGTGCTGGCGGAGGACACAGAGAAAGCTTGTTGGTTCAAAACGCTTTACCCATACCCTATTCAATCACTTGCACAGTGGTAATAAATGCTTACAAAAATATGAGCTGGATCGGAAAATAGAACATGAAAATTAAATCACTATGCAACGGAAACACACATCTCGCATTTTCCTACCAACTAACGTTACAGCTGGCACTCAACATGGGCACGACAGGTGTACATTGGCCCCACCGCGCACCGTCCCGCGCGAGTCGGGTACACAGTGCAGGCACCTCCACAGTACCACACGCACGTCTTGGCTCTGGCTGTACATAATGTACACAACAGAATGCGAGGCTTCCGAAAAAAATATGAAAATATCAGAGAGAATCAAAATTTCTTACCATTTGTGTTACCGTATGTGATGGTAATCAAATAGAGCCACAGAAGTGGTACAGCTACGACGTATAACCGCCACATCATACATATTGTCGGTGAAGCTAGCCCGCTAGCAACACCAAATCTCCACGAAAAACAGCTATTTTGTCACAGCATATCAGCAATATGGCGACTTATTAACACACTATGGCTCGTAAACAGGTTTGGCTTGTTCCACTAGAAAATAGGGGAGCAAAAATTTTCTATGTCGATATAATGTAAATTGGAACATACTTTCTATCTTTTCTACTCATTTAAAATTCTAATTCATTATTTTTCTTTAAAAAGTTACTTTGAATATGAAGTATATTGTTCAAAAAGTTTTGTTTTCTGCATTGAGTTCCCATCATTTCCATCAATGAAATGGACTACGCTAACCGCGAAGGTAAAAGGTGTGAAATTTGCTGTCCTTTGACATGCAAATAATGCGCAGACGATTGACAATTATCGCCAGTACGCAGTAAACAAGTTCGTGAGTAATAAAATTGCCCAGGAATTGTGTGTAAGGTATTCCGGGGTTAATAATCAAATAATTTTCATCCACAAATTATCAGAAATAATCTGTACATGGAACGTTTCTGCTGGTGAAGACGAAAGTGTAGACTTAGAAAGATTTGCAAGAACTTCAACACGATTGTCTTATACTGCTGCCTTGATTTTTAGAAAATGAAATCATGAGCTACTATGGTGAAACTATAAAAGTACATGATAACATAATAACGCTTCAATTGGTATAATAGTTACCACAATGTAAGTCAAATTTTTACCATGAAATTACACATGTCACGTCTCCATACTGACCTAATGCGAAGCAAGTACATACAGATACACCCCTCCTCCTTCAAGGCAACGTGAAACTAACAAATTTCATATTTTGGACCAAAATTTTATCCTTTAGTGATTGGTTGAAAGAGTTTAACGTGATTATAGGTATTTTCAGCTATTTCAGAAAGTTGGCAAATTTGACACTCCATAAAATACTATTTGCAAAATGACGTCACTTCTAAGACGACATTTTGCAAATAGTATACTATTTGGAAAATTATGTCACAAAGCAATTCTGAAATTGTGCGCAGCTTTGTACCCGTCACTTTGTGAAAATGTAATTTTTTTAAACAACTGTGACATCACAAAGCAATTCTGATATAACGCACTGCGCCGTATTGGTCCCTCTGTGAAATGTAACAATTTCTAACAAAACAATTGTGACGCAACAAAGCAAATTTGACATTGCGAGCTGCTCGTACCGTCGACGTCACTCTGTGAAATGTATCAGTTTCTAGCAAAACAATTGTGACGTCATAAAAAGCAATTCTGACATCGCGCATTGCTGCGCACCGTCTGTCTTGTAAAATGTAACATTTTTACCTCCGCCAAAAAGGAAAATGCAAAATAACTCAAAAAGTTATGAACGGATTTGGATGAAGTCAGCAGGAAAGGTCGAGAATAATACAAGGAACAGATCACTAAATTTGGGTAGTGATCTGGCAATTTTTATGGATTTTATAAAGGATTTTCGATATTTTGGCAGGTAGAGTCAATGAACTTGGGAGGTCAAGCTGCGCATTTTTGAGGTTTTAATACGCGCACTAAAGTGCGTGCTCTAGTTTCTGCTATGGCGAGGCGCGCCGCGCAGCTGAGGGTTTATGACGTAACAAAGGCTTCTTTATTGGGAAATCGGGCGATTTTCAGCATGCATATGTATGGATGGAAATCACTGATCTCTATGGAAAAACATGATCATTGGTGGAAATAATAGCTACTTGGCGGAGGTCTGCGCTCTCAGAGTGCTTCTCTAGTTTGAATTTTTGATACAATATATAAAACAAATATACTTTGCTAATTTCGAGTTTCTTGTTAAAACTATAGGCATCGGTGCCTGCAAAAGAACTATTCACTGAGGGGCTGCGCCCCTCAGTGAATAGTTCTTTCGGACTCACCTCTGCCGGTAGTAAACTCTCAAGGCAAAGTATTTGTATACTGTAACCACAATGGTAGCCGGGGAGAAGTTTTCAGATTATCTAGTCGTCTGTTGTTTTGTTATCATACCACACAAGATATTCTCATGTTCATATTAGTAGGGCCAATACTTTGTGTTTTTCATAGTGAAATACAGAATCACTAAAATATGTCAAAAACACAAATGGGATGCACAACATTGTCTTCAGCATGAAAAACAAACCAAATTCTTGAGATTAAATTCTTCTTAATAATTATTATTTTCAACTATTTTGCAATATCTGGAGAAAAAAAAAAAACATGCTAGAATCTAATTAAAAGGCACGCTTGTGTACTTAAGGTCTTTAAAAAAAGACCTACACAATAACAAAGGTCTGAAGCCAAATTTGAATAAAGCATGAATGGTAATGATAATGATAATAAAAATGGTTATAATAGTTATTATAATAATGATTATAATTATAATAATAATATTAAGATAATAATAATAAAAGATTTATCAAACATAGTCCAGGCTAGAAGGCACCCAACCTTGTTTTTTGATATATACAATGTTTTTTGATGGTTTCTTGTCAATTCGAGGGTGCTGATTCCAAATCCGATTGATGCCACTCGCGTAACCTTGAGCATTTTCGGCAAAATGCAAAAATCCAAAATGGCCGCCAGAAATGCTAATTCGGCCGTGATAAACACAATAATGTGCATTATATGACCAATTATTCCACCAAACTTCGTACATTATTGTTCCTATAGAGTTACTCCATATGCATTTGCAAGCGAATTTTCATTTCATATAGGTTCATTTAGCATTTAAAGCTCATTTTTGTATTCAAAATGGCCGCCATTCCTATGCTTATGTACTATATGAATGGCAAAACATATGCATGGAAATATAGAACAAATTTACTGTATTTCCAGTCCCTTACCTACGCTATCATAAAGTTTTGTATGTGCAATATGTTGGGTGTCACTTACAATATATAGGGGGGCTACATTATGAGCATTTAATATTCATAAGCCTTACGATGTTGAACACAATTTCTTATATATTTCATTTTGTCTCAACAAAAGTCTCAACAATATATATTCACTACCGTCTCGCAAAGAATGAATATACCATCATAGTCTACATGCCGGTTGAATATAAACATGTAATACTAACACAATATATCAAGGAGCCTAGATACATGGTATTTATCAAATAATGTTGAAAATGGAGGGGAAGCTAGAAAGCAAAGCTTGTAATATGCATTCCCCTAAAACCATATTAACAAAGTACAGAAAAATCCTATACAGTAAGTGCAGAGATACATGGTTGCAGACAAAAACACATCGGACATTAATGGCACAACTAAAAACCCTTTACATTGTAGATTTTTTTTTTCCAGCAAGGAGTTGGGGGGTGGGAGCAGTCCTGAGGCGAGTTCGAAATGGATCATAATCTCCATCACTTTGATATGATTTAATTTAGAAGTGCCGCCTTGATATTATCGAGCAAACCTGATTTTCTTCTTGAATTAAAACAACAACAAAAACTGTTGAAGGCATAAACGAAACTGTCCTAATGCAATACCGTACAAACTGTTCATTAAACATCAACCAAGGAGCAATGTGAGATACCTCTTTCAGTTCTCTCACAGTTCTCAGGTGTTGATAATACATGTATACACTTTGACATCATGATCTCATTCAGTGTTGTCTTAAAACTAAAACTGTCATTTTTATTGTCTTTAAAGAACCCTTAATTTAATTGTATGTTTAGCAGCAGGCGACATCAGCCCCAAGTTTGCAGAATTCTCAGGCTAAAGATGCATATTAGTCCTGCAATTGTTTTAATTGCAACCACATCTGGTGATGTTCAGCACTTCCTCAGGGGTCAGAGGGCGATTATTTGCCATAGAAACAGGATGAAGACATGAAGACTTGCTTGATCACCACCCGTTGAAGCCCTGTGGCTTTTGTTGCCAGGCCAGAGATAGTGTTGTCGGTAACTTGGGTAGTATCAGAGATGACATCAGACCAGCATCTGCACCAACCTGTTTTGGGGTCAAAGCTTTCAAGTTACAGTAGGGAAATCTATAGGCTTGTGGGATTTCAGGCGCATTGATGGCAGGTTGTTCAAGGGGGCATTTCATGAAGTGTTTTGTCAGATCTTTTCTTTTTTACAAACTGTTATAAGCTATTAAATCCTTGCATCTGATTGGCTGAGAGCAAATTTGTCAGACAAATTTGTCCGACAAAATGCTTCATGAAATGCCCCCCCCCCCCATGCTATCGTGTTTGGAAGGTCAAGGTATGCGTTGACGGCACTGGTGACACTTGCCATCCTTTCCTTCCAGTGTGAGGGAGAGTGATTGAGTGCCAGTGAAGGAGGGTGGACTTCCTTAGCCTATGCTTGGAAGGCTTGCCACAGAGGGCTGTCTTGAACATGGCGTTGGCAAGATGGTTACTAAGATGGAAGGCATGGATCTGATGATAATCTAATAAAGGTTGGGGCAAAGTCTCCAGAAGATGAAGTACTCCACTATTGTCTTGAGATGGGTCAGTATTCGGCTCATGTCATCCAAGGACTTTAACCCTGAGACGTAAAGGCAAGATCATCTGCAAACTTCCTACGTGAAGTGAATGTAATGTCACCACATATATGTTAAAAAGACCTCTAGTGGAGTTAATTTACATCCACCATTAAGGAGGCCATCATTCAGAGTCCTAACACAGCTGGTCTGGTTACCGAGAGCAATCCTGAATCTGAAGATTAAAGACAAGCAGTGTGAAGTTGTTATAACACTGCTTTCAGAATAAGGCAGCACTGTACAGATCTCAGAGTCTCCCTCGATATCATAGGCCTATACTCAAACACATTCACTCCGAAAAAAAAAAACCGTGGTAAAATTCATCTGCCATGTTCATCTGGGTTAACATCAAAAACTTTGGGGCATTGTCTTCATTTCAGAGATTTGACAACAGGAAGTGAGGTGGTCCCTTTTTCCACTTTCCCCTGCCTCATGTTCTTTCTCGGATGAGGGGACTGAAAAGTTTGTATAATATCACTTTTAGATAGTGTAGAACAGGACAGTTAATTGGAAATTTCATTTGTGTCATCATCTAGGATTCAGCCTTTTAATTCAGTAAATCAGAATGAATATTTTGATGTTGAACATCTCAAGGCAAGTAAGTATCAAATGTTCATATCTTATAATTCCTGACAAACGATCTTGATGTTGGCGTCAATTCAAGTTTTGGTGGATTTTTCCTAATACCTAGGGAAAATTTCAGGTTGAGGTAGCAAATTTGGATGTTTGCATAAAAAAAAATAAAACAGCCTTTGTTAGTAACAACCTTCTGATTTATAATCAGCACACAAATTGGTAAACAGTGTACCTGAGTGACAGAAAAAAAATAAAATTTGTTTATTTCACAAGCTCTGCCGTTCATATTGTGCAGGGGTATATGAGTGGCGTCCATTTTGAAGTTTTGTATTAAGAAGAATATAATAAGCCTAAAAACAATAAACTTTCTGTTTGTTTGCTTTTTTGTTTGCTTGTTTTGCTAGTGGCACTCATCAGATTTGCATTGCACATGCAAAACTTGATAAAAGCGTAGGTATGTGACTGGAAATTCGTCTTCTATTTCTATGCATATTTTTTGCCATTTATATAGTACATGAGTATAGGAGTGGCGGCCATTTTGAATTGAAAATAAGCTTAAAATACTAAATGTACCTCTTCAAATGAAAAATTTCTTGCATGTGCAAGTAGAATTACTCAAGGAACAAAAATTTTAAAAACTTTGATGGAATAATTTGTCATAAAATTGACATAACTGGGATTATCATGGCCAAATTAGCATATCTGGCGGCCATTTTGGATTTTTGCGTTTTGCCGAAAATGCTCAAGGTTACGCGAGTGGCATCAATCGGATTTGGAATCAGCACCCTCGAATTGACAAGAAACCATCAAAAAACATTGTATATATCAAAAAACAAGGTTAGGTGCACTTTCTATGGAGCCTAGCCTGGACTAACAAGCAAAAAATCTAAGAGAGATAGAAAGGGAAAGGGAACATAAAAAATTGTCACCATTATGGTAGTGAAGACTACTAAGAACGTAGTATTTAAGGTGCTCACCGGTACACGAGAATCTAGATGATTGTACAAAGAAGAAGAAGAGAGTGGAAAATAGGTCAGCAACTGAGCAGAAATGGCTTGAAATGTGAATACACAGAATATTATTATTTTGTTGCATCTAACTAATACCCTAAATATATAGTTCAATTTTCTACTTCACACGTAATAAATTGTTGATCTCCCTTTGGCTGCATTGATAGAGTAAATATCATTACAGGGTTTATATAGGCCGTATTGACGCATGTAAAATGATGGTGAGAGTTTTGCTTGTAAACATATTAATTTCGGCGTGAATTTTCAAGGATTATTATAGGGTAAAATATGGATAGACCTATTTGTGATATTCGTCGCAAACATTATGCTACACAATGGCGGACACAATGGGCAGCTGGGTGGAATCAAATTTGTGTATAAGTTGACGTAAACGGTATGATAAGTTTATTTTCGTCCAAAAAATATATATATATGAACATCCAGAGAGCGAAAATCTGTGTTGAAAAAAAAAGAGACAGGGTTAGATTCGAATATTTTTTTTGCGTTATTCCGATGGTTCTTTCATCCGAAATTAAAACAAAATTGTTCATTCCGAAGGTTTTTTAATCCGAAAATGAAAGAATGTGTGCACCAACGAACCACCGGAATTACGAACTCCATTAATAATGAATTGTAACCACAGTTTCGAAGTATAGGCCGATATAAAGTGTGCTCAAATTGTTTCGTAACACCTAGGAAGTACGTATGAATAAATTATGTCTTCTTTTAACTTTACAAGCACATAAAATGTTGGTTTTATTGGCCTCTTTTTTCTTTATTCGAATTTCGTTCAATTTCACAGAAAAAACCCAAAACATTATGCAAAGACAAACTGCATTATAAACAACATTGTACAAAATAATGTCAATCTTACACTATATAAAGACACTATATAAACACACACACACACACAAACACACAAACACCTAAATAGGATTGTGACCATTACACCACTCTAGGGTTCTTGTATTTCATGGAGAGTTTCGTGAAAGCCATGAGAGAATTCACATGCAAGCAAACAAACATACAAAATGAACAATAATTGCAACGTTTTGTTTGCACCTCCCAATGACATTATAACTGAGCAAAATAATGATGTGTAAGATAGATAATTAAGAAAATTAAGCTCAAACTATACAATCACTCTCAGACCTTTTGTCATAACTTATGTAAGCCACATCCACGAGAGTTGTATTAGAAAAAAAAAACTTGATACGTGTAAACAAACGAAATACAACATACATAATGAACGAAGTCCCACATATTACATTGTATTACATTATTTCGGTTATTCAAATGGCAAAGTGTTTAGTGAGTTAGTTTGCTCGCTTGTTTGTTTGTTTGTTTGTTGCTTGTTGCTTCTCTGCAAGGCTTCTAAGAATTCAACCGTCCAGAATAAACAGGGTTTTTTTTTTTAAACTATCGAGGCATAGAATTTGCTTCTATCAGTGAGCTGATCTGTGAACTCTTTCTATACTGCGCATTCACGTGCTAGGGGTACGGTACCATGAAGGGCTCTCGTCATTTAAAACTATAATTAGTTTTATATACTTAGTATATGAAGTTGTGCTAGCCTAGTAGTAGTAATAGTAGTAACATACTGTACTGGTGTAGCAATATTATAATCGTACATCAACATCATCATTTAGCTTCTCTTGCCTATGTCCCAGTTTGTTAATTGCTCACTTTCATTGTCTATCAAGACTCTTGATATACCGCATTGACAAGCTTATTATGTTATGATATTGTGCTGAATGATATTCTAGTATTATCGACGAAACTGTTTGTCATGATGAGCGAGCGAGCTCCCCCCCCCTTTCTCTCTCTCTCTCTCTCTCTCTCTCTCTCTCTCTCTCTTCGTTATGATATATTTTTACATGTACCAGTATGGTACATGTATGTGTAGGGACATTTACCCTTGCTTGAAACAAAAAAGAAAATCGCGATGTTCAGAAAAATCGTGACATTTTGGTGGAAATTGATAAGCAACCACTCCTAAACTCTCTGAACTATTTATGTGTTTAAATAAATGTCCCAATACATTGTATAGAATGAATGAATGAATGAATGAATGTGTATATAAACAGGGAAACATTATTCTTCTTCACCAAAACAGAAAAGTTGATGAACTGAGATATGATAATGACTATTGGTCACGGATCAGAGACGCTTAATGAATGTCGTGTAAAATTATTGTAATGAGACAATGATATTGTGTGTAAAGCTTTAGTCAAATTGTTACTTGGATTGGGCAAATTGACCTAGGTGTAAAAATGTTACAACTTATTGGTATAACATTCTGTACCAGTCCTGTTCCATTCGACTTTACCGATTAATAGTCTATTTGTATTCCTTTTGAGAAACGTGTGGAGAGTAATGCAATAAACTTTAAAGTTATATTGGTATCAGCAACACGTGAATTTATCTTTGATGTTATGATATAATACGATGTCAAAATGTATACCCTTATTCCATATCTTGAATATGTATTTTTTTTTTTGGGGGGGGGGGTAAAATTTGTATTTACGAAAAAGATTCAAAAACCAATAAATAAATAAATATTTCATGAATAACCATGGACATATTTTGCCATGCATTGCATTAGTAAAAATATAACTCGTTACTTCTGCATTCAAGGGAGACTGAGAGAAAAATAGAAAAATGAAGGGAGAATAAAGGAGAAAGAGAGAGAGAGAGAGGTCGGGGATTATGATAATAGAGGTGGTAAAAAAGTATGTGATAAGGGGGGGGGGGTGTACGCCTTTCTTTTAATGCGATCGGGGACGTTATAAGCTAGCCGTCGTAATTAGTGATTATAAAAAGATGTTTACTCGTTCTTCCCGTACTCGATTGACCCGATTACCTTTCATATTTTCTGTACACCTACCAAGGACTTGTTGACAAAAGATCACATGCGCGGGGCGGCATTTCCGCATTTTTGACATTCCGACAGTCACACCTTTTCGATCATTACTTTTGACATCAACTCGCAAACACGAAAACAGCTCCGGGATCTTGAAGAATGCATAAACAGAAATAATGTGTGCAGCTTTCAAAAGTTCCAAATAAACAATTTTCCATTCCATTATAGGATGAATGAAGGCTTTGACTGAAGTTTAAAAAAAAAATGATAAAGATAAAATCTACAACGACCGAGACTTAAAACGGTCGACTCAAGGTTACGTTTCCTATATAGCCTGGCGTCTGTATTGAAACCAATATGAAAATAGAAGGCAAAGACATCTATCTCGTCAACAATTTAACACAAGACTGCATATTTTCCTTTGAATGCACGCCTGCAATTTACATTACAACGACGGCTTCCTTTAGAAGTTTGCACACACAAAATGTCCATGACACTATATACTTTATGATATCGACAAACACTCGAAATTCGATCGTGAATGTATCCGCACACGGACCAAACAGGGAGCAAAACAAGAGTCGTTATAATATGGATCAAAACGAAACAAAATGGAACACTATAATATTCTACAGAAATTACCTTATTCATTCTCGTTTCCAAACTGGAGAGATATGGCCTTGAATGTCGGTCGTTCACCCGTTGGCCAAAATCAATACACGTTATATTCTTAAAGTGATGTCAGATTTTCCTGCGTCTAAATACATTAAAATATAATTATATCATCAGAGTCCCTTTATACGGATACACGTTTTTATCAACTCACAATATAGAAATAATTTGCATTTTAGAATCAAGGGAAACTTTTCTCTGCAACAGCAATAACGAGAGGTCTCATGGGAAAGGGAAATATTGAAAAAATATGAAAAAAATGTATAATGGAGAAACTTGTGCAAATTTGACATTCCACATAATTCTCAATCTATATGTCAGATTTTGATGAATCGTCTGCCATTCTGTCTTTTTCCCCTTTTTTACTCTGTTTATTAAAATCAACATGACCATGGGGTATATTTGTATTTAAAACAAACTTTTCCTGCAGTCTGTGTAATTCACCACTGATTTATATACAGATAGGGCCTACAGGAGAGGTAAGCACTTCTGTTGCAACTCTGTGTAATCCATAATCCTCTCCATGATTAACATGAATAATTCAAAATCATTCATGAGGAAAGTTGAGAAAGAAAACGTTTGGAGGAGCAAAGACTAATTCGTTGTTGAAAAACTTGTACAGTCGTCAAGTGAGTTGTTTGTGTTGTTTTCGTTTTTTGTGTCTTCTTCAAACACCTCAGAAGTTATGCCAAATAAAACAAGAGCGTCATATCATCAACTGTCAGTAAAGACTCATTTGTAAAGAGAGAAAAACTCTAACAATAATTCTGAACCAGAGATTCGTACTGAATCTCATCGTGCTAATCCCTCGCAAGGAAAAATAAAAATAATGTACTTTCAAAATTAAGAGGCATTTATACAACTGCAGGCGCTTCCAAAGCGATCTGAATCTCCGTAGCCCCATTACCTTATTGAGATGGGGATTCAGGTTTTAAATTTTTAATCAGAACCCACTAACATGACATATTAAAGAGTTAAAATTTAAGCAAAGAAAATAGGATTCCATTTTCTTTGATCACTTTTTTCACATACCACCCGTCAGTTTCCCTTTGTTTGCGTTTATTAGATAGTAAAGATCATATATAGTTATTCTAGAGGAATTAAAAGTCTATTTGATGAAAATTGGTTTTGAAATGGTTGAGATATCCAACAACAAAACAAAACAAAGTGGTTCTGTACTTTAAATAAAGAAAGATAAAAAAAATCGATCAATTACAGATTGTTGCCGATGTTACGATATAAGCAGAGAATAGGAAAGAGGGAGGGGTGGAGAAGGGGAGTTAGAGAAGACATACCCCAGCAAGATGTCAATGCCGACAATTGTTGCTTGCCGTGTTTACCGGAAATCAAGATAAGCCATGTTTATGCACTTTATTGTTTGTTTTGTTACTTTTTTTATACACGAAAGAATTCATGGAATTTCAAGCCCTGGTGGAAAATAATTATCTTTTCTTCTTCCCTGGTGCATGACCACCAACTAATCAGTAAACACAAATATTCGCTTGAAACAAACAAGATAGGTTCTAAATCATAGCCAACGTACGTCATTGCCATAAACAACCAAACTATTCCATCTGTGCCGTATTACAGCTCTTATTATCCCCCGCTCCCCGCCCCCTCCCCGATTCTCTCTGTATTTCTCTTTGTCAGACTATACCCTCTCCCTCTTTCTTCACCGCGTCCACTTGCCCAGATGCAAAACGCCTTCCTTGAGCCGCAAATAATTTTGGCAATTATACCGTCCTTTTACAAGAAGGGTCACAGGCAGTTGCGTCTTTCGTAAACACGTCGTCAAATTGTCACCATTAGACTATTCCCCTCCCCTAACTGCCAGACGTTGTAACGTCTGGTCTACTCATTTATTTTGAACATGAAGTTATGTTTATCAGATTTTTACCAACAAATGAGAACAATGACGTTTGTTGCATTCTCAACGACGCAGCAAATCACCATGTTTCGCATATATCACGAACAATCCGCCATCCCACACAGTTTGTACTTTGGGCGGAAAACACGCGGCCTCTAGATAGAGCATTATTTGGTGGAAAATTCTTCCGGATTGTTATACATCGTCATCATTCACGTCATTCCTTCTTTAAAGTCGGGGTGCTCTTGTTCATTCAGTGTCCTCCCCGAGGCTTCCCGAAGGGCTTGGTGCAGCAAACAACGTGCTTCATCTAAACATTATCGTCTGGAGGTCTTTTTTTCGGTCGTTATAGAAGCATTGTGTCTACTGAAAATCTCAGAAAGGAATACAGAGCTGTTGTCGGCAACTTAATAGTGAAATTTCACGAAAGATATGAAAATCCCCCCCCCCAAAAAAAAAAAAAAAACAACAACAACAACACGAAAACATGTCCTTTGGCAGGAACACATTTTGCAAGAGACGACAGCAAATTGCGATATAAAATTAATCTTATATGAAGAGCTTGGTCGCAAAATAAGTTAAGCGCCATTTTCAACACGTTAATTATTCGATATAAAGTCAGTTCATATCATAGACAGTATAATAAAATTTTTCCAATGATACATCACTTGTTTTATATCAAGGAATATTCTTAAAGTCATGATAACAACAGTCTAACATTTTCTTATGATTTTCTTCGTTTTTAGCAACTTTAATTGCAAATATATATAAATTACCAAAAATGGATTTACTTCCTTTTGTGATCAGATTCTTCATATCGAGGGAGTATACAAAAGACAGGCAAATAATTATCCATCATTGTGCGAAGAGACCGTTCCATCAATTCGCAATAAGGTCATGATTTAAAGGGATGGTACAGTATTGGTGGAGATGAGAATTGGGTTTTAACTTTTTGCGAGATACCAAGAAAACACTTATAGAATAGTACAGAGCATACCATTTTAAGAGGAATTCAAATCTTATTTGATGAAAATCGGGTTTAGAATGACTGAAACATCCAAAAACAAAGTAAAATAAAGCGATCATAATAAAATGTGGGTCCCACACTTTATTAGAATCGCTGTTTTGGATATCTCAGCCATTTCAAAACCAATTTTCATCAAGTAAACGTTGAATTCCTCATGGAATTACATGCTCTTTCATATTTCATAAGAGGTTTCTCATTATCTCACCAAAAAATATTAGAAACCTGAAATTAGGTCTAAACCAAAACTATACAATCCCTTTAATCAAGATGGCAATTAGGTTTTTATATACTGCTTCTGAACTGTATTGAATAAAATTTAGCTGGTCCCTTGCTTCCTGTTACAGCATGAAAGCAACATACTCCCAATCTCTCTTCTTTTCTTTTTTTCCAGACAGGTTCATCCGGTACATAATCGCACCTCTATGATCAAAACAATATAGCAACGAGACAGAACAACAACAATAACCAAGCAGCAGCTTGTTTTGAATAACAACATTTTCCTCTATGGAATGAAGTTTTGTTACTCAGAGAGAGACTATTGTCACACTTCTGCGCGATAAACAGCTCTGCTGATGGTTCCGCTACCACCCCACCCCTTTTATTACCTTACCAGAATAAGTAAGTGAGAAGTCAACCTTTGTCATTATAGCATCAACACATTTTCTGAATAAGATGAAGATTCAGTTTGAATTAAAAGAACAACAACAAAATAAAAAAGAAACTAAAAATGGATAGAGTATTGCCGATATACCACTGTCCGAATAAACGCGACCGTGAAGCTTTATGATCTGAAGAGCATCAATTCCGAGTTACAATACATCCAACGTACGGTAACGTAAAACTGAATAAGTTTGGACAACCTAAACGTCCAGCTTTTTAATAGACCTCAATTCTAATAATAGGCCCTATATCATACACAGGTTTGGCATATCATTAGGGCAGTTCATCTTTGCTATCTTTCAATCTGTGATACGAACGTTAAAATGTAATTCTCCATGTGCTATGCCATGAATAAATCTGAACTTTAGAGTTAATGAATGGGTTGAGCGCCCGAACAGTCACGTTCACAAGTTCTTCTTCCCCTTTCATGAGTTGACGATTCATGTCATCACTGACCGCATCGGTTTTGTTTTTTCCACACTTGCATCATGCGTATACTTTGGTGCCAGAATGTTTGGGGCTTGCGATGGACACAGTGGGACGGTGGAAGATCCAAGAGTGCGGATGGGTTGGAACGTAACAGGTTGGAACTTGGTCGATAGATGGCGCTATGGGTGACGAAGCAAATGTGCAAAATGACTTTTCGCGTCGCAACCATATCGATGGTTTTAACAGTAACTGCAAGTCAGTTACCGACTATATTTCAAGTACTCTACGCGGAAGTATTGTACGTCACTGGCTGGATAAGTCGTTTAATAATAACGAAACGCTTTCTGTTCACCAATGGGCAGATTATCAGTCTTGTATTCGAATTATAGAAATATTGTGTTGTAATCAGTGCTCCACCCGCTAGAGTACGATTATTGTGTCTTTTGACGCCAAAGTATTTTAGCAACATACCTATGATGTATGCATTCTTATTTGAGGGTTTTGCACTGTGACATACTTATGTAATAATCTACTGATTTGCTGCTGTGGAATGATGTAAAAGAGAGTCATTTTCAGGAACATTAGCTGGTGAACACACACACATAGGTCCTAATCATATACATGTGTGTATATATCTTTATCTATGTATCCATATATCATATATATATATTTATTTATGAAGAGTTTGTTCGCAAAAACCGATGTCCATATTTGCCAAGTGGAGATATTTGTGATTAAAGGTCAAGAAAAATAAAGAGAATAATAAGAAAATTTTTGCTTCTTTTGACCGTAACTTCAAAAAAATACCTTTATATGTAGTGACCAATATAAAAGGTATTATTTTGTACTTTATGACAGAGACCGTACTTCAAAATCTTCAAAAATGGACTTATCGGTTATTGCGAACAAACTCTTCATATATATATATATATATACATATATATCTATACATATATATTTATGTATTTATTTATTCAGACGTATGTAGTTATGAGTAAGCGTATTTCAATAAATTTACAAGTCTATGCAGTGCATTCCTGTTATAATGAACACAGTTATAACGAAATTCTGGTTAAAATGAAGTGAAAATTGAGGCCGGAACATTATTTGCTCTGCGGTTTTTACTGTTATTTGTTTGGTTATAATGAAATTTCTATATAGTGAAAGAAAACTGCTGGTCCTGAGGACTTTGTTGTAGCGGGAGTCCACTGTAGTCATTCATCTATCAAGTCAGTCTTTGTTGAAATATATAAAAGCTCTGTAACGTTCCTTAATGTAATTTTAAATCGATATTCACTGCAATACAAATGGGAGAAGGGAAATGAGGCAAAATGACCAGTCATTTTATCAACACAATACGACAGAAACACAGCACAGTGCAGCAACAGGAGTTCCAGTTTTTCATAAGATGATTTTTATTAAAGTTTAAGTGGCATTGTAAAAACATTCACTTTATCTTCATTTTTTTTCACTTCGTTCATCAGGCAACAGTAGTTTGCATGGAACACAACATCTGTTTTGACATCACACCAGTATCAATGTCATATCACTATTTAATGCCCAGTTCATAGCATCTAAGAGCATCACAGTAAAATGACTAAGCAATGACTAAGCATTGCAAAACCTACAAATCGACATTCACTCAGGCTGATTTTCAAAGTAGACCCCACAACAAATTATAATCACGTCTAGGATCAGCTAGGTCAAAATGTTGTTTCTGTAGTTTGTTATTCAGTCATCCCTTTTCCATCTAAATCAGAGATTTTTGAAACTTGAATTGTAAGTTTTAGGAGAGTTTGTGAAAGTTTTTCAAAGATCCATTTGTTTTCACCAGTGTTTCTTTTTCCCAATCTGACATCCTTCTCAACTTTCTGACCAATGTGCTCATAAAATGAAGCACAAAATCCTCAACAAAAACTTTTTCAAAACAAGACACCAGTAGCACCGATAATTTTGAATAATCAAGAAAAGAATGTGCATAACTGAGTTATTAAATATTCAGGTTGTTTGTGGCATCTACACAGTGTACTGTTTTGTGTTTACATCATGTTCTTTGGCTTTGCAAGAAACAATAAAAATGGGGGGGGGGGAGTTTTTGGTTAATCATGCATGTATAGTCCCTCTAGAGTGGTTTTAAAGGTTTAGCTCCCTTTTCATATCACACACAAAGCAATAGAAATAGTGAGTTTGTGTGGTTAAATAGGTTTCAAGCTTCAAAGCTCTTTTGCTCGAAGTTACTATCTCGTTGTTCAGATTTCTTCCAAAATGTTACAAACACATAATTTCAATACCTTAAATGTCATTTTACAGCTCAAAATATCATTCAAAATGAGAAGTAATTTGAAAGTCTCCATCTCATGACTGTTGTAAGTTTTGTAATCCAAGGTCACAAGTGGCGCAGGTTGCTTAGTCCCACATGTCCCACATGAGCTTTTGTTATGAATCCAGTGCTAAGAAACCAGTGTCATATCATCTTCTCCATTATGCAAGATATTTTCAAACATTAAAAAAATGTTTGCCTCTCCTGACCATTTACAATCTTCTATCATGGATTTTGATTCCTACTCCTAAGATTTCTTGCATTCAAGTCATAGCTAGGTGGGTAAATTGTATGTAAACTTTGATTTTTTTTTTTATTATGACATGTACAAGTATTTTAACCTCAGTCTGTACAATTGTCATTTTTCTACAAAATCAAACTTTGCTTGCTCCAATACCAGATTCATTTGGCATGAATACAACAACTCATCAATACAACTTTTACTGTTTCCTCACTAAAAAGATCATGTAACAATTATTACTTTCTGACAACATTTACTGTACATATCTTTGACAACATTCTACACCATAGCATATCATTTCACATCCGGTAAAAGATACAAGATTGTCAATATAAAGTACTTAATTCAAGAATGACTACAAACATTGTATCATCTTCCTACTGAAAATTCACAGGTAACATACAGAAACACACTTTTCTTTAAGTCTAATCTAGCTAAAACAATGTTCATGAATAGCTTAAAAAATGATGTATTAAAAAAATTCTAGCTCTTGAACAGTTCAAGAGTGACGTGTTAGCACGAAAGGCCTATTCGCACTAACGTGACAAAATACCAGAAAAATTTCCAACACATCTGCTTCAGCTACAACAACCATCCTCAAACATGCAAATCTACAGTGTACAGAAAAAGGCTACTGTTTCTTGGATTGTGAGAGTCACATCTGTACAAAATTCTCTTGCAGTCCCTGAGATTTAGCTGTACACCTGTCACAAAAAGAAGAAGAAATAAATGCAGTGTCTGTTTCTGAATGATGATGTTGCGGTAACCATGGCTGCCATCTAAACAGCAGCTTGTACTAATCAGGAAGACAGCAAATGTAAATACACACTGCCTTATTTTTGACATTTAAAATCACACTAAAGTGATCAGGAGGACTGTTTCACATCCTCATCAGAACTCTTTCATACTGCAGACGAGGAAAATAATGCATTCACGTCGAAACTCATTTTTACCCCCATGAATGTAGACATCAGAAACGGGCGGTACAATTGAAACCATGGTTTAAACCATGGACAATTTGTATGGAGCGCCAAGTGCCGCATGGCCTATTTCCTTATGAAATCAGCCATTTCAATTGTAACACCTTCGTGAATTCAGACCTTTAAGTTTCAATATGACTACATTCCCTGCTGCACTCTCACATACCTTTATTTTGTCTCGCCGTAGAATCCCAAGATGGGTCAACGCCCTGGCCAGACATTTTGTCGCATGTATAGCTTTATCCTTTCCCTCATTTATTTGGTAGACATATAATAATCATTATGAACAACAGCTTGCACAGAAACTGAACTTCAAGTACTCTGCTTTGCAATGGTGGAAATGATTTACACATGGGTGATGTGCCGTAGTACTCTATTCCAATAACAAACCCTGTTAACAGTACTAGTATCGTCTTTGCTGCACCTGTGTAGTATTCATACTGGTCTAGGTGTTACCATCACCTTAACCCCCTTACAACTGCCCGCACTAAAATGCCACAGACATGGCATATAGATAGGCTCTTCATGGTAAGGAGAGAGTTAATTTGGTTGATGAAAGTTTCTCCAGCAATGCACACAAACAACAAGAGTCACAAAAAATGGTTTATACCAAAATTACTGGCCATTTACTCTCCTGTACATACAAAACTGGTGTGAGCTGCACAGAAACATGCACCTCCTTCACATTTCTTGACAAAAAAATCCTGTTTTCTCATTGTAATACATCTCAATATAACACCATACATAGTACTCTCACATCAGTGCTTGTTGAGGCAGTTTGGTAATGATGACTTTAACTGTTATTGAGAGGAGATGCAACTAATACTCATGCAAACAAAATAAGCCAATGAGAAAACAATAACTCAGATATATGAATGCACAGCGGTTTTTGTGTGATATGAGTAATGATGCTGATACAAGCCTCCTAGAGTTTTCTGGGCGAACAAATCGTTTAGACGAGAAAAAAACAACAACAAATTTCCCAAATCTGGCCTCTGGAGTGCCAATATACACTCAGCGGTCAATATGCTTGTTTGTTTCAGTAACTTTTTAGTAGTTTGTTTGGCAGTAACTTTACAACTTTCTTCTACAGCAGCAGTGTTTGTGCAAAAGTCTAGATAATAACATGTTTTTTTAATGATGGATTTTCAGAGCCATGCTGTACTGCAACGTAACACAGTCAAGTGGTGGATAACAATTATTGTCACTGCTTATAAAAACATACAATGGGCCTGTTTTTGTTTATTTCTATCTTTTTTTTTTGTTGCAATTTGGAGAGTAGAATCCATTAATGATAAACGTTACAATTCTCTATGTTAAAACAGGTACAATAGTTGATAACTGCTTAGAGCTCTAATGAGAGGAAATCATTTGTCATATCAGACAACAATGAGTATTATTCCCTCATCTAAGTATGCATTAAGAGGGACGATAAAATCTTTATAATACAGGAGAGAAGTCTTCAAATGCAATCACTAGGCAGTTGACTTCTCCTCGCTCTGATTCTACACCTAAACTACTCTCTCATTTGGCATTTCTTATTGCACTGCTGGTATGAATCACTTACATCTAAATCAACCAAAAAAACATGGCAAAAATGTGACATACGCATTACTACTACGCTATTAAAAGCAAGTACACCATGATTCTACAACAGAAGCTGGCTGCATGACGAGAGATAAAGGTACGTCGGTCCATACTGGTCCGCCCCATCAAATGAAGCAGCTCTCTCGCACAAGACCCGATCCAACAAAATTTTGTCTATTAAATGAGCAGCCATGGTGGAATCCGAATGGTATGCATTTGACTTAGAATAAACTGCTGATGGCTTGAACAGCAAAGCACAAGCCTAATAGAATTTCCTTACCTCACTATTGAATACATACAAATTGTGAACACTTAACAAGGATTTACTTTCACAACCGGGAAACTTTCCCCATCCCCTCAGCCGGATTTAGAAGTAAGGACTGGCTCAGCTCCCCTGCAATTTCAGCTTACCTACCTCTACTATTTCAGTTCAGCCACTAAAGATGGAGGGGTGTGGGGTGAGAATATAGTAATATAGCAATAATAAAATGGTCTTTTTTTATCCAGAGTAGGCTCTTTAGTGTTGCCACTGCTTTATTGGAATGCCCATTTATACGTCTGGGTCAAGAGAGACATGTTGGACAAAAACATCTTGTCCAAGGACATAGGCATTGGCTGGGATTCCGACTTGTGATCTCTGACTTTAAGTCCGAAGTCTTATCCACTATGCCAGGGTTTATTCTACCAAATTATAAATGAAATTATCATCTTCATCTCTAGCCTCTTTGGGAAGAATGTTACCACCACCATGGGGGGTAACATGGGCATGTATACTCTAAACCAGAAAAATGTATATAATGGAGAAAAAACAGAATTACTATGATATACAATACTAGAAAGAGTTGGGTTTCTTTCTTCTTCTTCTTTTTTTTTTTTTTTGTTGGTCATCTTACATTAGAGTTAACAGTGACTGGCAGCATTGTACAGAACATCAGGTATTTAATCCTTCTGCAAAAGGAATAATTATTTCTAATGGATCCTTAATTCTCATTCTGTGGAGATCTAACATTTAATTTTTTAAGAAGTTTTAGAAGTATTTTATGACACTCTACAAATACATTAAATTACTTTGATACAAAACATCTTTCTGCAGCAACCACTGATTTGGTGCTTTCAATTATCCTGAAGAATTTACACAGCTGCCAAAGAGCTGTGCAAATCATTTTTCTATCCATTGCTGAATACATGTCTGAATCCTCCACCATCCTCTTTCTTTTTATAGTAATCTAGAAATCAGCAAATTCAAGTATCAAAGATAAATACAGATCCCCAATAGCTAGATTGCATCTCACTGGTATTCAATAATTTCAGCTTAACTTCTAGAAAGCTAAATCCTTCCTTAAACTTTACCACACGCGACAAAGTGTCCAAGAGACTGGCTCAATAAACATTACAACACTCACATAGTTTGAAAGAGATTTGCATAATATGTCCCACAGTAAGATCAGCAGAAATAACAGTTGCAGCTCCTTCTCTTGCATTGCATACCCTTTACAGTGTACAATAGATCACCTCTATACAATAGATGAACTGCTGCAGATATATTATATATCTTTTTTGTTTCATTTTTGTTTCTTCTCTTTCTTTTTTGTTACCTTTCCAGTCTTGGAATAATTTTGCCACAGAATGGCAACACTGAATTTTACTGTTTATCTCATACTGGAAAAAAAAAAATAGATGGAACTTGTTAAACTGATTAAATCTGCACAAAATCAGACAAACATGAAAGAAAATGTGTCAATTTGAGACAGCTAGACTGTAATCTTCTTAAATGCATTGCTGGAAGATTGGGTTATAAATTCCCCCCTCTCCCCCCTGAAACTTATGCAACCAAGAATGGAGATGGCATGTGAGCAGAATAACAGTATACATGGCTCTAATGGAAAAAGGAAGTTTAGATTCTACTGCATGAAAGACTGGCAATGAGTGCTAGCAATTACTATCAAAAAGATACAATTACAAATGCACAGAAGTGTGGTTTCTAAGATAAGATAGGCTGAAGCACCATCAACTACCCTGCAGACCCCTTTCCATTGGAGTCCTTCTAATCATTGAGTGATTATCAAGGACTACGTCTTTACTGGCACAGCTCAAAACAACTTGAAGACGAGACTCCTAAGAAGGACTTGAAGTCTGGCAAGGAAGATGGGTTGACACTTGTGATACATCCTCAACGTTTCACTCTATAATTCCACTCTGAGGATCTCCATAAGTGTCACACTTGAAGTCGAGAAAAGAGTGATGCAGTCAACTTCAAGTTGCGATGAGCCGATTCCCACTCACGACAGCCATGACAGTTTGATGCAAGAGGGAACCACTGCTTTCAAATTTGCTGATTCAATTACTAGAAGTTAGGTATCCCTTACCATTGTTGGATGTGTCATGGAGGGGGGGGGGGGGGGGGGAGAATACCCCCCCTCAAAAGTCTGCATCCAGTGTGAAGGTGTGACGAACCTCATCTGGAGCCATGACGTTCATCCTCTGGTATTCACCGACCTGCTTCTCAAAGAAGTTGGACTTCCCCTCCAGAGAGATGTTCTCCATGAAATCAAACGGGTTCTCAACACCGTAGATCTGGGGTAAGGTCAACAACAAAGATAAGAGATAGGAATTAGATAGCACTCAGATACATGAATGTAAAGGGTGACATAAATAATTATGTATGGTATTTCAAATGCTGTTTGAAGGTTGGAACGTGCATGACAACAGGGTGTACATTAATTGCAGATAGCAATTTCATGGAGCACAATGTATGGTACTAGTTCTTGTCTGAACTGCTTGGTTGCTCTTTCCAAGGATGACGTTCCTTCCCGAGCACTGTGCCCAGTTCTCTTCAGAACTCATTCCCCCCCCCCCCCCCCCCCCCCCCAAAAAAAAGAGTAAAATCTCCACACTGGCTATCATGACTAACAAACATTTCAATGGGTACTACGAAACTAATTCATGCTCTAAGGGGAAGCTTGTGTGGCACAGTGACAAGCCACGTCTTTGTGGTGATATCCCTTTAACCGCATGATGATATCAAAAGCTTGTGTTGTGTGATTGCACAGATCTCAAAACTTAATCCAAGCATTGCATGTTGTACAATAAAGTTTGCTCATTATCACATCCAAGCTATGTCCATATTTTTCTTAAAATCTCTTGATGTTTTGCTTTGGATTTGTTATTGTTGTTTTTGTTATTGTTGTTGTTGTTATTATTGTTGTTGTTATTGTTATTGTTGTTGTTATTGTTGTTGTTGTTGTTGTTGTTGTTGTTGTTGTGGTGGTGGTGGTGGTTGTGGTTTTAAGGGGGATTTGATGGTGGAATGAGGGGAGTGGGGCCTTTTCCACTGTTTATCAGAGGATTGATTTCTTTGTGTAGGCATTTTACTCTTCCTGCAAAAGAGATTGACAAAATTTATAACTAAGCTTTTGGTAAAATTAATTACTTTTTTTAAAGACTATCTGCAGAATATTTGGAGCAAATTTTTCTATAATCAACAGCCAATTACCTACAAAAGCCCTTTAAAAAGCTCAAAACAAAAACAAAAGATGCTCTTTTTCATTTCTCTTCAAATACACTACCTTTGGGCAGTCCAATTCTGCCAGAAGGCGATCTGCGACGAACTCAATGTACTGGCACATCAGTTTCGAATTCATCCCGATGAGGGCAACGGGTAGAGCATCCAAGAGGAACTCCTTCTCCAGCGTGACTGCCTGCCCGACGATTTCCAGGACGCGCGCCTGGGAGGGGTGGTGGATGAGATGGGAAAAGAGGAGACAGGCGAAATCACAGTGGAGACCCTCATCCCGACTGATGAGCTCGTTGGAGAACGTCAGACCAGGCATCAGTCCACTGCAGAGGAAACATGCCCAAATATTCAAACCTTAGTGTATTACCAGATTGAAGTCACACATACATGTACCATTGTTTTAATTCTCTGTCATAGCGAAAATATGAAACTCACTATCAACATCATCATAATGATTTCTTTCATCTTGGTCTACTTCAAGCATCACCAATTCTTGAGAAGTTCTCAGTGGCTACTAGTGAGGCTGTTCACTAAATCAATATGACTGTAGATTTAACATGACTTTGGGTACTTATGTACTTACTATATTCTCATTGCCATCAGTTAAAGTGAAAACTAAGTTTCGGTAATTGCTTGAGAACCCGTCTAGCACCATTTCATTTTTGCTTGCAATATATCGAAAGAGTCCACTTAGAAACTTACCTGGCTGACGCGGTTTGCCGGAATGATGAATCGTTTTGGAGTATTTTGAGAAAAATAATAATAGTAGGAAAACCGACTTTTATTCCAGAAGGCTCCAGACTAACTCAGTCTCGGGGAAAATTCGACCCTACTTCAGACAATTCACGCGCAGTAAGTGATCGCCACATTCTACTGGCCACTGCATAATACCAAGTGAGGCCTAACTGAATGGACAGGAAAGTGCATGCTAACGTAATCCTGTACAAAAGAAAACAAAACTGACAGCGCGCAGTCCTCAGTTGATGAGACGCGCGGTCATTGGAGTTTTTGTTGTTGTTTATCAAGCGCCTTTGATTGTTTTAGAGGTGCTTGATAGGCGCACATTAATTTTGCATGCGCGCAAAAGAGGTTTTTGATGCGCGCGTTGTAACAACTCGAACCATTACTGCGAGTAGCCAGAACACAAAGCGCTAGTTTATACAGTCCGCTCCCATAGGACAACTGTACAATCAGAGGGGCAACCATTACAACTCATCCCACCGTCAAAGCGAAGCCGAGTTATCTCCGAGTCCGAATTTAGCCTGACCCTGTTCCGGTAAGTACTGAGACTGAACCTTTTTGGTTAATATTTCGCATTTTCGTCGTTACCCATCGAATATCTTGTAATAACATCGTTATCCTGCACATTTCCTAAGCATACGTTCACATTTGGGAGCGAAATTTGACAACTTTTGCAGGCGTACCAGAACTTTGTTTGGGCTTTAATCATGAACACCATTATTTAACCATCATACTCATAACAGTCATAACACTAATCCTCATATTGCAATTGCCATACTTATCATCAGCATAACCATAACCTCCATCCATAAGGACAACACCTCTAACACTATATCATATTTTGATATCATCCACACTTTCACAGACTTTCACTAGCATTGTCACCACCACCACCATCACCACCACCATCACCACCACCATCACCACCACCATCACCATCACCACCATTACCACCACCACCACCACCATAACCATAACCACCATCACCACCAACACCATCACCACCATCACCACCACCATGCGCACCACCACCATCACACCATCACCACCACCACCACCATCACCACCACCATCACCACCATCACTACCACCACCACCACCATCACTACCACCACCACCACCATCACACCATCACCACCACCACCACCATCACCACCACCACCACCATCACTACCACCACCACCACCATCACCACCACCACCACCATCACTACCACCACCACCACCATCACACCATCACCACCACCACCACCATCACCACCACCACCACCACCATCACCACCACCACCATCACCACCACCACCATCACCACCACCACCACCACCACCACCACCACCATCACACCATCACCACCACCACCACCACCATCACTACCACCACCACCATCATCACCACCACCACCACCACCATCACTACCACCACCATCACCACCACCTTCACCATCACCAACACCACCATCACCACCATCACCACCACCTTCACCTTCACCATCACCAACACCACCACCACCACCATCACCACCACCGTCACCACAATCATTAATGTCCTTCAACGTGTCAGTTCCTCACCGCTTCTTGAGCCAGAATATGGCAGCAAACGAGCCCGAGAAGAAGATGCCCTCCACGGCGGCGAACGCCACGAGTCTCTCGCAGAACGGAGACTCCTGCGAGGCAATCCACTTCAACGCCCAGTCTGCCTTCTTCTTCACAAAGGGCACTGGACACAGAGGAGAATATTGGTGATGTATATTAAACTCCAGATGCTATGTTTCTCTTGCAGTTTTTACATTTCACAAGGCAGAAGTATCGATAATACCACATGAATATGTTGTAACCTCATACCATCATTGAAAATGGATCACTTTTATTATCAGAATTGAAACAGAAAGGAGAGAAACGAAATTCATCAAAAGGAGGTTATTGGACATATGCAGGGTAAAACCAATCACATGGTAGATGTGGAAAAAACGGACAAAGAGGAGAAAAGTCATAAAAATAACAGAGGAATAGGCATCTGTCTCCTTCCAATTCACAGAAAAATCACAGCTGAAGATCCATATATGAGATAGCAAGTATTCTCTTTCCCCCACCTAAACAAAAGTGAAATGTGATCTCTAGATTTTTTCTTCCCTTTTGTTGTTTCTTTTGAGCACATGCAGCAAAAAAGATGGAATAAAAATGAACGTCCAAGGTGATAAATATACAAATCAACACAGATAAGCCAGCGATACAACTGTGTGCAATGCATGTGTACATACTTGTCTGAATGGCATTGAAGAGTCTGTGCTTCTCTCCCGGGTCCTTCACGTAGGCATCGATCAGAAGACTGTACATCTCAGAATGGACATTCTGGGACAAAGAAAGAGAGGGACGACATTTGAATGCTTCACAATATCAGGGCTGGCCTGGCCCACACACTCCCACATGAACAATCATTAGTGGAATGTTCCTGAGAGCAATAAGGGAGATATTTCTTTCTTTAAAGGTGCGTAAACCCGGTAGTTGCAAGATTGCCGAAGCTGAGCTGTCATCAAGAGTAAAGCGCGTAGGTGTTGCTAGGTAACGTTGCCTTCGTTGTCTTCTCTGCGCATCACACAGTCTGTAATGATGCCAGGGTGCATGCTTCTTAGTATGACATCACAGAAGAAGTTTGCTAAAGCTGTCATCATCAGCTGAATCATGAGCCGAACTGTGATTGGACCACTGACTACAGTGGATCGGACTTCTTCGGACTCATGGAAATGGGTCAAAGCGTAAGCGCTAAAGAAGAGTGGATAGCATAGGTCTCAATAGGAAACTTGCGCCGTGCGCCCGCGTACGCATTCAACTAAACCACCGGGTCTATGTGCCTTTAATATATGCATGTCAACAGGACCATGGAGGTGGAAAGAAGCCAGCTCTATCTCCCCAGTTTGACAATGACATTATCAGGGTATAGTTACCTCCATCATAATCTGGAAGCCGTAGAAACATTTTGCCTCCGGTATCTGAACCTCCTGGCTGAATCGCTCCACCAAGTTCTCGTTGACGATGCCGTCGCTGGCGGCGAAGAAAGCGAGCACGTGGGTGATGAAATGTTGCTCTTGAGGCTGTGAGAGTGAAAGAGAGAGAGAGAGAAAGGAGGAGAAGAGAATGTAAAAGAAGAGATGAACACACAGAAGAGTGATGAAGAGGACAATAAAAGACGATTCTATTTCATTTTGAAGTTACACATAGGTGTCTCAATGAGCCTTGCAGTGACTGGTGGCAATCATATCTTTGGTAACAAGAGTACATCAGTTTAACATATAATTTAAAGGAGGAAAAAAACTGTATTCAATAAAGGATGTCTGCATCTTGATGTTATTTTCCACTCGGTCCCATATATGCATTTTAATGTGTGCTTGCTAATCAACTGGGAAAATTTGGGGCATTACAAAATTTAAGAGGAAGGGCACTTTGTATCCCACACACATACACACACACATAGCACAAAGTTTTATACATTTTGCATCAACTCTATCCATCAATGCACTGCATACACTGGCTTGTTGGAGATTGCTTCCTGCACTGCATTTGAGCTTTGATTAGACTGACTCTGAGGTCAAAGGTCAGGAACAGGGGTGACTGCTTACTTTCAGAGTCCTCCAGTCTTTCCAGTCCTCTCCAAGGTCGACCTCTTCGCATGTCCAGAACGAGGCTGCAGAGGATGATTTGAGGAAACACTAAATGCATGAGAATACTAAATCATCTACACAGAGAAGATCATGCATGGACATCTACGTGACAAATTTTGAAAGAAGTGAAAAACACAGTGCACTATTTGCTTTTAGTTCAGTTTAATTGACAAGACAGTACTTACAAGATATTTTGTACCTGCTTGTATCTGTGGTCTATTCAATCAACAATCATGACAAGGTGAGCATATTCTACTATTACATTCGTAACTATATCTCCAAGATTTGAATTGTGAATATATTGTGACAATGTGAAGAGTCGTGAGTCTCCTCACACTGGCCTCGATATCTGAAGACATGAGTCTGATATTGCCGAGTCCTACAAAAATGTATACATAATTCAAGGATCCTTCCTGAAAATCTTATGTATGTACTGTATAGCATTATGAAAACACATCTTTGGCCGCTATTCAAATAAAGGTCTGGACACCAGACTTTGGGTATCACCTTGTACACAATGTTCTGTCTGCTGGTGCACTTCTGTAACTCATTCTCACAACTGCTATGCCACATGTGATACTACACTCAAGGTTACTACACATATAGTCTCTTTTTTTTCACACCACAAATTTGACACAATGTAAGTTCTGTCATAAGTTTTGATCTACATTGTACACTGTATGCATTTGTACATCAACTGTATGTAGACCCCTGTACATTTATTGTCACAGATTGTCATGTCATGTACAGTCTGCATTAAAAAATTATAATGTATACATTAAAATTTCTAGAGATATATATATTTGAAGCATGAGGAACTATACTACTTGAGCAATTCAAGTTTTATTTTTGTGTGTGTATCTGGAAAGAGTATGAGCATGCAGTGTGTGTGCATCCTGATGATCATCGTGTCTGAAAGTCAAGACTAGCAGCTCACATGCTGTCTGCTCATGCTGTGATGGCATACAGATGAGAAAAAAGAAATCTTAATTCAACAGAGTACTGAACTGAGCATTGTGAGGGCTCTTTGGTGGGTCTCAATATGTGCTATTGAAAAATTATGATGGTTACCTTTCCATATTACCCTGGTTTTCAGAAGTGTACCCCTCACTCTTCAAATATTATGATTTTACAAAACAAAACAACAGAAAACAAATTTGCATGATAACATATGGAAGAAAAAAAAATCAAAATGAACTTTCTATATCTCATGTTAAATACCGTAAATTTCATGTCTCACCTTGGGCACGTTTGTAGAATTTCCATACGTCTGGGTACTTGATTGGGAAGAGGACAAAGCGATGTGGATTCTCTGTGAGAATGGGCTCGAGTTTGTCGTTTGTGGGACCTCCGGTACCCACCCCTTTGGTCCTTGCTCCTGCACTGTTGGTGGAGTTGTGATGCAGATGGTTCCCGATGCTACGGCTCTGGCTGTGCCGTGACCCTCCGGCTTTGGTGCTGGACGGGACGCCGGCAAAAACACCAGACTGGATGCTCTGCATAGATCGTGTGGACGAGTGATGCATGTCAGCCTCAGATCCATTTTCAGCCTCGTCTTCATCATCGTCGTCATCAAGGAGAACTGTCAAGGAAGAGTCAAATGCTTTCAGGGTGGGCGTGGCCTTTGACGTGCTTGACACTCCATCCTCCCCTTCCTCGTCGTCATGGTTACATGCCAACACTGCATCAGACTGGCCAACTTTAATGCCCCAAGTGTCATGACTGTCGCCACTACCGGCAACTTGCAACTCGTTACTTTGATACCTTTCCGCCTCCTCTTCAGCTTCTTCCTCATCCTCCTCCTCATCCTCCTCCTCCTCCTCCTCATCATCATCATAATCATTCTCTCCAGCTTCCCCCTCCTCCTCTGGCTTCTCCTCATGCCTGCTCAGCTGTGAGTCGGGCACCATGTCGACAGACATCATGGACACCTGGGATGAGGGGATGATGTGCTCCTGAGACGACAGCATGTTGTGATCCTCCTCCTCCTCCTCTCCATCAGGGATACCATGGTGATGGTTTCCCATCCACATCACATCTCTGCCATCTCCTCCACCGCTTGGATTCAGGGACGGCATCTCTCCTTTGGATCGCTTGCTCCTTGGATCGACAGTCCCAATAACAAGCTGTCAAGAGAGCGAGATTAAAATGATGGGTGAAAACAACTGGAGAGGCCGCCACATTTAGAATGATCATTCAGCTGAGAAAATTCTACCCAAGACTCCCATCTCCCAACAATAATCATTAGCTACAAGTACCGCCCAAAGAATGAGTAAAGACCCATTTAAGAAGATGATTAAAGAGTAATACTTCCTTGGTAATTCAAATGCATTATCATCGTAAGACGTATGTTGAGAATGATGATGATGATAAAGATGATGATGATGATGATGATAATAATAATTCTCATCATAGTGATAATCACCACCATCATCATCACAATAATTACAGTAATAACTCTGCAAAAATGACAATAATAATGAAGTTTACTTACAGTACATATCAATCACTAATACAAACAGTGGTCCCACAATACAAAATATTAATTTCCGATAGCCTGTTGCCACTCAAAATGCCAGACTATAAGACATACATTGTGCATCTACTGCACATTGATTTAACCAGGGAGGAAATTGCAAAAACAGTACCACCATGTTACCAAAGGACAATGAATTAGCAAAACTATTTTTTTAAAAATCAAAAATTGAACAAGGAGAAATCAGTTGTGGACCGGATATTTATGATCACTAGAGAGCCATAATCAAACTGGGGTCTTGCTGTGGGCAATGATTTTTGGTGCAATGGAATATGTGATGCGTCATTACGAAAGCCGTGTAATGTCAGGAAAATCTTACTTTGCCTCTGGGCAGATTCAATTCCATTCAATAATGGTTTTATTTCAATCATATTGCAATAGGCGACTGAATTGCATGATATTATGATAACATATATAATACATAACAATACGGAAAAAGAATTATAAAATTAAACAGAATTTCCACTATAAACACATCATATTTAACCAGGATATGGACTTGAGAGGAAGGGAGGAGAAGAAAGACAGAGATAACAATTTGTACTACAGAAGATACGAATTCACCGGACACTAAGCTTTAAATTGATATCACTAGGGTTGTTATTAACTTACCTCATTACAAGGGTAACACTAAAAAAGAAATTCAAAGTTAGACAGCTGTTAAAGGGATCATTCAGTTTTGGTTGAGACCTAATTTAAGTTTTCTAACATTTTTTGGTGAGATAATGAGAAACCTCTTATGAAATATGAAAGAGCATGTGATTCTAAGAGGAATTCAAAGCTTATTTGATGAAAATTGGTTTTAAAATGGCTGATATATCCAAAAAAGAGTGATTCTAATAAAGTGTGGGACCCATACTTTATTACGACCACTTTGTTTTACTTTGTTTTGGGATGTTTCAGTCATTCTAAACCCCATTTTCATCAAATAAACTTTGAATTCCTCCTAAAATGGTATGCTCTGTACCGGGTACTATATCATAAGTGTTTTCTTGGTATCTCGCAAAAAGTTTAAATCCCAATTCTCATCTCCACCAATACTGTACCATCCCTTTAAGGTTATATTGCCATACGCGCATTTTCTTCCTTCTATGATTTCAGACTATGCATGTAGTGGATGAGGATAATATAAAGAATATGATGCGTCACCATGACACATGTATACAAGTAACATGTCGACGCACCATGTTTCCTTGTCTTCTTTGTAAATCCTCACACACTCCAGCCTTATTTTAAAGGAAAAGACCCTCAATAGACTATTGTTGGGAATGTTGACAATCATTGGTGAAGCGGGCTGAAGCCAAGCATATCTAATAGCTCTTTGAGATTGCAAAGTGTGGCAGGGTTATTTTAAGGGGATTCAGATTTGTAGCCCATTAGTAACTCAAATTGGGCAGTTTCTTATTCAATAATGCGAGGAGTGTCAGCGATTGGATGACATCTTCCAGAATTTTGTTTGACTGTCTTGTGACCTGTGAAAGTGATTATTCAAGACCAGGAAGAGCCAAACCAGCAAACCCCATTGCTAACTCATCAATATATTCCTTGTATCAGCTGCTGCAACTAGAATGGAATTGCAAGATTCATTGCATCAGCCACAGAGTGCCAACAGCTGTCTTACTCCATGCAAACTGTAACTGATTAGTATGTGTATAAATGTCAGTGTATAGTTATTGCGTGACTGTATATTCAGTGGAAGAACAGTACCTGTCCACGTACAGTATGTTGTATTTAGTGTACAATGTAAATGTCATTGTTTTGTCATCTGTTATGCTTGTACAATGTTATGCTTGTACAATGTATTGCAGGGCCCCCAGGAAGAACAGTACACTTGTACCTGCCTACTGATGGGGGCTACCCTGTTGAAATAAGACAGAATGTAGCACAAAAGTGATATACAAGTGTAACACTCTCGTGGTATTGCATTGAAGTTTGTCTATCATTCATCGTGTACAGTAGTTGATCTAACATTAGAGGGCCATTTCTTTTTACTGTATACGCTATATATTTCGCGGGGGTTTTGTTTTCGCGAATTTCGCGAGTCGGGAGCTATTCGCGAAATTTAACAACACGCGAAAATATTACCTTCCAAAATGAATCCCTTGCCTTGATGATACAAACATTTCAGTACTAGTATACCATGTCACGACTTACCGAACAGACCATACTGGCTAAGCTTGTTTACGAACGTCCACGTCTACTTACGAATACTGTAGAGAGCCAATCCATTATCGCAAGGGGACCACTCGTCAGAAATCTAGCGCGATGGACTTAACCACTTCAAAAATGTTGAATTCTAACTTCCTAGTTTGCAGAGTTTGGTAAGTTTTTTTCATGCAGTGTATAACTAGTATCATTCTTATTTGCTAGTAAGTTGAAAATTCACACTTTCTTTGCCACTTCATATTTTCTCTGGTCCCCCAATCGCGAATTTAACCACTCGCGAAAATGTGTGACAGCGGTAATTTGCGAAAATTTATGTACGCGAAAATTATAGCATATACAGTATTTGTTATTCATCAAAACTCACAATAGTGCACTTGTGTCCCATTGTGCAACAATGTACATTTGTAAGTGCAGCGTATGCTCAGTAGCAGCTCATACACAGAGGCATCCCCGATCTAAAGAAACCTCATGTTCACTGCACTTACAAGTTACAATACCACACATGCCATGCGCTATTTCTATTCCCTTGATAAGGTCTGGAAGTATTTTGCTGATAGTGCTACAGCACATTGATACTACATGGAATAATCGGTGCACAAGTCAAAACCATTGAAAGCAAAGTGAATTCTCTGCCTACATCATTGACATTAAGCTCTGTAGTTTAATAGATTGCTAGTAGATTCTTTATGGAAGTGTATACAACCACACGCGTGTGGACGTGTGTGTACATGTTGCACACACGGGGGGCTTTATTGCGTAGCGGGGAACACAAAGGTTGTGTGGCCACACACAGCGTGTTCCCCGCCACGCAATGGAGCTTCTCCGTGTGTGTGGCATGTACCAGCGACTCTAGCCATGGCTACAGCCACACTCGTGTGGCTGGATGGTAAAGACACACGCGTGTGGTTGTATACACTGCCATTCTTTAATCATACATGTAAATAATAATAAATCATGATCTGGTGATGCACATGTAGACAAATGTAACGTTAAAGGGACTATATAGTTATAAATATATAATTATATAAACCTACTTTCAGGTTTCTAACATTTTTTGGTAAGATAATGAGAAGCCTCTTATGAAATATGAAAGAGCATGTAATTCCATGAGGAGTTAAATGTTTATTTGATGAAAATTGGTTTTGAAATGGCCGAGATATAAAAAACAGAGCGATTCTAATAAAGTGTGGGACCCACACGATCGCTTTGTTTTGAAATATTTTACTTTGTTTTTGGATGTTTCAGTCATTCCAAACCCGATCCCGATTTTCATCAAATAAACTTTGAACTCCTTTTAAAATGGTATAACTAGACTAAATGTTTTCTTGGTATCTCGCAAAAAGTTAAAAGCCCAATTCTCATCTCCACCAATACTGTACCATCCCTTTAACAGTGAAATAGAGCCAGGTTTTCTCAGTGCTAGTGCAGTGGGTCTGTAGATCTAGGCTACTCATGCTCTCCACCACTACCAGCCAGCCAAAAAGCCCCAAAAGGTTTTCACTTGAATTCACTAATAGACTCAAATTTCACAAAGAGGTATTGGGGACAGGATTCAGGTGATTGACTGGTTTACGACACGATCGAGTCCGACTTGCATATCTACAGTAAAATAACTTATAAATTTACACGACAGATATACAAACAGTCGACGAGCGAGCTTATCATCCCACATCATATTCAAGGGATGGGACCACTAGAAGGGGAAATTGACTCCCGTATACGACATGCGACATGGGTCATGACGCTGCTACGTGACTGCTCGCAATTGCAATGAATGATTCAGTGCATGAGAAACATTAATCTCTCATCTTTTCTCACCTGGGTCCTTTTGTTATTTTTCAGACTATCCATTCGCAAAAACGCACAAATTTCGATCGGCACGTCTGAATGTTGTCCACATCATACATGACTCCTTTCGTTTAGAATCCACGCATATTGTGTATGCGGCATAGCATGCATGCAGCGAGTACGATAGCTTGTCAGAACAAGATCTCAAAATAAAAACACCGAGCATCCTTCCCGAAATCAAGCATATCTTACATTGGTGTTAGCCAAGCGCTACACAAGTAACTCCATATACAGGGTGATACGTGTGTGTGTGTGTGTGTGTGTGACACTAGGGCGTCACTCCGCACCAGACAACTGGTGGGTTTAAATGGACAGCAAGTTTCGTAACCCCCTATTTACACAACGGTCAACACGCCGAAACAAGTCGCTAAAAACAAAATAATTGCTGGATCATTCATATTGGTGTCATAGCACTTTTACATTCATATGCAGATAAGACTGTTTCGTATTTTATTGATCATCATCAACACGCTATTCATATATCATATATAACATTTGGGGTGTACGGGTATGGCAGTTGGATTGCAACATTTCACGAAATACATGTATGCTTCCTTCCATTTGCTTGATTATTTCCCTCAGCGGGTATTTTGATATCGACATCTGACACGATTTTGAGATGATGATAATGGAACTGTTGTGAAAATAACAAAGAGAAAGTTGAGATAGCATGAGATGAATATACAAACTTTTTAGCTTGAGAAAATCATGCGTATCTACACAGAAATTCACACACACACATACATATAATATCACATGACTCACTGATGGTACGTCCCAGCTAGGTGAACATAAAATAATCTGCGGGTTAGGCCGACACGTGACTATTATCAATGAAACTTACCTTTCAGAAGTGACCTTCCTTTTATGGGGAAAAAAAAAAGATAAATCACGCAAGCTGGAATGTAATGTGTCTGAAAGACGGAATAAATCGACGGCGCGTTCTTACGCAGGACGTGGTCGTAGAGTTATGAACGTTCGAAATCGCTTTGCGTGTGTATAATGTCTTGGTCCTGTTTGAAGAGGCTAGACCAGTCCGGTGAAAGCACATGCGTAATGTTTTGTAACAGCTTGGCGGCGATATTATTCAAGCCTATTACGTAACCGGGAGGGGAGGGCATTCGCTATAATGAATTTCCTTCCGACGCTGAGAATAACAGCTCCAAGCTCACCCCACAAAGCTCCTATATAGCTCACCCCACGAAAAATATTTCTTTTCATCCTCATCAGGCTACTCTTGCTTTGTGGTCTCTTCCTCCCCTCCGTTTGTCTTTTCCACATCTTTCCTTCTCCTATTTTTGTTCCCCCTTTTCCTCCTCCTCCTCCTCCTCCTCCTCCTCTTCTTCTTCTTCTCCTCCTCCTCCTTCTTCTTTTGCTTCTTCCTCTGCTTCTTCTTCTCCTTCTTCTTAGTACAAAGTTGTTTTCTCTTTTGAGGGCATGTTTTCTTTCGTTCAAAGTTTGCATTTATGCCAGTGCTGGTGTTATCGGTGATTGCTCGAAGAGGACAAGGTAGGGTATATGGAACAAAATTAAGGAGCAAACTTTCAGTCCTCTCTTATTTCCTTTTGTTATACATTTTATGTGGGCCTATCAATGCGGAATTTGAAAGTCAGGTTATCTTAAACTACTTAGTATAATTAGCCTAACATTATGGCGTGATCTGGGGAAGTGCACTGTACAACATTCATGCGGACGTGCCCCTAAAACAAAAGAAGAAACCTCCCTTCTATTATATCATGCGTCCTAGGTTTTAGATCATTTTAAACTTTTTATTCCGTTCACTTTATATTGAGTTCGATTTTACCGATCTCTAAACCATTTTGCTGTTGTTGATTTTTTTTTCATGATATTTATATATACACAGTCAAACCTGCTGATCAGCGGCTACCCAAGGGAGACGAAAAGGGTGCTGGCCGCTATAAATATGTGGCGTCTGAGGCATTTTTTCCCGTATATATGTAGCCCTATATTGTAAATGCCCTCTTTGGCTCGCGAAGCCATACTCTGTCGTGCGCAATGGCATTGTTTGATAGTACAAGAGCCGTTGCTGGTGTTACACTGATTGTCACGTCAACTCTCGGACGAGGCGAACTCACGTACGGAACATGAGAAGCGTCCGTAGAAAAGTGCCGTGTTAATGTGCCCCAAACACCTTTTCCCCCTTCAGATTTGAACGTGGGCGCAACAGGGTGTAGCCTCAGAGACAAGAAATCCCGATCTCTTGTTTCTGGCTAAACAAACTCCCAGTGTGGGAGAGGCTACGTAGGCAAAAAAAAAGAAAGAATTTCGCGAAATAGCGTTACGCGCACGAGAAACACGAGCTCACCTCACACTTTACAACAGTTTCAAGTTTGTCCTGAAGTTCGTGATCGTGCGAGAAGGCACGATCATCCCTGAAGGTCATGAAGGGAGAGGATGGGGGGGGGGGGAGAGAACAAGAAGAAGATACGGGAAAAAAGAGAAGTGAGATGAGGGAGAAAGCAGTTAGACAAAAAACTTACATGCAAAAGAAGAATGAAGAAAGAGAAGGAGGAAAGACGTAAATAAGAAGAAGACGCAGAAAGAAGACTGATGAGTTCTTCACTGAATGCAGTGACCAATGACCAAGTACATTGAAGTACTGTACGAGCTGAAATTTTCGCGGTGGTTTTATTTTCGCGAATTTCGCGAATCGCCTTTGAACCGCGAAAATAACAACACACGAAAATAACAACGTGCGAAAACCGCGAAATTATCAACACACGAAAATGTCCTCCAAGTAGCAATTCGCGAAAATATCTGTACGCGAAAATTACAGCTCGTACAGTAAGGCTATTTCTACATAATGACACAACGAAATAACGCAATCATAATCACTTTTCCTATGTTTAATTTCACTCAGATTCTTTTATAATCCATGTCATGATGCTAGGGGTTTTAACACCGGGTTATCGCTTTGACATTACAAAGGTTCGATTATCCGAATTCGAAGTAATGTTCGTCATTCCGTAGATATATGTGAAAACGATTAAAGGTTCTTTATTCCGAAGGTGAGATATGAGGTTTGTAATTGCACAAGTTCGTTAGGAATCATCTTTTTTTTCTCGAATTAACAAGCTGTATATCATGTTGGGACCATCTCGAACCTTCGGTATAACGAACATCACCCTAATAATCGCATGGTCTTATCTACTCAACAGGGTAGCCTCTTCAGTGTAAGAACCTCTCTTCGGGGCCTTGTATTACTTCAGCTTACCAGGCAACCATTTTTACAATTGAGTTTGTGGAGACATGGTGGGTAAAAATAGGTTGTCCAGGGACATAATTAGAGGCAGGACTTGAGCTCGGACCTGAGCAGTTTGAAAGCCAGAAGTCTTATATTCACTAGTATACCACAGTCTCTCCCCCCCCCCCCCCCCCCCCAATACGGTTGTTGATACTTGTGAAGCCGTTGTGGCTCAGTGGATTAAACCGCGGACTCTCGGTCTTGAGTCCCGGGGTTCGAAACCCATGGCAGTAGTGGTTGGCTCCACCCTTGGCAATACACTTTATCTTCATTGTCAAGTACTAATATAGAGGTGGACATCTCAATGTAAGTGGTTGGGTGCATGTATATTCTCACAATCGTTTGCTTCATGGCCTCGCACAATAGAATGAAGAAGAAATCTACCTCAACCTGAAATACTCTTCCATCATAGGCCGTTTACTACTTAATTTTGATAGGAGTTTTCCCAACAACCATAGGAAATGAAAAAAAAATGAAACAAACTAACCGAGATTAGGTAGGATCGCGAGTCAGCTTCAACTTTATAAACCTCGTAATCACCACTGCAAGATGAAAAATTTCTTTCAACTCCCCTTACATTTATTTCAAATGTTCGGGGAGTTTATCTCATTCCATGATATTTCGTAGATATCATATACACTGTTTTGTCATTATTCTAAGATGACGATGTGATCAATGTTTGACGATGCTTTTAACTTGAATCTTCCCTTTCCATTTTACCTGTTTTAATTATTCTATATCATCGATCTATTTTGTCAGTCAGAAGTGATATCTTCCAATTTATCAAAAAACAAACAAAAAACTTATCTAATACCCATCTATGGAGATACACCATATACTCTTTCTTATTCTCTGACTTTCTGACAGTATTGATAGAGTTGATGATTTTCATAAAGTGTATAGAGCAGTCGATTTTAACACCGAAAGATAAAAATATAATAATCTTTTTATTAAAAATGTCTGATATTTGACGCTTACCTGACCGAACGAATTGATCACAGTAGCCATTGTTACATCCACTTCCAAAACGTCGGGATACGAACAGTAAAAAGCAGGTATAGAATAATGAGCAAAGGGTGTTTAAACCATGAAAACTCCCGTCAAACTGAGCCAAGGGGTGGAGATCGAAGAAACTTCAACTATTTTGGATTTTCTTTTACCTGGTGGACTCAAACGGCGCTTGCACGCTAGACCTGTGAGTTTGCTATTTTGCCGAACAGCGAGACTCTTTAAACAATTTGCTCCGAAAAATGCTTATATAAGCATTTTGACAAAAAAAAAAGAAATAAAGATAAACAATGAGAGCAATTCATCTGCGACTCGACAATCGTATTTATTCTCTCTCTTCTTTTTTTTACTGTGCGTGGAATTGTTAAGTTTTTCTTGTTTTCGTTTTCTTGTGAAAACAGATCGGCTCTTGGTTTAGGTGCTAAGAGTCAACACAGCGAGATGTTGGAGTAGGAAAATTAAGCGAAGGTCACAAAGCATACCTATTATACAGCGCTCCTTTGGCGCTTTTTGTCTTATATCACAATCGTCCTTTCCCTCTCTGCAGTTGGCATCCTTTTTCCCTTTCTTTTCCTTTATTTTTCAAATTCAATTGCTGCCAAACTTTGCTGCTCAGATTACTGTGCTCAATCGCATATGAAAGTGGGTGGTATCGAGAATGATTGTGTTTATGAATCCTTGTGAAAACACGTGCTAGGCGTCGATATAATCCGAAGGGGGCGTGGATATCTGGAAAGAATGAGCTAGGAAGATTGACAGCTATTGTACAATAAAACATTTTGACACTGAATCACTACACTTTGATTTGATTTTTGTTTAAATATATACACATTGCACTTGGAGGACTGCCAAGCACCTGAGCACTGAGTATGTCATCAATTCCCCCAATATCAATTCTGGAATATTCTTCTGAAATATTTTGTCGACCATATGCCACTTGCAAGAGATTAATTGCTTCACAATTTGAATAAATCGGAAGTACAAATGATAAAGAAATAACATTCAAGTTGTATATTCATGGACCCACCTTTAGTTTTTTATTATCATTATCTATTATTATCATTTTTATTTTTTATTAAAAGAAATAAAAAAGAATTTAAAAGGGGCGCGTGCCCCCCCCCCCCTTATTATTTTTTTTTCTTTTTTTAAAGAAGGCATCCTTGGCAGCCGATTGTATTGCGGTGGTTTTTTTTTTTTCTATTTTGGATCCGCCCCTGCTTATCAAACCACAACACACGGGGCATATTCTGCATTCGTTTGTTTCATTCGCTGAAACATTGTGTACTTTTGTAAGGGATATAATCATATCAGTTGTCTGTTTGTTTGTTCCTGACACCAAGAAGCTTGCCTATACGAACGCCCGAGATAGCAAAAGACAAATGCATGCATGGCAGTGCATGTGCAAACCCGCTTACAAGAAATCGTGAGAAAATTTTTGATTTTTTTCGGACACTTTTCCCGTCTCCTGCTGGTCTCGGAGACTACTCCGCGACGTCTCCGCGACTACCACGTCTCGGAGACTAGAACAGTTTTGTCCGCGACGTCTCCGCGACCTTACGGAGACCCATTGCGACCTACCGGCAACGATGTGGAGACGTCTCAGAGACTTCGCGGCGACGTCCTTGCGACTTCCGTGCGAATGAGTTGTCACCTTGATAGTTATCGCATCCATTACCACGTTGACTGTGTTTGTTTTTCAAAAGATGGCGTGTAGCCAATCTTGGAGTAAATGAGACATGACCGAAAACATTAATGTTCAGCAAAATCAAAACTCGACGGCTACATTGATAAGGAAAGCCGGTTTCACACTCTCTTTGTCTCATTTCCGATACATAACAGACCTTGATCTCGATGTCAGCTTGATATAAAAATAGAACGTTTGAAAATGATTCGACTTTACTGCACACATTTGCTTTTTTTTCAAAAATTTCACTGCCTTTCACTGTTACTATGTATGCGCGCGCGCACACACACACACACACACACATGTAGGCCTTTTACAATGTATACAATTATAGTAAGTATTATAGTAAGTATTTTAGAAGAAAAAAAACCACAAATTGTATCTGATTCTCCAAGTCTGCAAATTTATATTACTTGTTTATTATTTTCAGCAGGTAAGCCTAATGCATTTTTTTTTCCACTAAATAAAAGGCTCTTGTTTAATCGGCTTGAAGAATGTGTAAATTCTACTTTGCATTGCTTACATAATAGTTATCAACTTGACTATTGTCTACGGGCGTCCAACATTTTCACCTTATGCTCTGACACGTCAGAGCAAAAGATCACGTAATAAACAGCTAAAGGGAAGAAAAAGGTTGTCTATTACGTATAGACGGAGATGAAAGAAGAATGCAGTGTGGTTCTTCCTTTTAAATTTTATAGAGATGTATCTCTTCGTTCTAACCTCATTATGTTAACCTCTTTGCCTTGAATACTATTATACCATAATGGATACACACCTGTTCTTAAACCGCACACAAACCGGGTTTCTGTGATGGATCCACGGTTGCTGAATAGGTGCAGGAGGGCACCGGACGCTGACGTAAAATCCCTCAGTCAAGCAGGGACAGAGTTAAAAGGGATCGTATAGTTTTGGTTGAGACCTAATTTCAGGTTTCTAACATTTTTTGGTGAGATAATAAGAAACCTCTTATGAAATATGAAAGAGCATGTAATTCTATGAGGAATTCAACGTTCATTTGATGAAAATTGGTTTTGAAATGGCTAAGATATCCAAAAAAGAGCGATTCTGATAAAGCGTGGGACCCACACTTTATTACGATCGCTTTGTTTTACTTTGTTTTTGGATGTTTCAGTCATTCCAAACCCGATTTTCATAAAATAAACTTTGAATTCCTCTTAAAATGGTACGCTCTGTACTATATCATAAGTGTTTTCTTGGTATCTCGCAAAAAGTTAAAAACCCAATTCTCATCTCCACCAACAGGGGCCTACTGTATCATCCCTTTAAACCGCTAGCTTCGCAGGGAGAAGTTTAGTACGAACACCTGCTGTCGACACAGTTATCGAATTCTGTTCTGCCTTTCAAGCCAGCGATAGCCAAAAGGCAAGATCGTTAACAAAAATAAAAAACAATCAAAACAATCAAACAAAGAAAAAAGGAAACAAAGAAACAAACAACTATAATACCCACTGGATAAAGTCTAGATTTTCATATCAGTGTAATCATTTGTGAACACCTATGAAAGAAGGAAAGACAGCCAGTCAGACAGACAGACAGACAGACAGACAGACAGACAGACAGTCAGACTGACGGACAGACGGACTCAAAGTTAAGAAGGAAGGAATAAAAAGAAAGAAACTACAAGTCAATTTGTTGTAAGAATGTTTTAAACTGCTTGTCTCGGCGCTTCTCGAGATAGCAGTTCACACAAGGTATCTGAGAGTTACACGTACACACATAATGAGTCTTATGTTTCTTCTTCACGAAATATTACATCTTTTTCACAGGTTTTCAACATATTCAATTTTTCCCTCCTTCATTACTTCTACTACAATATACGTGTATCTATTACGTAGTTCATAATTGTTTCCTCTTTACGCTACTTGCATTCTTCTGAATCAATTGAAACTGCATGGTTGGGCAACCCCACCCCTATCTTTGTATGACTATATTTTTTTAAGGGATACAAAGGGGGAAAACTACAAGCTTTCAATCATGTCAAAGACAGTGTTCTTTTATTTCATTCTTCCTAAAGCCAAATAGTGGTCTTCCAAAGACCTGTGTATTCAAGCAGTTTAACCAAGGTAAACATGAGGGGAAAAAAGCATATTCGCCTGTACTTAGTAGGGTATTTGCGATTTATGCTACAAAAAACACACACAAAGATTTCCAAGAGGCTTTAACGAGGACTATGAACGGCCTGCTCTATGAAAATTCACAAGCATATTTACACTTCTCACTACACCTGTACTTTCTGGGGATTATTTTGCTTCTTCTTTTTTTTTCTTTTTTTTTTTTGGGGGGGGGGGGTTATCATTGTTAATCGTCGACGTAGAAAACTTGGCTTGTTCAGGTGTAATCGCTTGGTATGAAGTTTGATATATGTCAGTGTGTTTCTTTTAATAGGAATAACTGTGCAGTTTGGTGGGGAAAATCACTGGCGTTATGGTGAGCAATGCCATAACTTCCTGTACGATGTCGCAAAAGCGTTCATTACCCTGCGCAAAAGTGATATTAATTCGTCCCAACATTGGCAAATCAGATGAAGTGACAATGCTATCGCCTCACAACCGTCCTATTGGTTTCATATATATATATACATATAATATACAAAAGTATATAAAAGTATGTGTGTGAATGTGTATGTATAATAAGGCAAGTGCCGTATAATGTGTCTCGCCCACAAACGTACAACACCTTTTTTTTTTTCATTTTGTTCACAAATAGACCTATGGATCAAAAGTTAGGAGTCATAATTAAATGCACAGTACATTGGGCCCTAAAAGTTCATTGACCCCTGCCTGTGACATTTGACCTTGTGGTAACCATCAACTCCCCAAGGTACATCTACCATCCAAGTTTGGTCACAAATAGACTTACGGATCAACAGTTATGACCCATAATCAAAACGCGCCTGAAAAACTTTAACATTGGGCCCTAAAAGTTCATTGACCCCTGTTTGTGACCTTTGACCTTGTGGTGACCATCAACTCCCCAAGGTACATCTACCATCCAAGTTTGGTCACAAATAGACTTACGTATCAAAAGTTATGGTCCATAATCGAAATGCGCCCTAAAAACTTAACATTGGGCCCTAAAAGTTCATTGACCCTGCCTGTGACCTTTGACCTTGTGGTGACCATCAAATCCCCGAGGGACATCTTCCACCCAAGTTTAGTCACAAACGGACTTATGGATCAAAAGTTATGACCCATAATTGAAACGTGCACTAAAAACTTAACATTGGGCCCTAAAAGTTCATTGACCCCGGTCTGTGACCTTCGACTTTGTGGTGACCATTAATTCCCAAGGTACATCTACCATCCAAGTTTGGTCACAAATAGACTTATGGATCAAAAGTTATGGTCCATAATCGAAAAGCGCCCTAAAAACTTAACATTGGGCCCTAAAAGTTCATTGACCCCTGCCTGTGACCTTTAACCTTGAGGTGACCTTCATACTTGGTAAAAGGTAAAACTTTGTATGACCACTCTTTGACCCCTGCCTGTGACCTTTGACCTTGTGGTGACCATCAACTCCCCAAGGTACATCTACCATCCAAGTTTGGTCACAAACGGACTTATGGATCAAGTTATGACCCATAATCGAAACGTGCCCTAAAAACTTAACATTGGGCTCTAAAAGTTCATTGACCCCGGTCTGCGACCTTTGACCTTGTGGTGACCATCAACTCCCCGAGGGACATCTACCACCCAAGTTTGGTCACAAATGGACTTATGGATCAAAAGTTATGGCCCATAATCGAAACGCTCCCCAAAAAATTAACATTGGGCCCTAAAAGTTCATTGACGTCTGCCTGTGACCTTTACCCTTGAGGTGACCTTCATACTTGGTAAAAGGTAAAACTTTGTATGACCACTCTTCCCTCCAAGTTTGATTCAAATTGAAGCCCAGTGTACAGAGTTATTCAAGTTTTTATAGCGTTACGGACAGACGACGGACGGACGCCGCAGGCGATCCCTTAATCTCCCCTCACCTCCGGTGGGCTCGACAAAAATATGAATAAATAATAAATCAATAAACCAGATACACACACACACACGCACACACACGCACACACACACACACACATGTAATTAAGTATATTTGTAACTGTCTTTCTCTCCAGCACTACCACCTCTACCAACACCATATGTCCACCATGTTTCAGTTTGGTAAACTCGCATCATCTCTCCAATAAGCCATCGGCATTTTACTGCCTCTTTACATAATTGCTGTCACTATCATCTACATAATTGCTGTCACTATCATCCTCATCATCCTTTAAAAAAAGGTCCTATCTAATATATATATATATATATATATATATATTAGATAGGACCTTTTATATAGATATATATATATATATATATATATATATATATATATATATATATATATATATATATATATATAGTTAACGAATCAGTAGAAGAACGCCGTTAAAAAAAATATATAAAAATAATTTAAAAAAAAATAAATAAATAAATCCTAGATCTTGAAGATCTTAAAAACGGAGCACAGCTCTCAAATACTGAAAGGCAAGGTCACACTCTTCATCAGTGCCCATGGTGTGACAAAAGATCTTAATCAAACCCGTTTCTGAAACAGACATGAAAACACGTCTGATCATATATATATATATACACACAATATATATATATCATCATCATCATCATCATTATCATCAGCATCAGCATACAACATTATTGCCATTATCAACATCAGCAACTGAGAATATCACCATCATCATCACTATTGACAAACACGTCGACACACCACCTGTAGCAGACAGGACTGGGAAAATGAGTGAGCAAGACATAATATCATGGAGGCATCACACAACAAAATGTAGTATAATATGATGAATTTTAATATCCCATATTAAAATTCTTGTGTAAAAACTGTACAGTACATTGTAGCTGAAGATAACGTACTTACACGAGACCCCATCTCGGGCAGTCTCAGTGGATTAAAGCTACACACATTTCATGACACTGTATGGAAGATGACTCGAATGAAAGGAACAGACGGCTAATCGTTTTTCTCTTCTTCTTTTTTTCACTCTCTCTCCTCACACGAGGAAATCTTTCCGGTGGGTTGGGAAAACAAAGTTAGAAAACACACACACGCACACACAAAGAAAAAAATTAAAAAAGAATCCAACCCCACACAAAGCGACATACATCTTCTTTGACTCAATAATCCATGAATGATGACGGCAAATATTGTGTAGATGAAAAAGTTGCGCATAATATGAGATGTCACCGAAAACTTTCCCTCGCTTGCAGTCATGCGTACACCAACATCTAATAGAGACATGAACAGAAGCCAACAGCAGTGGAGAATGCAAAATGACTCCATGCAAAGCAACTTGAACGATACATTTTGCTATTAAAGGGTCTGTGATTTGAAAAGATTACATAAATGCTTTGACTTCATCAAGACAGCAGATGTTTAAATATGTTTGTTTTTGTTTTTTAATTAGGCAACGATTGAAATGATAGTCAGTTTTTTACGCAGACCACATGAAGTGCAACAAATCAAAGACTTTCACTAGCTGACATCACAAAAAAAAATGATAAATAATTGCCATTTTCTCTCTTGTATCAGTCACTCTTTCAAATATATCCCTTTACAAAACATTTGATCTCTCAAAAATATATATACTCTTCACCTTAGGCATTGCACGTAAAAGAAAACATAATCATTCAAAATAAGCACTTCATCAAAATAACACCATCTGTACCGACAGTGGTACCAGTACACGAGCAAAGTACCAAGTCTGCCTATTTCAATCTGAACAAATCGTCTAACATTGATTTCACGGGAGCGAGAAAAATGAACACTGCAATCAAGCTGAATTGGGGGGGGGGGGGGGAGGAGCAGAATTGGCTGGTTTCATTCATTCCAGTAATTGCTCATCATTGCTCCACAACAAATGCACAAGGATTTGTGTTCTATCATTATCACCCCAGTAGTAGTCTGGCTCAACACGAAAGTTCCCTGCCATTGCGATGTATTTGGTGATGACTGGATTACAAATCGATTTGGCATCTCAATCTGCCACTTTTTAAGAATGAAATAATGCTTCTTCTTTCATCTTAGCAAACAAACCCATCTCTCACATTTGCTTCACGAAATATAGGAAAAAGAAATACACGAGTCATAAAACTCAGAACAGAAGTGATCACAAAGAAAACAGGCATCAACAATAGCATTTTCACCAAGTAGGCATGCATGCGTACAGTTCGCATTGACTTTAAAAAACGTCCAGTGTTGGATAAATGGCATACTATGTGTAATACGGTGTCTGAATATGTCATCAACTTTAAGAAAAAGCATGCATGTACAATTCTTTAACTTGTTTCACCTCCATCCTTACACAACAGCGCTGGTGCTCCAATGAAGAAAAAGAAAACCTAACCACCCCATTGACGTAATGTATGGTAATGAATGTTCACCTTCTCTTTGTTAGTGACAAAAATACTGCAAGACAATAGGACACTGTCAAAGTATGACAGTCACATATCCTTTTTATCCAAACTTCTTCTATTTTGTACCCTACTTGTGGTGTTTACTTATCTTATCCACCTCTTATATCATTTTAATCTCTCCCTCTCTTTCTTTCTCATCTCACAGTGTGACTGACAACGCCCCCCCCCCCCCCCCCCCGACCCATGATAATTCCGTTACCTCTCCACCGCACACACTGATGTATTTACGATAGCCATGACCGCTTGACAGAATAACGTACAGCCCAGAGTACGGGCCACGAAAATAGACAAACGGAGGATGCAGCTACAAAGATGGCTGCCCTTTGGACAGCCCTGCCAGACATACGACACAAATTTCTGCGACAGACCGTCCACTACCGCGCTTTTCACCTCTGCACCTTCTTTGATTTCCACACGATACTTTTCAAAGTTCCCTAAACCAGCATATTTCAGTTGATCAAGTTTAGATAACATCTCATTTCGCTCTCACTCCAACCTGATTCAAAGCTAATACAATCTAATTTCTACTTTTGATTTAAATAAGTCTACACTCGCAATGAACACGGAAATGTCAATTATTTTCGTAATAGCACATTTATACCACATGCGGCAAACATGGGGAAAAAAATAGATACGCATTCCTTAGACACATATTTCCTCTTAAGCTACATGGCAAGATCAATCATTTCTTAAATATTTCAACTTTCTTGAGGAGAAAAATCAAATACAATTGGACAATACACAGCTCTTGCAAAAAAAAAAAAAAAAACAATGAAATAGATGAAGGCTTATCATTACTAGTATGACATGGTCAAACATGTTATGTACAGTGCATCCATGAATTTGTGGATACATTTCATTTTACTCTAACAACAGGGTATACATGCCTGTGTAATCTTCAACGAGAGGATGCAGAAAATCTTGAGGACATTACAGCCAAAAAAAGAACACAAAAGGGGGGGGGGGGGGGGGAAACATACCCAGAAACAAATGCGAGAACCGTGCTGCCCACAACTGATGCACAGCGAATGTTCAGTGCTCTTTCAAGGGCCAAGAGCAGCGTGGAAGCTGGTATAAGGCAGATCAGAAGGTTCATACAACATGAAAATGCATCATCTGAGCAAAAAAAAAACAGATCCTTTTGCAGTAATGGTTTGTTATATGACATGATTACAAATTTCTCAAAAAAAAAAAGCACAAAAAAATTTTATGAAAAAAATACAACGCTCAATACAAACTGTGCTCGTTGCATTGGATACCTCATAACTTAAGGCTGTCCAAGTCCTCTAAAAGTCTGCATGATTGACATTTTATATATATATAGTAAATATAAATCCTTACATTACATTGCACTTTATGTGAAGAAGAAAGGAAGAAAAAAATGTTTAAAAAAACTTTCATGTTGCTCTGCCAATGGGCGTGGCAAGGCAAATAGGCATGGCTCTGCCAATGGGCTTGACCCTGCTAGTGGGCATGGCCCTGCTAATGGGCGGGGCCCTGCTAAGGGGCGGGGCCCTGCCAATGGGGGTGGATCTGCCAAAGGGCGGGGCTCTGCCAGCGGGCATGGCTCTGCGAATGGGCGGGGCCTTATATGCCTGCTTTCTGTCCATATTTCACTCCCGATTTTCAGCATCATGTGCACCGCCTTTTTTGCACATTCTTCACGGCCTGCCACCTCACGGAGAGCGATGACATTTGTTTCAAAATGGCCTTCGTTCCAGGCTGCATCTTCAATTATGGGGGGGAACAAAAACTAAAAGGTAGTCTCCCTGTTCTGTCCGCCTACATGCAGACTACACTCTGAGATAGAGTGTAATACATCTAGACCGAGACTCCATCCAATTTTTTTCAGAGAGAGAGAGATAGAGAGGCCACAAGGCTGTGAATATGATATACAGGCAGACATAGCAATACCTCTTAACCACCTGTGCCAATCTATTATGTGAGAAAAAATATTCCATTTTTTTTTTTGGGGGGGGGGTGGCGAGGTGGGACTGGGAGGGTAAAAAATATATATATATTTTTTCAAGGAAACTATTGTTTTTGAATGTCAGCAGCAAAAGACATCTGTCCAAGAAAAGAACTTAAAAACATCTAGATTTGGGAGTAGCCTTCTTTACCATCATGCATATTTGTCTGTTTTCTTCAATAAATACACAGGAGCAGTACATGTCATTCAAGTACACTTTTTAACATTAAAGTAACATTCTTCTCATAATCTTTGGTCCCTCAAAGAAAAACATACAATCCCACAATGCATAGTTGCAGAAAAGAGACAAGAAAAGTTCCACACTTTTTCCCCGACTCTCGACGTGTTTCTAGAATTGCTTTTTTCTTTCTTTTTGAATACAAAGCGAAACATAATAGCCTTTTCTCACCAGAAATTCTTTCTCTTTTTGCAACATATACACTGTACATCCAGCATGTCAAAAATCATACACCTATGACAAACATTGACGATCATTTGTCTATGTACATTTATGGAACCTTAAATGCTGAAATTGCCACACAATCTTTGCCATTTTCTATTTACACTATCATACAATTACAAAACTAGCTTTAAAAAAAAACAAAACACAACAACAAGAGTCTGGGTCCTTGAACATGCCTCCGAAAGAAGAACCTCGCACGAATTCTGAATACTCCAAGAGAAAAAGTAACACACATTTCACAGAGTTTTGGCATTCTCCAGCCATTTTTCTACCCTCTTCTTGACTCTGCAGAAAAAGAGTGCAAACCTACTCCCCCTCCCCCCACACACACACCACTACAGCCTTTGGTATCAATAATTGGCATGATGCGGGATCCAGCTTAGAGGATCTCGACGAAATGTGACCTCAAAATCCGAGCGTAACCCTAAAGAGACAACAACAACCATCACCACAAATAATCATGATCTAAGCCTTCCCCTCTCTTGTGCAGATACACTGCCTATTATCAAAATGACATATTGTATAGAATCACTTGAAAAACAGAACACGGACATCGAGCTTCATTCCCCTTCCTCCCCCTTGAAAAAAAAAAGAGAAAAAAAAAAGGAAATAAGGATTTGATATCATTTTGTGAATGATCATAAAACAAACTGTTCATGTTTTGTTTCATTTTGTGTGTTTTCTGTAATTCAATTCAATGCTTGGCTATTCAATGCCTCACCACATGAAAAAAGAATATTGAGACACTTAAAAAAAAAATCTCCATCATCATTTTGATACAGGTAAAAAACAAACAAACAAAGAACACAAGCAAATGAAAAGACAAATTGGCAACAATACAATCTAGAGAAGTCATGGGCTAAATTCAGATGAATCCGAATGGAAACTTAGCGGGCTTGAAACTAAAGGTGGCCATCATCAAATCCCTACATTCAGCATAAAAGGCAATCTTCTCCAATTGTTGTTCATTCATCACAGCTTCCCGCCCAAAGACTCGCTTGGAATGCAAAGCTAAATGCAAAGCTAAATTAACAACCTTGCCCAAAAAAAAAAAAACGACACATCTAAATTTGATCTTCCTATAAATATTATTTATACTTGCCTTCAAGAGCTGAATTACTGGGACTGTGAGGACAAAACCAAAAGTTGACGCTGATCTCCTGAATAACTAGTCGACTGCAATTAGAAACATCTTCAAATAATACTCGCCCTTGAGTTGTATATATTGATAATTGAAAGGAATCCTACCAATATGACCCCATTTAACCCGTTGAAGACAAGTCCCGAGTATACTTGGGCAGGTGTCTGGGGAATGCATGTTGTAGCAAAACAGCCCATCCTCAACGGGTTAGAATAGCACATGGACACAGCCAAGGCATGAAAAAAACATAGAAGAAGTGCATCGAGTAACAGTTAAGCTTTTACTGGGAGGTAACAGCTACATTTATATACTTCCAGTGCATGGCTTGGATCCCTCCCCTCCTCCCCCCCCCCCCCCCCCCCCCCCTCCCATCTGACCAAGCAAACCAACAAAAATAAAAATAAGAAAAAACAAAAAATGACAATACATGCAGAGAATTCATACAAAGTAACATCATTCAAGGAAGTACTTTGAAATCCACTGCATACAATCCAACTCTTACAATTTGCTTCACCTCTATCCTAAAGCGTGGGACTCAATAAAATGGATAGATTAATCTGTTTACCATTCCCACCAACCCCATAAAAGAAAGGGGGGAATGAGGTGGGGAAATCAGCAGAATTGTACAAAGCACAATCACGCAATCACAGTGAAGAAGATTGACTAACCAAAATTTGAGCATCAAAATGAATATATACGCAAAGACATATACCCTGAGCTGTTTTAATTTTGTACAATATAAAAAAAAAAAATGGTAAGCTAATTTTCAATGGAATTTATATAATCTTTCTTCCTCCTAGACACCAAGATCTGTTTACAGTTCAAGCGAGGTGGCAAAAAAGGGACATGGGGGGGGGGGGGGGGGAGGGGAAAGGAGAACACAGAATTGATGCTAAGCATCCTATACACTAAGCAAAACTTCTAAAATTGAATTTACACAATCATTCCAAGTACTTCAAGTCTTTTTCTCTATAATACATCCTTTCTTTTTTTTTAAAGCTTCTAGGTATTTCCTGACAATGTGTTTGAGGGAGAGAGAAAAACGTTTACGGGATAATCTTTCTCTTCCTCTGCCTGTCCTAAATCCTGACTTTATTCCACAGAGCTTCATGTACTGCTACACTAGTAGTACTGACTTCATCAGCTCAGCTCTCCCTGTGATATTTACCAAAGAAAACAAACCAACGAAGAAACAAGACAACCTACGCCTAACACAGCAAAGTAAACAAAGAAATTTTAAAAATCCCTCACAAAAAGCAGCAAACTCTGCATCAAAGATAACATCCCTGCTCAATGAAAAACATCAGTCTGCTGAAATGTCATTAAATTCTGGGGATTCCGGGATCATTTTTTTTTTTTGACGGCCTTCATGAAGACATCTTCTAACTTGTGCGACAGTGAAATATGGGAGAGTGTTGACAGACCAAATATTTTACAAACAACTGACATAATTTTTCTTTCATTGACACTTCCCACCCCTCCCCCCCCCCAAAAAAAAAAAAAAAAAAATAAAATAACAATTCCCATATTGATAACTTTAGTAAGCTATGTTCAAAACATTTTGTAACTTAACAAACTATTGGTCCACTGGGTTCTTGGAAATAATAATTATATTGGTCTACAGGAATTTAAATCTACTGCACAACAAGCCTTTTAAGATCTAATAAAAAAAACAAAAACAAAAAAGTCCAAACACTTCAGTTCAACTAAATCAAGCTGGGAATTCGATTATTTTTTACTATACAAACAGAAAGATGAAATGCAATAAAGACACAGAGAGCAGCAACTGGCTGTACTTTTTTCACGTTTGCCTCAATTGTGACAGCGTAATGCACTGCACAGAATCAAGCTGGTTTTACAAGTGGTCACTTCTACACTCAATATCAGGTTTCAGGAGTTACAGATAGGTTTATTCTGTACATGTCGTCTTTTCCTCGCCGAGCAATAAGGCAGAAACGGCGCTCAGTCATTCCAATTTTTCAAGAAGGGTCACAGATTTCACAAAACGTAGAGTTTCTCTTCCCGGAGAGCGAAGGAAAGATGCAGTAAACATACAAATGATGCCAGAAACGGGCGAGATGGGAAGAAAAAAACAATGCTGCAGCAACCCCGCCTCTGTCCCACCCATGCAAAGCCACGTCAGACAACAGGTAGAGCAGGCACAATAGTAATGACCGTACTGGGTCTAGTTTGTGGTTTTCAAAGGCCCTGCGAGATGCATTGGATTTCTCCGTCCACTTAAGAACCCCTCGCCCTCGTCCATCTCATTTGGGACCTTAAAATTCACCAAAGAATTGGTCTGAATGTCTTCCGCACAATATAAATCTCGATGCCTACCGCACAAAAAGCCCTAAATCTAGCCATAATGAAAACTCAAAACATTGGTGCCTTCTAGATATGGGCAAAAATAAAAGAGAAACAGCAATCATATAGCGGTCATGTTCTGTGTGTCATCAAAAAAAAAAAGAGGAAGTAGGAGTTTCTAATCAGTGAGAAAACTTACTAAAATATCCAGACATAAGGTCTCTACCTGGTGCTTACTTCATGCATTATCAATCAATTCAGCACATGAAGAAAAAACTCAAATCACCTGATTTTTAGAAAATGAAAATGAATTTTATCAACTCACATCCTGAAACAGCGAGTCCTAATATTTGCCTCCTTTTTAGAGGAGTTGTGGAGGAGAGGGTGGGTAGTTTTGGAGTCAGGCACAATTTTTTTTGGGGGTCTCACATTACCAGAGAGCAGTAGCTATTTCTATTCTGCTTACAAAATTTCAAGAGACTCACAAACAAACTGACATCCTCATCAAGTCTGTCTCTATTCATTTTCCTATTCCCACATAGCAGGCATACAAAATCCCAATCCTTTTACTTACACACTGCCTGCACTTTTTGATTAAATCATGCCACAAGATATTCAATATTGATTCAGAAGTGTGACAAAAAAGTTCTGGAATTATGCTGGACCAGATAAAAAAAAATGAAAAGTTATAGTATTGGGAGAGTGTGAGGAATGAGAACACTGTTTAATGTCCCGTGTCTACTTTTTTGTTTTTCCTACCATCTGCAGTCCCTTTTCCTTGCTCCAACCTATTTTCATGTTTTCAAAGCGTAAAAAAACTTGCTAAGCAGCTTCCGTTGTTGTTGTTCAGCTTCTTCTTTTTTTCCGATCAGCATCATACTGGAGACAATTGAACGGAAGCATTGTGGTGTGTGTTACTCTGGCATTTAGTTTGTAACTATGTTTGCCATGGGAGATTTCCTCTGTCGAACTGGTTACAACTTCGTCCGCTAATGGGAGAACCCTGTCTACACTCACAAGAATAGCTGTGAGACAAATACAGTGATTAATACGTTTCTTAAATACAGAGGTACACGTACTGTGCTAAATATAAAAAACCGAGCATGCAGGATCTAAACATCTTACGTACAGAGTTAATTAAAGCCATTGTTCCAAGTACGAGTGAGTGTAAACATGACATTCAACAATTTCTAATTACAAAAGACATGGACGCCACCGGCACGGCGGGAGAGCCCCCTGCCGATGTTCGTCAAAATACACACATTACCATATAAAATACAAATACATTGTACATTGCGCAACATTTTATGAGGATACACTGCGAATATATATAGATAAGCTTAGTAGTTAAGGCTGAATATACAATTTAATCAAGTAGCACTTGGAAATATGTAGCTATACAATGGTATTTCATCCTTGCACAGTTTCATAATGACTGTTCCTTCACATACAAAAAAAAAAAAAAATCCTTATCCACAAACTGTTGAGTAAAGTCTCAGGAATCCACAAATATGATTGAAATCATCTGGAAATTGGTAACATCAGCCATCCTAAAACATCTCTTTGATCACTTTTAATTCTCTTCATTTCTATTAAGACAAGGAAGGCTAAGCTCAATACATTTTGGTATCAATATCAACAACAGAAAATGACATCCTTCTTTTTCTGCATAAAAATAGAACTCTTCTCTTTACTTGATCCTATACAAAAAAAAAATCAAAATAAGATAACTCTGTTTCAAATTTCACACTTTTCACAAAAAGTAATATATATAATATATATATATTTTATTTATATATTTATAATATATTCATAACATATATAGAGTATACAACAGAAAACAAAAATAAAATGTACAAATATGAAAAACTTGTTTGGTAAACAGATTCTTTAAAAAAAAAAAAAAAAAGGTATGAAACACTCCTTTTCAGTTCCTGCTCATAATTTGAGCAATTTAGATTTTACAAATACTGCCCACAGAAAAAACACACACAGTCACAACTTCCGCAATAGTAACGTGGTAATATTATCATAAAAATGTGTGAATTCACCACCAAAATAGAATTTCCAGGATAAAATAGAAGAGGAAGACAGTTGGCTATCCATTCCAGTGTAAGACATACGGTTGAAACGATTAAAGAAATCAAATCTCGCTCACTCCGAAAAACCACTCCGCCACCCATGCTTCTCTTCTCTCGTCTTTCTCCCTCTCAATTTGCCATCTCCATCATGTCACTCTTGTGATGGCGCCCTCACGTTATTGCTACGAGAATGTCGAAGAATCATTTTCAAATTATTCTGACTGGGATAACATTTTAAGAGTCAGACAACAAAAAATGAAATGCAATCAACACTCATCCGCTAATCATTCATACCCAAGCGTTCTCTGACTCCTCTCTCTCTCTCTCTCTCTCTTTCTTTAGCTGTCTCTTTGACTGACACGCATAAACACACAAACATACACACAGACACACACACAAACACACATCGAGAGTTTACATGCTACTCATCTTTCCTACAGAATTCAAACACCATTGCAGATACAATCTCAACTCAAATTTGAATATCATGATTTTTATCAACATCTAGTCACCTCTGGATTCTTCAGTCTGCAGCCTTTAATACACCAAACCTTCATTCACTCATTCCAACATTAGAATTAGAAATACTCCTTCCTCTGTTTTTTCTCCTCGTAGAGAGAAGAAATATCGAAGAATAACGCATTGCTAAGGTTAGGCCGCAGCATTTCAGTTTTACGTGGTGAGAATAACAGCCATTAATATACCAGTCGCCCGGTGGGGACGGTAGTTTGCGAATTTTGTCTTGCATCCTATTCAGAATCGACACCCACGGTGTGACTGTGTAAGGCCCCTTGGCATACATCAACAAAGTCTCAACATCTCTACAATAAAGTGTGGCATCCTCTTCCAGCCCTTCCCTTCTATGCAGCCATGACTTTTTCTTGTCTTTTCTTTTTTTCGTTGCTGTTGTTACAAAAGCTTCAACACTGCAAACATTGCATACTCGCCATACGACGGTAAATTTGTCTCCATTTTTTTTTTCTTTCCTTCAGAATTTCAAAGGTCTCACTGCAACAGAATGAAACTAGAACGGAAGTAGTTTCACCCGAAAGGAAGCATACTTGCCAATGCTGATTCTACTCAGTTTTTAAGATATCTAAAAAAACAAACAATAACATCTATCTGTTTTTACTAGCTGTTCTATATTTCTTATTTGAAATTTTCCTTGATAATCAATCACACATTGTCGATGGCCTGTCATCTTTCTAGCAAACACAAAATTTATGACTGTGGGAAACAGAGACAATGGGAAAGTCAAGTATTTGATTACTCAAAGCCCATCTCATTAAAAAAAAAAGAAATGAAAAGAAATAAAAGAAACAACAAGTCAAAGAGGAAGAAGAAAAAAGATTATCCCAAAATGTGTTGATAAAGAGTCCAATTCTAAGCCTGCTGAAGGATACGACTGCCTTGGAAAGCCGCCGATTGAAGTCAAGTCTTTTTCGGCTTATTCCTACGTCTGTTGCTATCTCGGAAACTAGAAGAGACAACTGCACACTCTGTGGTTTCTTTTTTCTTACGCTATGCCTAGCCTTACATTTTTTTCCCTACCAAAAATATTCAATTATTCACCAATCATATTGGCAGACCTCAAAAAAAAAAAAACAATAACAACATTGCAGCAGTTTTTATAATCAATACGCAAAACCACAACTCTCAGAATTTGGCAATATCATTCATGCTGTGTCAAACTGTATAATGTGTGTGATTCCCTTCATTTGTTTTATAAGACCTAATTAGCATCCCAAATGACTGGGCATTGCCACGCAAATTGGTTTCATGGGCAATTCCGCAATCTTTTTTTTTTCTTTTTTCTCCATACAAATCACACCAATTTAAAAAAAAAAAAAATCCATTTGACAGCCTTTGAGGCCAAGGCATGATAGAAATGAAGAAAAAAAAAATGCAAACCTGGACAAGTGCTGGAACAATGCAGGAACACAAGTCGATCACTTTTGCACACTTTCTAGAATACCATACCATCATTTCTGTACACGTGGAAGATTAACAAAGAATCTTGGCTATTTTTCTTACATACCAGACTGAAACATACAAACAGGATGTATGTTACAATGAGCTGACCATCAAAAAAAAAAAAAAAAAAAAAATCAATAATGAAAAACAAGAGGAAGAAAAAAAAAGCTGATTTGATCTATGTACAGAATACCCGCTTTCTGCTTGCAAAAGACTCATCGTCCCCTGCATCCATCACACTTTGTGTAAGTCTTGGTATCCGCTGGTGGTAGCAAGTCAAGGCAAACTGCAAAATGCAGTCAAGAGTCATTTTTCCCTTCGCTGGGAGCTCCTGCGAGGCCCTTGGGTCATCTCCCCCCCAGCCACACTCCCCGCCGGCACATTATCAGCCAGACAGACAAGACACCTTGCACGGAATTCCGTCCTCTTTTATATATATCTCTCGATGCACCTCGACAGGCTTCTCAGAGTCATCAAACTGTTTCTTAGCCAAGACAAAGCTTCGGTCAATTTCCTATCACTCCCTACCTCTCTCTCTCTCACTCACTCACTCTCTCTCTCTCTCTCTCTCTCTCTCTCTCTCTTTGACCATCATAGCAAGCATCTTTGCGCTGGGCAGTTGTGAAGCATGGAGGTGACAGCGATATATTATGATCTCTGAGAGTTGCTCTGGGTTTTTTGTTTTTTAACCAAGTCTTGCTCAGGGGTACCACGCATGCAGTTCCCACTGCGCATTCATCTTGGATATCAGCTCCAGTCATCGAAGGGGGGGGGGGGGGGGGGATAAGAAACCTACGAGGGCAGTTTTGAGTCTTAGCACGAAAAGTCGAGGGCTCGTCCCGTGTGACTACACAACAACTGTTCGCTCGCTCGCCCAGGGTGGCACGGGGGTATTCCTGATGATCCAATAAATGACAAACAAATGACAGTCGGTCGTCGAAATTCCCATCATGCAGAGGAGACGGTGGTGAATCAGTGGGGGCGTGAAGGAGGGAAACCAAATGAAAACGAGGAAAGCGGGGATGAACGGATGACCCTCGCTGGTCTGAACTCTGACCCAGGCTTTGACCCCGGTGACATCATCCACGCTGGGTTGGAGTGGTGATGCCTTCCAAGGCCGTTGCACTTCTCTGCGAGGTTTCATCATTTGGAGGGGGCAGAAGGCACGCCGGTTTGACCGGTATCCATTGGCTCCGAGCTCATGACTGGTACAAATCTTGCTGAAGGGATATTCAAAGTGAAAAAGAGTAGAAAGAAAATCAAACCATGGAGGCACGTTGATGTTTGACAGATTCGATCGTGACTTAGAATTTACTATCATGACGTACAGAAGACATATCAGGCTCCTATACAGTATGTCCCCCCAAAAAAATTACAATCATATTTTCACATTGATAACTTCCAATATGATTTAACCGTCTAAATGCAACTTCATGGTCTTAAAATATAACATCTTAGCTATATTATACAGAAAACCCCATTCAATTTGGTTGAGTGGTCAGGGAGATATGCGGATCATTGGAACGCATGTCATATTCCAAGTTAGGCACTTGGATGCTCTTGGAACTGCATAATGTGTGAACACAATGGACAAAACTTGAAGGGAAGGGATTCCTGACATACTCTACAAAACTCCTCATTTCTCTTTGACTACTGAAGCAAATCGGATGGGGTTTTCTGTAAGATGTGGGTAATAAGCTATAGTGTCATACCCTAAAATTGTATTTGGGTTGATTCACTATTTTTAGAGTTATCATTGTGGAGGGTCCCGTTGTAATTTTTTTTTTAGGGCATATGGTAGACAGATGGGAGATGGCACAGAAGAGAATGCTTTCATGAATGGAATCATCACAAGTCACAGACCGGCAAGTATTTTGGCCAAACTGGATGAGAATTAGTAGAAGGCTAGAACTGTACTAATGTCAATCAAACATATTAATGATGGCATCCAATGGGTACCTTGGAATGGACACCCTGATCTGATGACAATGGTGCCACTTACCAACACATTCTTGTTTTACCAACTTTGCCCTATGTTCCTAGCCTTTTGTCAAGGCCCTCTCGCTGTAATGGGCGAGCGAAGCGAGCCCAGCCGAGCGCGCCAGCGCGAGGGCCTTTTGAGATCTGCTTCACACTATTATTATTCATGACACGTGAACCCTTCTGAATACTCATTTTAACGGGTTCCGGTCAACCAATGGATTGGCGCGCTCCCCGAATCCTCAGTCTTGGTGCTGTCATGCCTGTTCGCATGCATCACTGACCACCCGCAGAGGTCTGCCACAGAACTCTACACACTCTGTGTGTGTAGAGTTCTGTGAGGTCTGCGGCGTGCATTCGCTCCTTTCAAATCGGGTTCGAGCAGACAGACACGCTGATTGGTCGACTTTTGCTCCCGAAATCGGGGAGCAAAAGTCGGTAATTCAAAGGGCTAACAAAAGGATGCGAAGCAGATCTCAAAAGGCCCTCGCGCAACCCCACTCAGCTGGGCTCTCTTCACCATACAGCGAGAGGGCCTTGACAAAAGGCTACTTTGTTCCCTGCTACCCTGCTTTTCTTGTCTCTCTTGTCGTTGTACCCTTCCCCTATGGGAACCCAACCCAACCCCGCCCCTCCCCCCTCCTTTAACACGTTGAGGACGAGTCCCGAGTATACTCGGGCAGGCGTCTTTGGAAAATGCGTGTTGTAGCAAAATCAAACCGTCCTCAACGGGTTTAAGTTTGTGTGTCCTTCTTGCATCCCTGAAAGTTACACTGTAGATCCCTTTCATAAGCTGGTAATTTGCAGAGGCAGGTAATTCAGACCTTTCCTCATAATACACAAAACTGGAAACGTCTTTATAATGAAGGAGAATAAATACTAGAGATTTCAGTGGATATATAAAAACCAAACAAATTTGCAACTGTTTTTCTTGGTAAAACAGGGGAGTGTATACTTGAGTGACATGGGGTTAGTTTTTCTTCTTCTTTATTTTTTCTTTTTAACTTTGAGGTGTATCATCGTAAGATTTCATACAAAATGTTGAGAGACATTATTTTTCACCTAAGCAAATTTTTCACAAAAGGGATATATGACCTTAAAGTTGATTATAATCATAGACACTTTAGAAAAACACTGTACTCACATTCCTGGTTCATCAGCCCGTCTTCGGAGGACACACTCTGAATCATACCTGCACCATGGAAACAATCAAAAGAAAAAAAAAAGGTGGAGGAACAAACAGAGAGAGGAAGGTTAGTTATCATCGTTATAAACTCACAATAGCAGCCAAACATATTAAGGTTGTATTGACACACACCAGTATTCATATTGCACATGCAATATCATTCATATTGCCCGTGCAATATCATTCATATTGCCCGTGCAATATCATTCATATTGCCCGTGCAATATCATTCAAATTGCCTACACACAGACACAGACTCATGAAGACCTGTGTGTCTGATACTGAAGGCAGTGTACGGACTAAACATGTTTCTCTGTAGAGATAGGGGGTTGCAAGATACTAGCGGACGTGAAAAAGAATTTGAAGAACAGATTTCGTCACTTGTGATATCTTATTGGCTGCGACTTATGACCACAAAAAAAAAAAAAAGAGGAGAAAGTATTGAATTATCGAGGACAGTTTGGTGTGAGTTGTGAAGAAAAGTACATGGATTATGGTGGAATAGGAAAGAAAAGTCCCTTCACACTCCATCTCCTCTTGATTGATGGTTCTAACATTTTGAGTATTCTTTGACTGATAGAAACAAATTTCAGCTATCAAGGTGGTCTAGAAGCCACACACGTTGAATCCTCACCGGCCAATCTGTGCACAATGAAAGGTGAGTCAATTATATCAATTTGTATTCCTCAAGGTAGATACAAAACATGAAATTACATTTCATTTCATTTCATTTCATTTCATATTAAGGAATGGAGTAATATGAAAAGAAAAGATTTAATCACCAAGCTGAATATTGCTATGAGTGTAGAACTATGCTCGTGAGGGAAGAAGAAATACATTCCAAGAACAATGTGAATCGACATGTATCACTTCATCTCATCAATCAATTTTGGTAATACACCATATCTCTAGCACTATGGTCATTCTTAACTTGTGAAAATACATTTTATGACAAATAACACTTCTAAATCTAATGCAATCCTGGTAAGTCACATTTTTTTTTTTTAATACAGCCAACAGCAACAAACTGGCCAATGACTGCATGTGGCAAAGATCACAGTTCTTCCTTCTCAATATCCACCTTGCAGCAAATGGCCACCAGTTGACAGTTATTTGCAGACATCATCAAGGAAAGTTGAATCCAGCCAAAGGAATGTAGATAGAAAGTTCTTGTTAAATATGAAATTGAATTGATGACGAATGTCTTGTGATCTGTGATTTTATTTTTGTTTAATGTGTTCACTGTGTTTATGTGTAAGGCTTGAAACAAAATGAATTTCATAATGGGCAATAAACGATTGAAATTGAATTGAACTGAATTGCTGGAGCCTAATTTAATGCACCTGTAAAAATAGCACATTCCACATTCATGGCATTACAACGGAACGCTTACACCCACACACTTTGTTCACTACAGATGCAGAAGGGAGTTAACTGTTCAATGTTGGTGCTGGAGTCGAAACCGTCTGCATTTCCAAAGTCTCCCAAGGCAGGTTTCAATCACCACCGATGCTGATCATGATGACAAGTCATCTCACAAGTTTCATGTCCTTTAAATTGGTTGACAAGCACATACAGCAGTTTCAGAGGAGAGAGTGTGGATTAATGTGAAATGAAATCTTACGCTTCATGCACTGCAGTGGAAACATACACGTGGTTATCAGAGTACTTTCGTGTTTTCCCTTTTTCAAGGAATATGCAGGCATGCAGGTATCAGTAACATTGCATCATTGGCCAGACACAGAGGCTTCTTTCCAGAAGTCCTCACAGTGATGCCACACTCAAGAGAGATGACTGCTGCACACTCCATGGATGACAGCTATACTATTGAATTTTTTGTCTGGTTTCCTAGGTTCTATGTACTTCACCTACACACACCACTTGTGATGGAATTGAAAGGTATTTGAATATGATCTACTGCAACACTCCTCAACTGTTTTTTGACCCAAGGCCCACTTTGAGTCCGGAGGCCCAGTTAGACAGAATACAAATATTCTCATTTATTACTTCTTCTTTTTTTTTTTTTTTTTTTTGGGGGGGGGGGGGGGGGGCAACATCGTGGCCCAATTGAGAGAGAGCTTTGCAGCCTACTTATTGAGAAGCCAGATCTACTGTGTGTGCGTTATGTGTATCACTGTCATGTGCATGGCCATCTGCTTAGCATTGCTCCCTGGAGCTGGATGGGAGCAAAGTTAATGACAGGTGTAACTTTCCAAGGAACCACATGAGGCCCGACCAATAAAGAAGAAAATAAACAACAAAAACAGAGAAATAAACCGAAACAAGAAGAAGGTACGGACAGGTCTGTGTTTTCAGTGCATTGAATAAAGTGTGCACTTAATACTGTATACGCCATATATTTCGCGAGTCTAACTTTTCGCGAATCGGGCATTCCCGGCGATTTCGCGAGTGGTTAAATTCGCGATCGTGGAGTCCTGTACTGAACAGAGAAATGTACATGCGTACGTAACATTCACATCGGGGATCAGAGTCAACATTTTTACATGTCTTTAATTTCGCAAATAGCACCCGACTCACGAAATTCGCGAAAATAAACACCTCGCGAAATATTCGGGGTATACAGTATGTCACGCTACAAGGGTACTGCCCTCTTTGAAGTGCGCCCGGAGAGTTGCCAGATTCTCAATGCAATATCAGCTCACAGTAAGTCCATCATCTTGTGAACATCATGTTTGCTTGGACATCTTCAGGGACATTCTAAGGCATCTTTTTTCTCTCTCTGATTCTGTCTTTCTCTTCAGAAAATGGTCTATATCAAAATGATTCTTGCACTGCTAGTGGCTAGAGAAAGCGACGGCAGGTCGTAACAAAATTGTTCATCCTTCCATACCAAACTCAGCGGCAAATATGCAGAAAATCTTTCAGATCAAACAGATATCACGCAGTGACACTTTTGGGGAGGTTGCTGAAGAAGTACATCCTCTATACCAGCTGAAAAACTGAGAGGTGCAAGGGAATGTCCACTGGGGCTGAATTAGTAGGGCCACGCATCCTTCCTGGCAGGGAAAAACCAAGGGTTGAAGGGTCACAGAGGGGGGCCAGAGAGGTCAAGGGGGTCAGGCAGACACCAAACAGCCTTTCAGAGTGGCTGTTCATCCGAATTTTTGTATCTACACACACAAACGCACAAACTCACACAAGCACAAGACACTTCTAGGCGAACACTCCAAGGTGTGTCCTTAAATCCCCTCTCTGGGTCCTTCAGGGTATGGCAGATGGCCCCGGTGGTCAGCTGGGCCATTGGTCAGCTGGGTCGGTGTCACACCAACTGCTACCGGTAAAGATCATCTCCAAAATTTTCTGCCCATTCCACTATTAGGAGTGGTACTCATGTTAAACACTTTCAGTGCATGTCTGCAGTCTGGTTCTACCAGACTACTCTTCATTTCTCATTCCAGTAACTTCCAGATCCCTCCCCCTCCCCTGTTACAAGCCTGATGCTGCATGTTGATCTTGCTGTGTCTTGTTATGTTCTCAAGTGGTATCAAAATAGCAGTTCTTAACTGTGATAACCATAGAGACTACAGGGAGGACACTGAACAACACTGATTCACATCGACATTCACAGGAACAGCCAGCACGGTACAAAGCATGAAAAATAGAAGAAGAAACTTAAAAAAAAAAAGAAACAACTATAATATATAAAAAAGGGGGAGGATACACGGGCAGAAGAAGGGCTAGGTATACCGACTGCAGATTGCGAACTTATTGACTCACTTTTGCGGCCTGCGATTATCACTGAATCGTCATACCTGACGACTCAGCTTCCAACAGAATCTGCAAAACTTCTTGGGCAGCAACTATGGGTGAGTTAAAACAGTCAGGGTAAGTAACCAAAAAAAAAAAAAAAAAGGAAAAAAAAAAAGAGACAGACAGACAGACATACATACAAACATACAGACAGAGAGACAGACACACAAACACACACATACATACATGGCAGATGTGACAGAAGAGAATTTTGGACCATCATCGCAGGACAGGTAAAACAAGAATACACAGAGAAATCATAGTAGTAGGGGTTAAAGGTCGTGTGGTGACCCCCCCAAAACGGCATGCAGCAACACTACCCCTACGTCTTGCTTCACTCTCACCATTCTTTTGTTATTTCCCTATTTGAGGCTACCATACACTCAAGGCCAATCCTGTTAAGCATGCGTCTAGTCTACAGGTTGCTGTTTGCCTGTGATAGCGCAATCGTCCAGTTTATCAATTTGTGCGTGCATGTTCCCACGACCATTCCTGGATGGGAGACAGCAAGGCTGGGGGGCAAATCCCAAGTGACTCAGAGTCAAAGTCGTAATTCTGTCCTCTCTGAATATTTTTGTGGTTGCAGCTTGCCGTGGTAAATGTTTTTACTTGTTTGCACACAGAGTACCAGTGAGGCAATGCTTAAGGAATTTGCAAAATTGTTGTAGTGAATCTCATCGAAATGCAACAAAGTTTGTCCTCACATCATTACCACTTGCTCGGCTCAACCTAGCCGACATTTGGATTTGATGGAAAGTGTCCCCTTCGACGGACAAAAGATAAACTGGATAGATTGCCCGATCACTGCCGATCCCTCCCAACTGGAGCCGACTGACAGGCTCAGGGACACCCCTACTCACCCGACATCAAGGAATAGTCCGAGCTCTCATCCAGTGAGATGAGCGGTGCAGTCCATCGTGGGATGGGGGTGGATCGCGGTGTGGTGCGGGGTGTAGCAACAGGCGAGGCCAGGAGGGACATGGAGGTGGGGCTGATGTTCACGGGACTTATATTTGGGTAGGACAGAATCTGCAGGGACAAATATGAAAAAAACAACAACACAGATATCTTGATTTTGTTGTGTGAACACATTGAGAATATCTCTTCACTTTAACAACATATGCAAAGCTTCAATATCTGAATTTTCATGCCCTCGCATGGGAGTGCAAAGAAAGGGGCACACTCATTTTAATGATTGTAATTTCCAAGCTCTGAAGAGGGTTCCATGACATTTGTTCCTGCAGCAAACATAAATTCTACCCACAAACACAACCCTAACCCTAATCCTAATCCTAATCCTAATCCTCACATCAAACTAAACCTAACCGTAAATCCCTGGAGAAAATAAGACTGTAGCAATCGTCGCAGGAGCAAATGCAGTGTCACCCTGTAGAGGCCTTTGCCCGTTTGGCTTTATCTTATGACTTTTGGAGTGAATATCTTGACAGGTGATTTTTCTATTCTATTCATATCCTCCTATCTTTATCTCTGGTCTTCATTCATCAAGGCTGATGGCTGATGGCACACCATCCTCCATCATTTTTTCATCGAAGATAAAGGTCATATTGAGTAAAAAAACACAAACAAAAACAAAACAGAAAGTCTAATTGTTCAGCAGGTGTGATGATGGAAAGTGGTCAAAGATATGGTGGGGAAAAAAAAAAAATCACCAATATCGATTCCTGACAGGGAATGTAATCAGACATTATACACATGTAGCTGAAACTGTGATAACTTGGGGGCAGTTTGTTCATCTGTTGCCCATTGGGTCCAGTGATGACGTCAATGTGTATTGGCTGCCTGCGAATCCATCTCCCACATAATGAGCAGAAACACAAGAAAATGCTGATTATTTGTGGTAACTTTGGAGGTAGCATGAAGGGTGGTTCATGACATTTGGCACCTAACACACTAGGGAATCATCTCATACAAGAGACAACTGACATGGAAAAGTGTGGGAAAATTTAAAAGAAAAAGCCAATGAAAGGGAATGGTGCTGTATCAATCCTCACCTGCTGCTGCGTGTGGACAAACGAGTTCTCCGGCCGTCCGAGCACAGTGAAGGGGCTTGTCATGATGCTCCGACTGGCCGGCGGCGTGGTGGGCCCACTGGACGCTGCGGACAGGATGCTGCCCGTTGAGGTGATGGAAGGCAGGTTGAGTGGTGCTGCACTTGTTGCTGTCAGAGGAGGGGGAGTGGGCAAAGAGATCGGGCTCAAATTAGAGTTACTTTACTTGATGTTACTATTTAACCATGGTAAAAAGCTTACCATCAGCTATAAGCTGTTTTTCAGCAAGGCCGCAAAATCATAATACATAATATACAACGAAGAAATCATTGAATGAAGAGAATGGGATTTAAAACATATAAATAATCAACACAAATGCAAAAAAAAAAAAAAACACAATAGAGAAAGAAATTTATTCATCTTCATTACTAATTTGTGTGACAAACTGAAGCTTGATTCATTGCTATCATCAGGAGGGTGTGGCATGTGCAAAAACTACAAGGAATACCGCCATCTCAAAGGCAACAATGTAAATGGAAAAGTGAACACATGCTTTTGGTCAGGCAAGTCAATACTGCATAAAAGACTTCTACTTCATAGGTCTGTCTGTATCCTTGTCTTCCTCCTATGCCTCTTCGAGAGGTCATCAACTTGCAAGGAAATCAAGAAATTATCTGCCTTGGCCTAGATCTACCCCACCCACCCATCCATCCAATACCAAATATTTAGAAAGGGGTGTCGGCTTGTTAGTTCTGTTACCCCCAAACTTTAAGAGCACCAAACAAATGTACTCTCTTTTAAAGACTCAGTGTCTGCGCTCCTCCTTCCGGACCCTCGCCTTCCATCCCTCTGATAGGGTTATCATCTGGAACATTCTGTCTTACCATGGTGGTATGAGACAACAAACAAAACTTGAACAAAACAGAGCACCTCTTACAAAGATTGGTGTGCAATCTCCCTCCTTTGAGCGAGACGGAAAACATTGTGACGATAACCTCCCATCAACTCGTTTTTTTCGCTAAGATTTCGGGTCTTGTCTCTGCCTTTGTAAACTTATTAGCCTCCTTATCAGCATGACCGAAAAAGTAAGGGCATCAACCTGTGTATTTCCCTCACCCATCCCCCCCCCCCCCAAATGAAACACATGTCTCACACAGTATCTTATGGATGAACTCATCTTACTTTCACTCTATGTTTGGAACGAGAATTGTCACGAGCTTAAAGGGCAAAGTAGGATGCTCATTCATGCTATCTCACATCATGTTCTCATGACCCAGAACGGCTATCAGGGAGTCATTTCATAAAGACGATCGCAATCATCACTGCCAGTTTACCACCTGTTACAGTTAATGAGGCAGCAGTAAGTAAACTATTAAAACAATCAGCTGCGAGAATTTAAATTGTTGTCATGGTAACAGCAATTGTGGCGAATCTACCTGCAGCAACTTCAGACACTTAAATGAAACAAATCGGGGATCAGCAAGCTTGTTCCAGCCAAATTTGCTGCAAGCCCTTCTCTCAGCATTGTATTTTTTGTTTTGTTTTGTCTTTTTTCTTGAGTACAATTTGGAAATGGCTGAGCAGTCTCTGGGCATATCAACTACTGCGTACTGTCTGGTTTGGCTCAGGACAGACGAAACCACTCCTAACCTTAAAATTGAATCTGGCCATGGTCAGGAAGACAACTTCATATAAATCATTTATCTCCCGCCCACGGCACTGTTACCTCATACCCAACCAGATTTTGTGAGCTCTGATTTACATCTACTGTCAACCAAATCCCACCCACCCCTCCCCCCCCCCCCCCCCAAAAAAAAAGAAAGAACCGAGGCTATACAATGGTAGCAGAAGAGAGCAGAGAAAGAGGAAGGGGTAGGGAGGAATAAGTTTTGTGTTCTGGCTCATACACATCCAATCATGAATGCTTTGAATAGCACCTTCAAATCAAAGCAATCGTTTTCTTGAGAGTATAATCTGGCTTGAAGCAAGTCAGGTTGAGCACACTTTGAAGGGCGACTTTGACCTCAACCAAGCCAAAGCTGGAAGATCTCTCGGGGGAAATCTCCTTGAATTATGCTTGGCTTAGAAACATGAGAAGTCTAAAGGGCAGCTTGAGTGTATCATCTGCCCAACAGTCATGACACCGCCTTTTGATGACAACCCGATTTTGCCTTTTTGTTGGGGTTCACTTTTGAGGGGATCCTTTTGTGTGTGTTCAACGTCAGTCACCACATGCAACGGGGAATAATTATCTCATGACTGTTGCCGGGGGGAATCACCCTTACCCATGACGCCGTTGGAAACAGCTGTTGTGCAGTTGTTGCCCGAGAGCGTGCCCATCTGTCCGATGGACGTCGCCAGTGCGACGGGCCGAGCGACGGGAGGCGGTGGGGGAGGAGGAAGCATGGCGGTGGGGATGAAGCCTGCGATCTTGGTAGGGCTGTTGGCGTTGCCGACTGCTGCCCCCGTCTTCACCTGTTTGGGAGGAGGGGATGGGGGAGAGACGGAATCCATTCATTGTTGATTCAAATCAAATTGATCGTGACTCCAGCTCTGCTAGTCTGCACACACCTGTTTTAAATCATATCTGTTACTATCTCAAGCATCATATGTATATCACATTATCATTGTAAAGAAATTTATCCATTTGTTTAAAAAAAAGGCAATGTCATTTCCCATGATATACAAGTTTATTTATACTCCAACACAATCTCGTATACATGTACAAATGTATGAAGACGATTTATCGCAACTCTCCAATACGACTCCATCAAACTATTTACAGTTGTACATCATGAAGAGTTTCATAAGAATCATTCTCATGTGATCACTACCACTATCTTAAACACAAACATCACTTAAATGATACCGGGTCCACTGTTTCAATATTATTAAACCATCGGCCGCGCACATACATGCACTTAAGGTATAGCCTAATTGTATTGCAACTGGGTGCATGCATGGGCCAGTGATACGTTGCTCTACTTTTATGTTGATTTCATCGGGTGATGAATCGAGTCAATCTGGTAACAGATATCACAAATGCCGCCGTTTGTGGAGTCAGAAGGGGTTTTTGGGGTTTTTTTTTTTTGGTTTTTTTTAGAAAATGGCTGTAATTCAAAGTATATATCTTTATGACTGGTGTATCTGTCATGATTAGAGAGAACAAAGTCCTAGCCAAGAGGTATGCTTGAACTCTTTATGTGCCACGTTTGTATGCCCGACTCAGTTGACGGTGTGCCAACTTCGCATATTCTGCTCAAACGCACAAACCCCCCCAAACCGATCGATAAATCGCCAAATGAAACAGTACATTGAAAGCGTTTCTCGCGATTCCATTCCTCTCACACGTAATTTGTATTTTATGTGGTGAATGACCAGCAAGCGGTGTTCCCTACCGGATTCTGCGTTGAAATTCTAGGTTTCTGTCACCCTTTTGTGTGCAGAAGTCATGCCTTTACAATAAATGTATCTCTTAGTCATTTGAAAGAAAAACAACATAGATTTGTCATACAGTTTACATCAAGGCGAAGCCTGGCATTTTCTGTACAACATTGCTCACTACATGTCCAGCTTAACAGAAATCTATACAAGTTACACAAATTTGAAAAATAGAATGTTTTCCCAAAACATGATGATGTTGCTGTGTCAGAATAATGTGGCATGCAGGGGGTTTACACCCATGGCACTTAAAGAGATAAATCATCTTGAACACCAACACCTCCCATCTCCATCTCATCGCCATCGTACCTGATGATTGGCCGCATCTTGGTGACTGACCAGCTGGACATACTCTGACAGCTGGGGGTTGTCCTGGGTGGACGCTGAATGAACTCTAAGCTGGTTCTGGTAGTAACTGGACGACGCCGGGCCGGGCGAGGGCGCCATGCTGCCATACGACAGGTTCGGTTGGCCAACTGTGACAGAAACAGGAAGAAGACTTTGTTGAATACACAACATGGGTCTACCTTGGGCCACAGTGCTACAAAGTCTTTGCTTACACATGAATATCTTCTCATTATCCTGTTCTACTTTGCTCAAAATGTTCACGTTTGTGTGTTTTTGTTGTTTTTGTTTTTGTTTAATTAACAGTCTCGGTAGTATGCACCTAATAATCCAACAGCTATCAAGTCAATGACACTTTGGACATCATGCAAGAGTGAGAAACATGAGCAGCAACACAAACAAGAATAATGCGCATGTCATCTTTGATTATGTATTAGGCACATAAAAGGCATCCACCCACTACCAACAGGAATCGGGCGTGTCTTGTATGTGTATCTGGATACATGGAAGATAATCATTCCCTAGGAGGCATAAAGTTAATAGGTCAACAAGATAAAAACAAACAAACAAACAAACACCCCCTCCCACTTGCCCAAAGCTCCTTTTATTATATGACTTTGCAACGAACAAAAAGGGGGTTATACAATGTATATTTAGCATATCAACAAGTCCTAAGGATGTATCACTTTCGGAGGTTAAAAATCACTTTCACCCCTACGACAAACCCCCCTCCTCCTCCCAGTTTCAACCCTAATCCCGATTGCTCTTGAACTTCTCCTCACTCCCTCTACGACTTCCGATGCGAGATCCACGGTGTCTGTGCCACGTATCCCATAATCCCCCAAACTTCCCCCATACGCACACACAGGAAGGAATATCACACGACACAGGCACGTGGAAATGAAGGAGGGATGAATTTTTTTCTTTCCCCTACCCCCTCTTTTTCTCTGTCGCCCCCGAAACAAGCTACCTCAAAAGCACTGTGATACGGCCGCAGTTGATTCTGCGGGTTAACGGGTGAGCTTAGAGCGCTTCTGGTCGGTAAGGTATAAACGGCGCTAATCCCCAGCGATGGATTGAATAACTAGGTTGGGCTTTGGGAAAGCCGTGCGGTTTTCCTCAACCCATGACACGCAAACAGCTCTGAACTTTGCTGACGCGAGAGAACTTTGCTTTGCACTTTTCTGCCCCCTTGTAATACCCTCTGCACAGCAAATTAACAGACCCCACGCAGTGCAAGTGATCTTATTACCATGCATTAACCAGGACTGAAGAACTCATTTCACTGCCTGTACAAAATGTGACAATTTAAATTTTCCAAAAGCATTAGCTGGATAAATCTTGAATTGTATTGCTTTTGAACAATTGTCACCAACAAATGTCACCAACAAAACCCTGTTTGGAATGTGTGAGGAGAGCATATAAAAAGGGCAATTAAAGCTTTCAAATGGCAAAAATTTGAGCAATCCGGACTCGATGCATAAAATTGAGAGCATAGTTTACTTGCTTATTCCAAAACAAAAGAAAGCAAAACAAAATGCACATTTGAAACCTGGCAGGAAAATTCTGCTTGGCCAATCACAATTGTATTGCCTGATGATGAACAAAATGCAGCTGATTCTAGTAGGGGGCAGTGAATTTGACATCCTACATCAATAGCCAGCTAATACAACATAGTGTACTTGATACTACAAGTGTAATAAATGCAGCATCCCTCTCAAACATGACACAAAGGTGAGGCACTGCCCCTCCTAAAAATCTAACAAAAATTAGTCCCATTAAGATCCCAAAGACAATCTTTACAAGTTTTCTTCTTTTTTTTTCCAATTTGTGTTGTTAATAGACAAGGCTAAGATTGGAACTAATTTTCACCAACCCCCCCCCCAAGAAAAAACTAAAATAATGATATCATTTCTAAGAGAAATAAAAGAGCATCAAGTTTTGTTGATTGTTTGTTACTTTTTTCTCCATGGTTCAAGGTCATGACTGACTGTAACTGGGGTCAGGCATTTTGATAACCCAAATAGAAAACAAGATACGACAATATGTGGGACTACACTGAGATATGTGTGTCTGAGAGAAATCTCCTGTAACACCTGTTGGATAGGAAAACTCTTCACCACTATAAAAGAGCAGATAGTGGGAGATACCAATGGCATTTTAAATCTGTCAAAATATGTCAGGATGCCAAAATTTTTCCGTGGGACTCGAACCAGAAATGTGGACGCCTGCACAACCTGAGGAAAATGACCCCGCCTCACCTGACAGGTATATTTCTAGCATTTAACCTCTTATGCTACTCAAATGATTTTATTTTTCAAGTACATCGAGGAAGAAAACCAAAACCACCAAATAAACGAAAAAGACCCAAGATTTGACATTATTCTCTCAGCGATGCAGTCCGGCAACTTTGAACTTGATGCACATACATCTTTCTGCCATGTCTGATTCCGATGGGTTGACAGATCCCGGTTAATGGCACCAAGAGATAGTCTCGTCTCCCTACTCTACCCCCAAATCCCTCCCTGTCCTCTCAAGAGACAAGAAGAGACAAGGACAGACAAGAGACGGGAGACAGAACAATGGCTCTGAAACCTAAAAACAAGCCGTTGATCAGCCAACACCTCTCTACTAAGTGGTCCTGTTGCACATTGCTGCCAACATGGCTTGCACAATTTACGGATCATTCTCACGGAAATTACTGATGTTGCTTTGCAAAGAAGCACACAATACAATTGTACATCTATTGTATAGAAAAAAGTAGATAAGTACTACAGCAGAATTTTACGAGGCCAATTAACAGTAGATACAAGCTGAAGTTACTAATACCATTAACTTTTGCTAATGGTTGGGAGCTATGGCCTTGGCATCGGCAGAGATCTGCAAATTTGTTTGTTTGTTGACGCTTCCAATGTTTTGGTTTGTTTGGCTTTTTTCCACATATCGTCTAGTTTTCTCTTTACATCACATCAAGATGCCTCCCATGTTTTGGCCTGTTTGGCTCTTTGCCCCACATACCGTGTGACGTCTGGGGGCCACCATCGGGCAGTGTGCAGGTGCTCATCGAGTTCTCGCGCTCGATCTTCACGCAGACGGGTCGGGGTCCCGTCGGCGACTGGGCGTTTGGTAGTCCTGTCTTGGGCTTGTTCATGTTTGGTGAGTGGATTCCAGGACTGGCACCTACAAAAGATACAGCAAGGAAGAAAGAACCAACAAATGAAAATGACAGAAAAGCTGATGAACACTGAAGGAGAGAAAAAAAAAATTCTAACAAAAATGGCAACTGATATCCTGGGGGTAATACTGGCTGACTTATACCCCATTTATACAGGGCAAGTACAGCCCTCAAAGAGTGCTTCTGAACCCCTCTGAGCTCTGTATGAACAGACAGTCAGGACCTGGAGCGCTCTAAAGTTATGCCCCTCTCGAGGCTACGTTCAGGAGTGCTCCTGAAGTGCCCTAAACTTCGTACGAACTGTCACTAACGGGCAGAACGCTCCGGAAGTGGAACACGGTGCGCACTGTGCATACAGTTTGCATGCTAGAAGTTCCTGCGCACTCGAAGGTCGTCAGGACAGTTATGCTATGCCCCTCTCATCCACTTCACGTGTCACCTCAGCGAGCGGTGATTCTCCATATGAACAGACTCAGACGGGCATAGAAGTTGAAGCACTTCAGGAGCGCTCCCGTTCCCAACTATGTGCGTAAGTGGGGAATTCGACTTTTGCCAAGGTAGCCACCCATTCTCAAGGTTTCCCAGCTTATACAACTTCACATACAATTGTAAAACATCCTAAAATAACCTTACACATTTTCAATTTGATGATACAGTGATTTTCATTCCAAGGTATCAGAGTGCTCTTTTTCCAGAGGACCTTGACGTCACTATGACCCTAAAGCATTGCCAGGGACCAATTTATCCACTTGGGTCAAAAAAAGATGTTGAGCACACATTTTCACATTGAACTGGAGTTGGGAGTCAGGGTCTCCTGGTTCAGAGTCAACATTCCAAACCACAAAACTACTCTTCTGTTCTGGTCTTTAGAGTCTACAGCACAAACCATGATACTACTGTGTGGATAGAATCTATAGTCCAAACCACTATAATACTACTGTATGAACAGCATCTACACTCAAAACCACTTTACTACTGTATGGATGGAGTCTACAGACCAATCCTCTACACTACTGTTCTGTAATGGCAGGGCTTGACATTAGTGGTGGCACAGTGGCCAGGGGCTACTAAAACTTGATGTCGGGCCATCAAATTTCCAAAAAGCTATAAACCATATGGTGGCCTGATTGTGTAACTACATTGTAAGATTAAAAATGGACTGTTAAATTTCCCTTTATTTCAGGTCAATACATTTCTCTTTTGGGCCACCAAAATTTCAGATTTGAAGAGTTTCGTGGCCTGAGCCATCAACCAGAAAAAAAAAAAAAGTTAATGGTTGAAGAGTGTACAGTCCACATCACTATGGAATACTACTGTGTGGATGAAAAAGATGAGAAGAAACTCAGGGTTCCCAGCATTTCAAGAAAAAAAAATTCCCTGATTTTTCCATGATCTTTCCATGATGAAGTCTCAAAATTCCATGATGATTATTTCAACTCATTTCAAGTTTCACATAGCCAGTCATCCAATTGATGTTGCTTTGATATGCAACAAAATATAACAGAGTCTAACCGACTACGTTCAATTTTAGGCAAATCGAAATTCCCTGACTTTTCCATGATTTGAGGCATCTTATTCAAATTCCCTGACTTTTCTCTGACTGGAAAAGAGTAAAGGCATTTTCCCTGATTTCCCTGATGGGCTAGGAACTCTAAAACCACAGAGGCAAGGATGGAAGCTATGAACGAGGAGTGAATGATGGGTCAGTTGCATCAGCGAGTCTCACCAGCATCCATGTCACTCAGCCAGCCGCTGGAATGACTGCTGAGCGAGTTCGCCGGCGACCGTCCGTAGAAGGCGAGGTTGTCGCCTTCCTCCCCGATGCTGTCCACCTCGTCGTCCGCCGATGACATAGTGCTCGAGTTCCGCTTGATGCGCTTTGTCCCGTGTGAGAGCGCCGAGGGCACGTTCCGTCGCAGCCCGCCCACCGTGGGCTGGCCCCCAAGGGTGGGGTGGACATGGTTGCCATAGCTGTTGGCGTAGTATGTGGGCGAGGGCAGTTCGCTGAGGTTCAGGGCATTGCCGATGCCTGAATCGATACTCCCCATCAAAATTGGCACTGTATGAAGACATCAATAAAACAAAGAAGCAATCATTTCATTCATCTCTACAGCATACAATGTACCTATTCTTCATTGTCATCAAGTACACAATAGAATAATAGTACACCATGATAACCTTTTTCTTTTAATAATTACCTTGGCTTTCTAATACATTTCGCTTGAGAAACAACAGTCCAATGCTGAAGAATGTATAAAAGGTTAACAGTTTTGTTCCTGAGTTTTTCTTTTCTGAAAGGGGGGGGGGGTGGATGAGGGGAAAGTTGGGATGCCTCTCGAAACATTCAATCCAATGAAGGAACAACGGGCATTTCAAGAAGCATTTTGTCAGATACTTTTTTCTGACAAACAGTAATAAGCTACTGAAATACTTGCATCCGATTGGCTGAGAGCAAATATGTCTGACAAATTTGTCAGACAAAATGCTTCAAGATATGCCCCCCACGTGTGATTAAACTTCAATATATGATTTGAACTCTGTCCTTAAAAAGATCACTGACTGCACACTGACACAGTCATTCATGCAATATTCCTTGGCGGAGTGTGCTTGTCGAGGCAAGCGCTTCCTAGAATTGCTAAACTAGTGCAGACTGTTGCGACCAATTTGATTGAAACCGATACTCAGACTGCCCAGGCAACGTGTTCCCATTCTGAATGCATAGCCTTCAATATGATATATGAAAGGCAAGTTGCAATCATATATCTTTAGTATATGGTATAGTATAGAGCATAGAGGATATAATACATACAATATAACCTCAATCACCACAAACACACACACACACACAATACAACTTGCACACATAAATAATAGAAAACACTCAATATGACTATTATTATTCTGAAAGCATCTCAAGATTGTGCTGTAAGAAATCAGTCCATCAGCTGTGATTTGAGAGAAAAAGTGCAGTTAATTTCTGATCGCTTTGATTCATTACCCACTATGGGGGAACAAGAATACAGAACTGCATATATGCCGGTATGTGCGCATATACAGGCAGATTCAACTGGAAATCCCACATTTCAGTGACATTGTTATTGCACTCTGCGAGAGACGCTTTCGCAGGATATCATGCTTGTGCCATCAGTGTATGGTTACAAACAAAACCTACTCTGGACAAAAAAAAATTCCTTGATCGGAAACTTTCATTCAGTGATCAATGTCAAGAGGCCAGACGCAAAATGTGCGGCGCCACTCGAGTGAAATCTGTGACCCAGTTCCTCTTTCTGCCTTCATTCCACACAAAATTCTCCCCTCGGATATCACACCAAGCGCCTTTCCCCCGCTGAGCAAGCAATCCACACTTCTGGTTTACAAAGAGGGTATTATCGTTTCTCCATTTTCCCGTTTGTGTGCACTGCGCATCTAGTTTTCAGTCAACGACGTATCATGCACACACACGTATGTCCAAGTGATGTACTGTAGTATGCAATAATGGTCAAGTTCACCCTTCCCATCCCTTCATAAGAAAATAAGAATTACAAAAGCCTCCAAGAATATATATGCCCACTGGTAGATGCCACTTATGAGAATATTCACTTCAAGTACTTGCTCTTCAGGAACACTTGCGACATAATTATGTTTTCTTTTACATATGTATGAGCGTACAATGATTGGGTATTTTGCATCATAGAGGGTATTTTAAGATTGTCGGTTTTTTGTTTTGTTTTCAAGTGTGACGGAAATCCTTGCAAAACACATAGTGCCAAGGACTTTCTTGGAAATTTTAATCATAACTCCACGTTATCGATACTTGTGAGGTTGTGCCGATTTGATGGATAATGGATGGTGCATATCAAGACTCACCATTTGCCCTAAACTCTTTCTCACACACATACGCACACCCACACACAACTGTATTTTGAGTCACCTGTTTTGTACCCACTAAGCTTGAGTGCAAATGTACTGGGCTGATCCACAGATGATTTTCATGCATAGCGCAGTACTGCTTGCATTAAAGTTGAGGTGCTCCACAAGAAATCCTGGAGCGATTTGTGATTTTCTCTACCCCCGTGCATATTTTGGGGGCGCTCTCTGCAACACACACTACAACGATTTACAGTAATCATCCTCAGAACTATTTTTCGTGGTCTCTCTGACTTTTAAAAATCTGCGAGTCTGCAAAGGGTACGCTACCTTGCGTAATTCTCCTCAGCTCCAGCGCAGTGAAGACACCGGTTGACGAAAACATATGATGGTTCTCCTGGCCATTCAGGACACTCACTGTTCCGTCGAAGAAAGCGGATCGAAGAGAGCGGATCGAAGAGAGCGGATCGAGAGAGCGGAATGGAGGAGGAAAGGGGGAAAAGAACACCAGAAAAAATATGAGTGTTGTCAAATGCTGCTGTGTCTTAGTCATCCCATAAAAAAAAACTAGAAATGTCGCTACAGCGACTGGTATGCCTCCGCCATAATGCATGGTTCTCCTAATATAGTACAATGTCTTGACAATGTGTGATGACAGTTTCACATAATTGGCAAAATATTAAAATGACAGGTTTGTCACAAATGTGCTGAATGTTCACTTTCCTTGAACTAGGTTCAATTGGATGAATGACTAAATTGTCAGAGTGCAGGTATTTGGGGATTTACGTTTTTTTTTTACTTTTGACCCTTTTATAAGTTCATGCATTGAGTAATTTTCAAGGTACATTTTGTATGGGGGAAAAAGTGTAATTTCAGTATTAAATGGTAAAATATTAGCATTTAAACCTGACCTTTGACCCTTGACCTTTGACCTCAAGGTTCCAAAGAGAATCACTATTAGGTAGAACATGCATAAATATGTAGTAAGTTTCATGATGATACCTTGAGTTACTTTCAAGATATGGAGGAAGAAGTGAAATTTAGCACTTTCACTTGACCTTTGACCTTTGACCTTTTGGCAAGAAACTTCCCACAGAATATCTATTGGGTAATACATGCATATATCAAGTTTCAAGAAAAATCCTGCAGGAATTGCATAAATATGAGGGAAGTAGTGACATTTTGAGGAGTTGACCTTGACCTTTGACCCATGACCCCAACTTCTCTACATAACCACTGCTCGTCAGTACATGCATATTTACTAAGTTCCAGGAAGATAACTTGAACCACTTGCGAGATATGGAGAAAAACGTAAAATTAATTTCAACCTTTTGACTTGACCTTTGACCCTTGACCTTCGACCTCATGACCCAAAACTCTCTGGAGAATCTTTATTTGGTAGTTCATATATACACTAAGTTTCGAGAAAATACCTTCAGGCATTGCATGGATATGGGGGAAATAGTGAAATTTTGAGCATTTGGCCTTGAACTTTTGACCTTTGACCTTGAGCATGTGCACCTAAAAGTTGACAGGCACAACTTTGCCTACTCATACATATACATGCCAAGTTTCATTAGGATACCTCTCACAGTTTTTTAGTTATCCTGCCCACAAAATTGATTACGGACGGACGGACGGACGGACGGAAGGATGGAAGGACGGACAACCCGAAAACATAATGCCTCCGGCGACACTTCGTGGCGGAGGCATAAAAATGAAGACGACATTATATCACTGTGTTGAAAATAAATCACAGGCAAGAGTCACATTTTTGAAAAAATTTTCTGAGAAATCACTCACAAGTTTCCAAGTTCTTATGATTGTAAGTCTGACACACAACTTTCCATAAATGACGAGTTAGCATACCACAGGAGTCCCACGCATCAATGCTTACATGTTAGACATTCCTGGTATGCCACATGAACATTAAGTTTCGTCACTTTCATCTTCTACTACCCTGGGTTAGACAATAGTCCTACACATTCAAATACACGTGGGGTTTGCACGGTGCATTGAAAAAAAAAGTTTGGTATTAAACTTCATCATGATCTTGCTGCTATAGATTTGTCAGAAAGGATGGGGAAACTGTGGAATAGATGATTTTCAGCAATCAAACAAAATCATATCACTTTCTCTCTTTATATGAGTATCGATGGCCAAAATAACTTGCTGGGACATTTTAGAGTCAAGGTACTCTATCTTACCAAACTACAAAGACGTTGGGGATGGCTAGTAACTGATCAGTGGGAATTAGTGGGAATGCTGGGGGATGATTGTTCCAATCCTTGTGGGATTCATTTAAGAGCACATTATATGTCTATTGTTGTGTGAAAATTATTTGCTTCAGAATGGTCTCATATTCAAGTAATGTGCAGTTCAATGTTTCCAGGTTAGCATGCCTGTACAGTGTCGGGGCGAATGTTAACGGCCCGTTAACGATCACCCCAACACTGTACAGGCATGCTAACCTGGAAACATTGAACTGCACATTACTTGAATATGAGACCATTCTGAAGCAAATAATTTTCACACAACAATAGACATATAATGCACTCTTAAATGAATCCCATAAGGATTGGAACAATCATCCCCCAGCATTCCCACTGATTCCCAATGATCAGTAACTAGCCATCCCCTTTAAGGAATAGGAATGTTGACTTTCCCTACTGCACACTCTTGCATTTCCCAACTTCTAAGACCTACTAGTCAAAGAACTAATCAAGTGATCCACTACTGTATGAGAACCCTAGATTCCTGTGTTCATCTCTTGAAGGGAAGTGCTCTCCCCAAATAAAACATTTGCCACTGACAATATAGATATTAAGGTAAGACCGGAAACATTCCCGGCATGAAAATTCCTCAAACTGGAGCAACAGCCGTTTTCACAAATTGCCGACCATGAAAAACAAGTAAACTATATGTGCTGAATTGTGTAGACAATAAACATTTGCAAGTATTTCACTCCTGCAAACCTTGGCACCTCGCAAAATTTGTGAAAGCCCCATGCACACGTAAATTTCTGATGATACAGTACTGTAAAAGTGGTTTCCGCGTATGCACATGCGACTAAATTTCTGATTATACAGAAGTCATCCCTGCCACCGAAGGAACATGTAACAATGTCTTGGTGTACCAAAAGATAGTAACTAGACTATTAAGCAGCCAGAACTTCTCAGTAAACAATTAAAAGGGTACTACCGGTACCAGTTTTATTTTAGCAATTGATACGTGATATGTGCAATTTTCACAGTGAAGGCATTTCAATCTTGGGGTTTCTCAGCGGACTTAGAAAGGCTTGTATAAAGGCTATAACAATCTTCTTCTTCTTCTTCCTTGCATAACAATGGTATTCAGGGTTGGACAGTCTCCTAGAATACTTTCTAGAGGGTACAGTAATTTCTTGTTTTAGACACTGCATCAAAGTGCTGCTGACATTGAAATGCTGGCATCTTCTCCTCATCTTCTCCTCAATCTCGACGCGACAAGTGATGAGAGAGTCAAGTGGGGGAGAGAGAGCACTTGCCACCTCATAACCAGGAAGCACAACACAAAATATCTAATCAACTAACACCCTACACTTATCTTTGCAGGGTATTCGGTATCTTCTTGGGTTTCAAACACCCATTAACTCAGGCCACTCTAACTGCACTGTGATTAGATAATGATGGTTCGTTCGCTGATAATGCACCATCGTAATCAATATTGGGGAAATATGAACACAGGTGGGCATTTTTTTTCAAAGAGATCTTTGCGTGACATTTAAACAAAAGTTGACAAAAAGAATGAAAAGTTATAAATTAAGTAGCAAACTAGCGAGATATTGAACGCACGAGGCTAACCCCCTGAGGCATTCCTTGACCCACTTACTGGTGACATCTGGGTGATTAGCCCCCATTTCCTGCACTGTGCATGAAGCTGTCAATCTGACGAATAACCCGACATAACTGACAAGAAGCAAAGAGAACCCCTGGGCAATTGGGGGGGGGGGGGGGGGTTAGGGAGAGGACAAATTTAAAGGTACATGTAGGTAGGCTTTGATGATATGTTTAGTTCCAATGGCCATTTATCTGTCACTAAAATTGTCAAGACTCAACACTTGCAATGCTTGTCTGAGGTATTGGAGCTTGAAGCTATCAGAGACTAACTCTCCCGTTTTCGACGGGAGAATCACTCCTGTCTCCCGCCCTGGCTCTGTGTCTCCCGTTGGAAAACTTAACTATATAATAGCCTTTACACCAGAGAGCATCTGATAGGATAGCACACATCAACTTGGAGTCTCCCGTTTGCTACAGGCAGCAGACATCTTGCTCTGCAACATGTAAGCTCCCCCCCCCCCCCACATCCAAAGCAAGAGATTCCTGTTCTTAACTAAGATCAGAAGCAGCCTCAAAAGAGAATATCAAAATTCTACCCTCCTTGCAGAATCTACACAACTGACATCTCATACACCTCTACTGGAATGTGCCAAAAAGAAGTAATCTTTGGTATATTATAGTGACAAAAAGAACAGCAAATTACAGCAGACTACTGGACACAAAAAAGGAAAGTTTAGATGGTTCAAAGATAAGTAAAACTCCAGAAATGGCAGCCTGCAGGCATTTCAGTTAGCTGAACCCGTTGAGGACCGTTTAATTTTGCTACAACATGCATTTCCCATAAACGCTTGCCCAGTATACTCGGGACTCCTCCTCAATGGGTTAAAAAGCCAGGAGACCATCATCTCTTGTTCTCTTGCTTTGTTCTACTCATAGTTTTTAACAACAAACAAATATAGGCCTACACTACATAATGCTCTGCAGAGAATTATACATGTATGTATTAATTTTTTTTCCCTTTCTACGTTCTCTGTTTTTGACGAAGTGTCAGACCAAAACATCCTCCCTAGATCTTGTGCAGAGTCATAGAGACAGGACTTGGTAATGACTGAAAAATGTGACATCCGCAATCTTTAAAGTTTCATTAAGAAGATTGGCAAGGATAAATGTTTTTTTTTTTAAACATCAAATTAAAAGAAGAGATCTGATAGATTGGTCATTGACTCACCAAATATAAACTACTTACAATCATGACCTTAAATCTAATCTCGGATCGACATTGGTACGGCAAAGGAGGAAGGATCTAAGAGAGGTCTTTGGCATGACCTAGCCCCACTACTGTATCCACCGATACAAATCATCACACATCATCAAGGTTAGTGAGTACTGGGGAAACAGTCAGCCTCGCTCCAAGCCCAGGTCCCCCTTTCCGGGTCACACAATTGAGGAATAATTCGGCCGACGATACGAGAGGCTTCTCCAGCTGAGAGGTACATGTACCTTCTTCAAAAATTCTGACACAAGATTGCACAGCGCTTTATGAAGTCATCATGTTTCAGCCCAAGCCAAGATCGCATTCTCCCATTTATAGCGTTGAGGGGATAATTCACACATGGCAGCATGGCGTGCCAAGTGATCGGCGGGTGATAATGACGACTCCTGCCACCAACAGCAATGCTGTGTTGCGAGGGCCGTAAGATACACGCCGCGTGCCGCGTGCTGCCCGTCCTGCAATGCTCTGACGTGGCGGCGGTGGGGCATGTTTACAAACACGACGGTATGGAAGTGATTGAGCAATGCTGTCAGGTATGTTTTCCAAGTGAGGCCTGAATGCAGCCCTCCTCCCCCCCCCCCCCCCCCCAATCACCCGGGCAACCTGCCTCTCTCTACCATCTACCCACTTCCCCTTCAACCCCCTTCACTCACCCTCAGCTCTCTTTTTCAAGTCTTCTTCTTTTTTTCCCCCTACCTTTCCCTCTTCCTCGTTTTGCGTGAGGAACACTTCCGTCGTGCGTTCCAGATCTTAATCTGCGCTAAAATGTCAGGGGTTCCATGCACTTATTCATGTAAATGATAAACACTTCCCAGCAAATGCTGGATGGGGGGGGGGGGGGGGGGGGGGGGGGGGGTGGAGGTGTGGAGAAAACATGGTTTCACTTCAAGCCATGGATTAGGAAGCATTTCTGCTCATCAAGAAAAGACCAACAGGGAGTCTGGTGACAATAATACTGGTAATCATGCAAGGAGCTGCTACTATGACAGAGAGAGCTATGAAGTGAGCTTCAAATCTAAAATACGTCGCAGGGGAAAAAACTCTCCATAGAAAGACAGGAAAAAGAAAGCTAAAAAAAGCTCACTTATTGATGCACATGAGTACTATCAGTAAACAGTGTACTTCATAACACTTTCACCATCTAAAGAGAAATGCACCCACTTTGACTTGACTTTTAAGATACATATACCACCACCTTATACATTTCAACTACGTAAGCCACACATTCAAGTCATGAAACAAAGTTCCTTAAGTCTCTTGGCAGCAGATAAATAGCAGCTCCATTGGATTTGTGTTCCAATTATCGGCAAGGAATGGCATCTCTTTCTGGCCAAAAAGAATTGAACATTTTTTGTGACAGCGCTAGAAGCCCCCACTCACAGAAATACTGTCAAGGTCTCAAATGGGTAAACACTATCAATGTTGGAGTGCATGATGCTAGCTGGAGATCTTGCAGTAGTGAAATATCAAAGCTACTACTACTGACCGTGTAACACCGAGTCTTGAAGCAATTGCAGTAAGCTACAATAGAAGCACTCCAGGAAATACTAAAAGAAGCAGAGGGAATATTTTCCCACTTTGCCTCCAGATGGAAAGTTAATTTACATTTTGTGTTTGCGTGCATATGTGTATGTGTGTGTGTGTGTTTGTATGCTTGTCTTTGAACTGAATGTCATCTTCAGAGAATTCAAGGTGTGCCTGGGAAGATTCGTGAGAGATAATGAGCAGGCTACTTTCAAAGAGTTTGTCAAAGACTCGGCAAGCTTCCCTCAAACACGCAACGACGCTCAATCTCTGAAGGTCGAGTCTTACTGCCTTGCATGCTCTCCCGACACCTGTCCCCAATCGTGGCTCGACGCAATAATTTCTCCCCCGCGATACGCAACGACTGTTCACCGATTTCGACAACTGCTGCTGTTTACTGTCTGCGAACCCTCTCCATCCTGCTTTGCATTTGCTGTGTGCCTGTTCTGGTTTGACGGGTAAACAGTTTTGCGGCTAAGTTACTTCCCGGCACCACAAGCTCAACCTGTGCACACTATAATGTTGTTTCCCCGATCCGGCATAACATCGATGACGGATTGTCTTGTTCTGACACATTTTAATAGCAGTTGCAGTCACCCCTGCCACAAGCCATCGTATTATCGAGTATCCTTCAAGCGGAAAGGTCACACTATCAGAGAATTTCTACAAACACCAATGGTGTCTTTATTTGAGCAGTTTTTCACTCCATTTTGTAAATTTTCATATGCTCGTCAGTCCACAAGTCCTCTTTCTCCATTTTAGCCTGAGGAGTTTGATGTATTAAAACTCATTTGACAACTCAAGAATATGTCAGTGTTTCTACATACATACATGTAGTGCACATATCAAAATTATGAACATTAACTTGTGGGATGCATTTTGGTGATTTCTGTTAGGTGATCTTGTGTGGACATGATATGTACAGACAACCAAGACAGGATAGTAAACAAGAGCAGGACACCAAGAGTGATTGGGTGTGGTTTGGGAAGGGGGCACAGCTGGTCCTCCCTGGCCATCCAATTTTTTCTTCTCCTTGGCCACTTTTTTTTCTTCTTCAAATATAAATATCTCTTTTCATGCTAAATTACAAACTTTTCATCTCCTTTTTCTTCGTAATCTTACATTTCCACAAAGGAATCAAGTGGGGTGATTCAGTTGCTGATAGTTTTGCTGATATAAACTGTTGATATATGTGAAGTTGTCTGATCAAAACTGCCAATGGTTTCACAAATGATCCTGGACACACATATGACTCTTTGGCCCCCAGCCACTGAAAAGTTCATACATCCCTCTCAAAGTCTGTATGTACAATGTATACTACTTTTAGCATTGTCATAACTATGGAATTGAAACGGGAGGGGGGGGGGGGGGGGGGGGGGGGGTGGGGAGTGAGAAGGGGGAAGGGGAGGGGTTGCTCTCCATTCCATGATCACAAATTTTGACTGTAGCCTGTTGATAGCGGGACTGTGGTTCAGCCGGGTGGCTGTATACAGGACAGTGACCCAACGACAACATCACAAACTCTAACCAAACTCTAATCAGGGAAGCAACAAGAGGAAGGAACCATAAAAAGAACAGAGATTGGATGCATGTCGTTGCTAGGTTACCAGGCATTTCCAGTGCTGTGCGGAGAGAGAGAGGAAGCAGGGACACCGGAAAACACCATGCTACTCAGAATCGGAGGGTGATGATCCCATCCCCTGCAAGCCCCTCTTCCAAGAACCTGCTCTGGTAAATAAAGAAGCACCGTAAATTTTGTTGATCCTCCGTCGATATCTAGTGCTGTTGTTTTGCGTCAATCCATACACACAGTCTTTCCTCTCGTGAGCATCCCTCACTAGCCGAAATGGGCAAATGCATATTAGAGATCCATAAATGTCTTGCCTGATATGGCCCTTACTTTGATCCAAGAGCTGTTAACAAGACGTGAGACAACTACACTGAGAAGTATGACAAAACTTCTATTCCAAAATGTAAACATCACGTCAATAGTTATGCGATTGGAAAGTTTTCGTCACTCCATCTGTGGAACTGCTGAAATCTGGGCTGGCATCAGGAAAGATCGGAATATTTCTATTTTTCCGATGCCATATTCGCCAGTCTTTAAACTCAGCCAGCATTTCTCACTGCTTGGTGACTTTGTATGCAGGAAAGCATCGTGTAGTATCATGGACCTAGCAACCTCAGTCCATGATAGCATCAATTGTACAAATGAATATATAGCCAGATGATCTTGAGGCACGCGTGGGAACAGTTTAGTTATTTTAAAGCAAATATCTGTATGACAACATGTTATCATCACTTATTAAATGTGATGCTGCTACCATTGAAACATACCATTCCCGTGATATTTCCTTACAGTTAATTTTTAAGTAACAAAATAATCTAATAGAAGAATACGATGCATTTTGACCTTCTATATTCTCTCCCTTCACCATCTAAGTATCATCACTTGGCTCCCACCCCTCTTTTTTCACCGGTTCTGCCCCTTTTCCTTAACTGACCCGCCTCCAAAATCAGGGTGTTTATGTTTATTACACTGTTCAACGTGACACCTGGAAAATTTCTATCAGTAAGATATCGAAATTTATGACTTGCGGGATGTGGAAAATGGGCAAGGAAGTGTCCCAAGCAATGACTCATAGAATGCATTTATCCTGGGTGTTTGAAACTTGCACATAGTCACAGTCTATGGTTGCTATGAGCAACCCAGCCAATTTGATGACATTCCATGCTAGCGAGAGTCTAATAGATTGCATCACACCAAATAAAGGGGGGGGGGGGGGAGAGATGAGACTTTCCAAAGTAAATTGCTAGCCACGCCCCACCCTGGTGAGCTCTTGCAGGCCGTATCTGACATCATAGCTTCCTTTCATACAACTTCCTCATCGATGGATGAGTGACTGAAGGAAGATGAAGAAAGATAGAGGGAAGAAGAAGGATAGAGAGAGAGAAAGAAGAGAAAACACTTTGAGGGAGCAGAGTATCAGGTGACTTCCCGTCTGACTCACGAGGGTGGCTTGCAACACACCGACACCATCGTTACGTATGTCACCGTTGACGAAAAGCAGTGACTGCACCCATCAGCCTCCTGTACCTCCCTCCCCCATCCCTTCTCCCCCCTCCCCTCTCACCCTTCTCCCTTAACATCCAGCTAGAACAATTGGGCATCACATCACAAGAAGCTGTGGGTGCAAAGAAAGGAAGGGGGGGGGGGGGATCATTACGAGCAATAGGTGGCACCATATGACGAACAAAAAAAAAAGATGCACATAAAAAACACACAAACAACCATCTCAACCTCATGCCTCCAGAGCATAAAGCTTGTCAATTCTGATTGAATGAGATGTAGGAAGTTTTTATTTACTCGTCCTGGTGTTGTGGCTTGTTGCCACGGCTACACGACGTTTTCCTCCCCAATTCTAATCCCGTCACGGTCTTTCTTTCTCCCCCCTTTCCCCTTGGTATTTTGCACTGCACTTAACAACTAATCACTTTCAATTCCAACAGTTATTGACTAGTCAATCTTTCTTCCTACTCGTATCTTTTTTTTTTCCTCGACAAGATGATGCAGCTTCCCTTGCTTTAGTGGAGGAAAGAGAAGTCTGCTGATGAACGCACTAACTCAGGGGGACTTCACTGCCAGCTGACCAGCATTTTTCCGCCCTCTCGTCGACTGACAGCTACATCCCTCCCATCGCTCAAGCTCATTTGCATAGAGGTCACATGATTCAGTGCGAGCAGTTAGGGGGAAGGTACGAATTAAACCGGTTCCGCACATGTGCCCGATTTCATTAGGACTGTTTGTTGGGTCACATGACTCACGGTGAAGTCATGTGATTTCTACTGCTGCCTGTCGCTGCAAAAACATGGCATTTCAAAGGCACGGCTACTGTACCGCAGACACCCGTGTGCACTGCGTCTTGCATCCTGAATCCTTCCATGCAAACTCTTGACAGTTATGGCACTCGTCATTCTCATTCCAAACGCCCACAGGAAGTCGGCTTTCCACGTTATATTACGCAACATTCTATGTGGACTTCCCCTCATGGGTCCAAAGGAGCCACCAGGGAATCGGAATGAGTTCTGGTCTAATCATATTCAAGCAATGTGGCTTGCCTACCTTTTGCCATTCCTTCATCTGACATTGCTATAATCTTCTCAAATGATATTAACCCTTTGGCTATGATACTGAAACTATGCAGGAGTAGCACTTCCCTACTGAATCTTTACACACATTTGACTTTTGTCAAACAATTTATTGCTCTTCAGAAATAGGCCTGCAAAATAGCATGAATCTAAAAATATGTTTGACAATTAAGATGAGCTTTTCTTTTAAAGTAACAGGACACTATTACAACATTCATCCCTTGCGTGACTTCTGATGCAGAGCTACCAAGTCTCACGCATTCTGAGTGAGACTCAAGCATTTAGGGGTTGTCTCACGATCTCACGCATGGCACCCATTTTTCTCACGCATCGGGCAAAGTCTGCAATTTGGGCCCATAATAAGGAGCATAGCTCAAAGGATTAAAGTGATAGTTATAATTGTTGAAGGTATATTTTCCTTTTGTCTGTCAAAATAAGTAAAAAATAGTCACTTAAGTATGCACCTGATCGCGCCATTAAGAGCTAAAAATTGAAAAAGCACATTTGCTCGCCGAGATGCCAAGTAGTCCAGGCTAGAAGGCACCCAACCTTGTTTTTTGATATATACAATGTTTTTTGATGGTTTCTTGTCAATTCGAGGGTGCTGATTCCAAATCCGATTGATGCCACTCGCGTAACCTTGAGCATTTTCGGCAAAATGCGAAAATCCAAAATGGCCGCCAGATATGCTAATTCGGCCGTGATAAACACAATAATGTACATTATATGACCAATTATTCCACTAAACTTTGTACATTTCTGTTCCTAGAGTTACTCCATCTGCGTTTGCAAGCGAATTTTCATTTCATATAGGTTCATTTAGCATTTAAAGCTCATTTTTTTATTCAAAATGGCCGCCATTCCTATGCTTATGTATTATATGAATGGCAAAACATATGCATGGAAATATAGAACATATTTACTGTATTTCCAGTCCCGTACCTACGCTATCATAAAGTGTTGCATGTGCAATATGTTGGGTGTCACTTACAATATAGGGGGCCTACATAATGATGAGCATTTGATATTCATAAACCTTACGATGTTGAACACAATTTCTTATATATTTCATTTTGTCTCAACAAAAGTCTCAACAATATAAGTTCACTAAACGTCTCGCAAGGAATCAATATACCATCATATTCTACATGCCGGTTGAATATAAAAATGTAATACTAACACAATATATTAAGGAGCCTAGATACATGGTATTTATCAAATAATGTTGAAAATGGAGGGGAAGCTAGAAAGCAAAGCTTGTAATATGCATTCCCCTAAAACCATGTCAACAAAGTACAGAAAAATCCTATACAGTATAAGTGCAGAGATACATGGTTGCAGACAAAAACACATCGGACATTAATGATACAACTAAAAACCCTTTACATCATATAGATTTTTTTTTCCAGCAAGGAGTTGGAGGGGGGGGGGAGCAGTCCTGCAATGAGGCGAGTTCGAAATGGATCATAACCTCCATCACTTTGATATGATTTAATTTAGAAGTGCCGCCTTGATATTATCGAGCAAACCTGATTTTCTTCTTAAAACAACAACAAAAACTGTTGAAGGCATAAACGAAACTGTCCTAATGCAATACCGTACAAACTGTTCATTTAACATCAACCAAGGAGCAATGTGAGATACCTCTTTCAGTTCTCTCACAGTTCCCAGGTGTTGATAATATACACTTTGACATCATTTGATCTCATTCAGTCTTGTCTTAAAACTAAAACTGTCATTTCTATTGTCTTTAATGAACCCTTTAGCATGCAGCAGGCGACATCAGTCCTAAATTTGCAGAAATCTCAGGCTTAAGATGCATATTAGTCCTGCAATTGTTTTAATTGCAACCACATCTGGTGATGTTCAGGGAGGCATTTCATGAAGTATTTTGTCCGACAAAGTTGTCGGACAAATTTGCTCTCAGCCAATCAGATGCAAGGAATTCAGTAGCTTGTAACAGTTTGTCAGAAAAATATCCTACCAAAACGCTTTATGAAATGCCCCCAGCACTTCCTCAGGGGTCAGAGGACGATTATTTGCCATATACAAACAGGATGAAGACATGAAGACTTGCTTGATCACCACCCGTTGAAGCCCTGTGGCTTTGTTGCCAGGCCAGAGACAGTGTTGTAGGTAACTTGGGTGTTATCAGAGATGACATCAGACCAGCATCTGCACCAACCTGTTTTGGGGTCAAAGCTTTCAAGTTACAGTAGGGAAATCTAGGCTTGCGGGATTTCAGGCGCATTGATGGCTGGTTGTTCAAGGGGGCATTTCATGAAGTGTTTTGTCAGATCTTTTCTTTTTGACAAACTGTTATAAGCTATTAAATCCTTGCATCTGATTGGCTGAGAGCAAATTTGTCAGACAAATTTGTCAGACAAAATGCTTCATGAAATGCCCCCCCCCCCCCCCCCCCCCCCTGCTATCGTGTTTGGAAGGTCAGGGTATAATGCGTTGACGGTATACTGGTGACACTTGCCATCCTTTCCTTCCAGTGTGAGGGAGAGTGATCGAGTGCCAGTGAAGGAGGGTGGACTTCCTTAGCCTATATGCTTGGAAGGCTTGCCACAGAGGGCTACCTTGAACATAGCGTTGGCAAGATGGTTACTATACTAAGATGGAAGGCATGGGTCTGATGATAATCTGATAAAGGTTGGGGCAAAGTCTCCAGAAGATGAAGTACTCCACTATTGTCTTGAGATGGGTCAGTACTCGGCTCATGTCATCCAAGGACTTTCTATGAGACGTAAAGGCAAGATCATCTGCAAACTTCCTACGTGAAGTGAATGTAATGTCACCACATATGATGTTAAAAAGACCTCTAGTGGAGTTAGTTTACAGCCACCATTAAGGAGGCCATCATTCAAAGTCCTAACACAGCTGGTCTGGTTACCGAGAGCAATCCTGAATCTGCAAATGCTGAAGATTAAAGACAAGCAGTGTGAAGTTGTTATAACACTGCTTTCAGAATGAGGCAGTACTGTACAGATCTCAGAGTCTCCTTCGAAATCATAGGCCTATACTCAAACACATTCACTCCGAAAAAAACGGTGGTAAAATTCATCTACCATATATAATTCATCCGGGTTAACATTAAAAACTTTGGGGCTTTGTTTTCATTTCAGAGATTTGACAACAGGAGGTGAGGTGGTCCCTTTTTCCACTTTCCCCTGCCTCATGTTCTTTCTCGGATGAGGGGACTGAAAAGTTTGTATAATATCGCTTATAGATAATGTAGAACAGGACAGTTAATTGGAAATTTCATTTGTGTCATCATCTAGGATTCAGTCTTTTAATTCAGTAAATCAGAATGAATATTTTGTTGTTGAACATATCAAGGCAGGTAAGTATCAAATGTTCATATCTAGTAATTCCTGATAAACGATCTTGATGTTGGCGTCAATTCAAGTTTTGGTGGATTTTTCCAAACACCTAGGGAAAAATTCAGACTGAGGTAGCAAATTTGGATGTATGCATCAAAAAATAAAACAGCCTTTGTTAGTAACAACCTTCTGATTTATAATCAGCACGCAAATTGGTAAACAGTGTACCTGAGTGACAGAAAAAAAAGAAAATTTGTTTATTTCACACGCTCTGCCGTTCATATTGTGCAGGGGTATATGAGTGGCATCCATTTTGAAGTTTTGTATTAAGAAGAATATAATAAGCCTAAAAACAATAAACTTTCTGTTTGTTTGCTTTTTTGTTTGCTTGTTTTGCTAGTGGCACTCATCAGATTTGCATTGCACATGCAAAACTTGATAAAAGCTTAGGTATGTGACTGAAAATTCGTCTTCTATTTCTATGCATATTTTTGCCATTCATATAGTACATGACTATAGGAGTGGCGGCCATTTTGAATGGAAAATAAGCTTAAAATACTAAATGTACCTCTTCAAATGAAAAATTTCTTGCATGTTCAAGTAGAATTACTCAAGGAACAACAATTTAAAAAAACTTTGATGGAATAATTTGTCATAAAATTGACATAACTGGGATTATCATGGCCAAATTAGCATATCTGGCGGCCATTTTGGATTTTTGCGTTTTGCCGAAAATGCTCAAGGTTACGCGAGTGGCATCAATCGGATTTGGAATCAGCACCCTCGAATTGATAAGAAACCATCAAAAAACATTGTATATATCAAAAAACAAGGTTAGGTGCACTTTCTATGGAGCCTAGCCTGGACTAAAGTCATGAAAATCTCACTCATAAAAATTTTTTGAACTTGGCATCCCTGCTGATGACGTTTAAAATGAATGAAATTGGTAAAACTTTGTGTGTAGGTCAATGGGACAGTTGTGTGTTAATGATTACATCATCATCTCATTGCATTCAAATATCATGTAATGGTGGCCAGGATCACTGTTTCATGACTAAATGCCAAACTTTAAAATCCATTTAACTGCTTATACTTTGTGCAGCTTGAATGGAACTTCTACCTCTCTCTGTTCACTGTGTTTGCTATAGTTGAATGTAACACTGAGCTTTCAAATAAACTTTTAACACCTGTCTGAATCTCTGTATGTCGGCTAAATCCATCAAACAGTTTCACACAGGGACACAGATACAGCCATCTTGGTCACAAGTCTCACATGATGCTTTTACCGTTGATCATTGATGATCATAAGCCCTTTTTACACTTGTGTTTCTTAGCCCCGGACTTTCTCTGACCCAGGACTATCGTTAGTCCCGTACCAATTTTTTTGGCTTTTTACACTCGCCAATTAGTCCCGTACTATCTCTTGTCCGGGGCTAAGAAGAAAACTGACCTTTTTACACTTGTATTTTTTAGCCCCGGACTTTCCAAACCACATGAATATTCATGATTATGCTGTGTACTGTACACGTACACGCAATTGCGGTGCTAACCCTGCTATTTTGCAGAGCCAGATAGTACCGGACTATCGGTGGGGCTAGCCCACTTTGGCAAAAACGAGTGTAAACAGAAAGTGGGCTAAGGATAGTCCCATACCAACGGTGGGGCTAAGGCCCCCCCCCCCCCTTAGCCCCACCGTTGGTACGGGACTAAGCAAAAATTTACAAGTGTAAAAAGCCCTATAGCCTACCTGAAGCCTCAATTTTTTTGCCAAATTACATAGATTTTTTTCCAGTTCATACTAATAAATCAGCTTCACTTTTTTTTGCATGGAAGACGAGCAATAAATGTTTCAGTGATAGATAAGCAAAGTCACAAGAATAATGACAATAATAAAGATTAAAACAATGATAAAATATTGCTGTACTTAGCAATAAAAAAAATGATTATTTAGCTTCTAATGATCAAGCATCTTTTTTTTTTTGCAAAAGACAAAGATCACACTGGTAAGTTAGGAAATGATTATTACAAATATGAGACTTAGTGATTTTTTTATAAGCTGAGATTGATGAAATAGACAAAAACTTGTTTCTTCTTGCAGATAACACAAGAAACCCCCCCCCCCAAAAAAAAAAAAAAAATAATAATAATAAAACCTCAGGTTAAAGGGACTATTATTGGTTGAGGTGAGGATTCAGCTTGTAATGTTTTGCAAGATATTTAGAAACCACTCTATGTTAAAGAGCACACAATTCTAGGGGGAATCAAAAGTTTATTTCTATTTGATGAAAATCAGTTTTGAAATGACTGAGATATCCAAAAACAAAGAGACCCTAATAAAAGTCGTGGTCTGTCAATTTTGTTAGGTTCGCTTTTTTGGATAACTCAGCCATTTCAAGGCCAATTTTCATCAAATAAACGTAGAATCCTTCTTGAAATTACATGCTCTTTCATATTTCATAAGAGATTTCTCATTATCTCACCATAAAATGTTATAAACCTGAATCCTCACCTCAACCTGTACTGTACAGTCCCTTTAAAGACTCTCAAGTTTGTGGCTGAACCAATTCCCCCATGACCTATGAGAGGATGACATCACCCGTGACCTATTTCTTTCACCCAGCACAGTTTGCCTGGCATCTTCACAGGGGTCCACCAACACAGCCACCACATGGTTCTATTTACCTGCCTAGTCTCAGACTTCAGTCTCATAGCATACTTTGCCTTGAAGTGGGGATCTGCTCGCCCATGCTTTACTCGATTCCATGCTGCGTTCCACAATCCATGACTCACATGGATACGTGCGTATAAGGCTAACAAGATGGTTATAAGAGAAAAACCTTACATCATATGGCTACTTGTCATATAATTGCCAGGGACCATTTGAAACGTGCTCCTACGGACAGCACATTTCAAAATGTTCCACAATTTAATTTATAGACGATCATTTTTTGGTCAAGGAATTGCAAAATAAAACCACAGCACACATTAATTTCGTGCAATTAAAACAAGAAATTATATCATACATGATGATTAACCATCATACATGCATCCAATAATGTGCAACATGTATGGAGATGTGGCTTTATTTAGGAAATAGTGTGTGCTAAGATTTGATACATGCTGCAAGCCTAAGGCATGCAAGCATACTATGAGCTTGGTGATGATGCCACCCCCCCCCCCTCAAAACCTCCCCCCCCCCCAAAAAAAAAAAAAAAACTTAAGTTGAATATTACTCCCAATTGTAATTTTCTGATATAACTGTACAGAATAACATGGGGGATTCATACAGAACAACCAAAAAAAGTTTAAAAATATATTTTGGAGATATGCTGTTCTTCACTGCATTTCAAACCCTTTTGGATAGAATGTACTACATGCTCCCTCCACGCAGTCGTCACATAAATGATTTGACGGAGTCAAAAAGTGTGGGGGGATGAAATTTGCCAACTTTCTTGGAGTATGTGGGTCTGGGAGTAAAGACTAGGCAACCCATTCCTCCACACCCCCTGGCCTACAGCCAGTAGCAATGTTTACATTCTGAACCACCTAGGCATTAAATTGATGTGAGGCAAATAAAAACATCCTATTTTTTTTTACCTGTTCTATTTTTTCCTGATCAACCTGTCCACCCCACCCCTTCCCCATCTCTCCTCCCCCCCCCCCCCCTCTCTCTCTCTCCCTCTCTTTCTCTTTCTCTTGGGACCATTTAAAAAAAAAAAGGGAAAATGCTTTGGGGATATAATCAGTCATCAGTTATTCTCCTCCTTAAAAAAATTCCTAAAGTAAGCTCTAGGGAAAGACTTCTAGTCATAGTTTGATGACCTTTGACCTTGAACTAAAATCCTTTCCTCCAATAATTACAGACACATAACTATCTACTTCATTCTATCATTCCTACACAACGATATTACTGTTAATTTTTGTCTCTTACTTATGTATTTACTTTGAGAAATAACAATCACCTAAAAGTTCAGTGACCTCTGACCTGATAGAGCTTTGCCCACAATTCAGAAGGTAAATTTAAACACAATGTGGTAAATCTGAGGCTAAGCAACACATTCAAAAAATTTTAAAAAAAAATAAGCATGTCTTTTGTTTGTTTGCTTTTTACATCATTTTAATGAGAGCTGGGGTGCAGGATAGGATAAATGGAAAATGCGAACTTAATTCTGCTGCAGTCCACAATTTCTGATCATAAACTGCATGCATCAATGAAATCACAGAAATGACACCATTAATTTCAGTGCACTACATGGCAGAACAACCTTGCATATTTTTTATTCCACTGAATACACCCCAGGGCCTGGGAAGCTGCGGAAGCTCCCTGAAATCTCCAGATATCAACAAATGCTATTATAGAAACCCTGGTCACACGAATCAACATGAAGCAAACTCTTTCTATGGTGAACAGGCCACCAGTAGAGAAGGAAATCTGCTCTCATCTCTTCTACCAGCCGCAAAGTCAGTGTTAAAATTCCTCTTTAACAAGGTCACCAAAAACCATTGGGTCACCATGTCACATAGCTACCAGAAATAGCACAAAACGCCAGCTTATTTCCCTCAAATGCGGAAACCAATGCACAGGTATCTACAGCAACGCGCCCCATCGACATGAAGGCCTGAACAGTGGCGTGGTTAAGCCTTGTAACCCCAGTGATGCAAGTATGAGGGACATATCTGCCCTGAATCCAGAAATTTCTGTGTGGTTTCTGCACAAATAGACAGGGAGATGGCGATCATGGTAATAGGCACTTAGTAGCAAGCCTCTCCTCAACAAATTTTGCACACAGCACTAACTCCAGCCAGGGAACCATCCAAGGCAAAAAGTTTAGTGACCCCTTTCCCCCAAGGCTCCAGGGGGGAGTGCACAAGACTGTTGTGGTTTCCCCTCCAGCCTGGCATTCTTGGAAAGGGCTGAGGTTTCAGCAGCTTTCTATTTCCACCCTCTGCAGTGTGGTTTTCGGATTCGTACCCCAGTTGCTGAGGAGTGAGGTACAAACACAACACAACAGCTCACAACTTCTACAAGACCGCAAAGGATTCACCCTTCCATAGTAAGGGGTTGTAATCTTGACATTTAATAGTCGATCAACAGTGGTCATGACTAAACTGGTCTTCAAACTGTACCTACTCCTAGTCTGTCCACCTAAAACACACATAAACATATACACAGAGAAACATAAACATACACATACAGACACGTAAACACACATACAGATTCTCGGAAGATGCTTCCACTCAGACTACTATAGCTTGCTCAAGGTAACCAGGGATATTCCATTATTTGCTCCTGAAGGGAAAAAAAAAATATTTTGATAAACTTTTCATAAACTGCCTAAATAAACTGGAAAAATCATCAAATGTAATATTTTAATTGAATTTAGTAAGTAAAAAGAAAAGAAGGACTTCATGTAGGGTGCAGGTGCATACACAACAATCGAAGATATGTATACCAAAAAAAAAATCCCCCATTAGAACAGTTTGAAGTACTATTCACTTACATGCATGACTAAATATACACGTGTACAGAACTGCAGGTGCACTGTATTGCCTACCCCTAAGGCACTGTTACAGCCTTATGAGGATGCTTTTTCATTTGTTATTAAGTACTGGGAACAAACAGGCATATGCCCTGTGTGAAATATATTCCCAGTTGCCCGGACAGAAACTCATAAACGTCACCAATTGAAGCCGTTTACAAGAAGTCACTGGTACACGTATACAAACACAAGACACATGCAACAATTGCAACGTACATAAGTTCAACTATTGAAATGAATTTCAATGTCACTCCCAAACAAATACAACTGTGCATGTACTCAAGGGGGTGAGTGTGACAACATTAACAACATTGAGTTAGACAAGTGCCTTTAAGTACAGACTTCCTAGGGAAGTAAGCAAGTTTTAATATGGACAGTTCTGGAGTAAACTTTGATAGAATATGGCCAGCTCGTGTCCATTCATTCATACATCCCATTTCCTCCTCCTCCTCCTCTCAAGTTGCTAGGCCAAATTTCATCCAAAATTATTTCAACTGGCAACATGTAGCATAAACAGTATCCATTTACACACTTCCCCATGGCCTTGGCCGTCACCAAACTCTGACCTACATGTAAAGCCAATTGAAGGATAAAAGTCTTTTGGGAATAGCCTATCATCATCCTTTTTTCTCTTTTCTGAAGACAGTTTCCACTGTACACTACAAAAGAACTCGCAGAGCACAGACCTCTGCTAAGCACACATGCTGAAAATGGCCTGCATATTTCCCAATGATAAAGAATCCTCAAAAAAATTAAAAAGACATTTCCTGGATCCATACAGTGATACGGATCCCAACCAAAGTTTAATCATCTGCTTTGTGTCATTATCAACTTTACTAATGCTACTAAAAAGTAGTTGCAGGTGTACATAATTGTACCTTTATGCCTAATATGTAAAATCTTGAAAAAACACTGCTTATTTGAAAGTTTGCATGTTAACTCAAACATTGTTTTTTTACACAAATCGTTTAAATGCTAAAGGGATCAGAGAAAGAGGATTCAGAAATAACCCCCATCTGATTTGAGATGAATGCAGTAGCAACTCAAACTTTCAAGGTTGGGTTGAATATCCTGACTGCGTGGGGAAAATTTTCTTCATAAAATGAAACAACCTCAGAGAGCTCATTCTACAAGGTCTCCACAGAAAAGGTTTCCCAAGTGACTAAAAAAAAAAATGTTTCCTACTGGGCAAAGTGATCTGTTCCTTGCTACATTGTACTCTATGGCCAAATTCTTGAAAAGAGAGGGAAATATAAAAAAAATAAAGCTTAACAAACTCTTAAAAATGGTAACCTTTGTTGGTAAAGAGGAGGAGGAAACTTTCATAAAAGAAACTCCTTCAAGTATCTGCTAAACCTATCACAACATTCGGATCTCGTTTATGACCGATAAGCAACAACTAAAGACGCAGATCTATCTTTTTGTTCACGTTACTCATTACGGGACGAGGCGCGGAAGACACAAACAAAACTGGGTCGCCGGGGTCAACTCCGGTCTGTCGGGAATACAGAAGACAAACTCTTTTGGACGGTGAAACATGGAAAGCACAGCAAAAGTCTAAAAAGCTCATGCTCAACACTGTTGATTTCACTCTGAATCAGCATTCACTTTTCAGAGATCCACAATCCAGTCAGTTATCCTGTCATTATAAACACAATACCCTGGGGCATGAACTGACTGTCACATTCCTTCCGCCAACTTCGCTTTCCTTCCATTTTTTTTTTCTCTTGACTGTGCTTGTTTTAAGTAAGCAAAATATTTCACTGGTTAAAAAACAATAACAATAATGATGATAATAATAATTGCTTCCTCAAGACAAACTTGTGGTCTGAAACTCACTCTATAGCTTGATCACTTGTAATTTAACAGCAGTTAAGAAAACAAAATTTGTGTTATTGAAAAATAGCTCATCATCAAACTACATCAGGATTAATCATTTGGCTAGTTCCTCTTTAGATAAAAGATAAATCCTTGCCTCTAACTAGGCATTGGACTTTTCATGATATATTCTAACAGTAAAGCATCCTTTGCAACAGAAGCACACACCTAGCACAACCTTACTAGTCGATCATAGGCTGAAATAAACTCAAGAACACAGCAAAGTACTTAGCATACACTAGGGAAACGATGCATTGGAAGCAACAGTCCAAACTCACAAAAATATATGGAACCGATGAATAAACAGCTCAGTACTCGACCAGAGTTGCTTGGCACAGCTCCGCCTCGCCGGCCACAACATCGCAGATGAGATTTCTGCGAGCTCCATTCACACACAGGCTATACTATTCCTCGGCGAGTTCCGGCGGTGGCGTCTATCTAGCCACGCACTCGCTCGTAATTCCTTCTCCACGAGCCAGCCTGCAATATCACTCTGGCTGCGGTGTTCTCCGTGGCGGCACTGCCAGCGCTGCTGCGACCGCTGGGGGAGCTGCCGGCTTGGCAGGCGCTGGCATCGTGGTAGGCCGGCATCCCGACAGTGGCGGGCGGCCACGTGTAGGGACGCGACCCGTCTTGAAGTTTGGCTGCGTGTGCGGCCAGACTTGGCAGTTGAGTCTCCGCTCTCCGCGCCACAATTGGAGGTTTGGCAACCCCGTCACATCCCTTCATCATTAGAATAACATGCATCATGAATTGAGATGGGCACAGAGGAATTAAAAATTTAGCCAAAAAATGATGATTAGTGGGAATCCCCCCCATCCCAATTCCCCCCTACCCTACCACAACATTAACATGTTCCCACATTTCCCTGCACCTTGCTCCTCTTCCAAGCCGCACTGCTATTTTTAGAAAACCACAGCCGCTATGTTTGGTGGTGATTTCTTATAGAGGAGAGAGAAAGAAAGAGAAAGAGAGTGAGAGAGAGAGAGAGATAGACTTTCTTCCAGCGAGATTTTCTTCCATGTGCCAACTCTGACAGGTTGGGGGAGAGAAAAAAAAAAACGCCCTACTCTTGAAATCCACCCAAGTGGGCATGAATGAATGCTGAGTGCAGTCAATGAGTAGAGAAGCCAAAGCAAGTCTGCCGTGGGGGAATCCCCACCAAATTTGGCATGTCATCGAGATGCCATGAACACCATCACACACACACACACACACACACACACACACACACACACACACACACACACACACACACACGCACACACACACACAAACAAATGTGTGCGTGCATACCACAAACAGGTCCACACATACCAGTTACGACCTTCCTTTTTTTTTACCCCCACTACACTTTCCAGAACCCTCTTTTCCACCTGACACCACTCCACGAGGCTGCCAAAAAGTGAGACTGCTGAACATGAATCCCCCACTCCTAGTGACATTTATTTTTAATCACTGGACAGGAATGCTCTTGCCTCATACAGAGATTGTATGTGGAAGAACTTACACCCACTGGTAGTGGTATGCACAAAAAGTGAATGAATGCCAAATCACACTTTATGATCACTGGTCAGAGACTTGGGGACTGCTTAAACTGGTGATCCATCAAATCTACACAATTTCCCATCAAAGCATCAGTTCCAATGTAGACTTTTGGACCTCAAAGTTGGGTAAAAATAGAATGAAATATCAAAAATAAAATATTTGAAATACAATGTACCAGTTCAATAAAATCTTTGAGTGCTTCATTCATATCCACAATTCAGCACAAAAACAAAACAAAACAAAACAAATCTGAAGTTGACAAAAAGCAGTTTAGGGACCCTGCAATGCAGTGTCAACAAAGTTACTAATGAATTTGAGTAAAAGTTCACTACAATTTTAATGTGCATCATTTCACACTATAGTACAATGATGATGATGATGATGATGATGATGGTGATGATGCCCAGTTACCTAGCTTAGAGGCTGCGTTTATCTAGAAGCTTTCTGAGGCAGAATCACGATCTAAAACGTGTTTGAGGCATTTTCAGGGGTTAGATAAACGCAACCCTGTTTTCAAACGCGTTTAGAAACGCCGTTTTGAAACGCCTTTCAAAGGGCTTTTTGAAACACGTTTGAGACCACGATCGCCGTTCTGTGAGTAGATAAACGCAATGCCGTTTTGAAACGCGTTTATATCTCAAGGTCAAATCCCAGCTACTTCCGGTTGTGCTCTCTACCCATTATTTGTGTGTGACTGAGGAGGCATGTTTGGTGGTATGCAGTTGACCTTTACTTCCCGGGTCAAATGGCGCAAAGCTGCGCAGTGACACCACTCAAATCGCGACTGTATGATGGTTAGATAAACGCGGCTCCCCGAGAATCGTGTTTCAAACCACGTTTGCAAACACCTTTCCAAACGCGTTTTGAAACATGATTCTCTCTCTCAAGTTAGATAAATGCAGCCTTAGTTTCCCTGCATGTCCAGACTGTAAACTCAATACATTCTCCTGTAATCTTATCACTGTTCATCATAATGTGTCACACCCTCCCCCTCCCCCTCTCTTTCTCTCTCTCTCTCTCTCTAAGAAGGCAGAGAAACACTTTGTGTCAATTTTCTTCTCCTTCTCTGCCCTGATTGCATGTCCTGAACATCTTTGAGCAATAAGCTCAAGTCAGATCAGGGGCAAACAATCGTGAATCACACTTGCACGCAGCATTGAAGAAAGACCTACGAGATATTCGAGCCACTAGGGGCTGTGCACTTCTTCATAAAGCGAATTTGCCACACAAAACCGTTGGAGCCACACGACCTTCGTCTGTGCGCACAGTTTGACATTCAGCGGTACGGAACACTCTTTGTGGAGTATCATGAATCCACTTGATTTGCAACGACACAGTACAACAAACTATGTGCACGGCCTCAATCTGTATCAACGTTCATTGAGACTTGACGGTATTGCAAGTACATTGTAATTGGGGCATGCACAGCCTTAGGTCGTAATAACGACAACAAATAACATACAGCCAATATGACAGGCAAGTTAAATACAGATTTTCTTTTTTTTTTTAGGGGGGGGGGGGGAACACCAAAACACACACTGCACAACCTATCAAACTCCATAGAGTAGTTTTCACCTCCATACGGCCAAAAGAATAAGAGGAAAAAAAAAAGAGGAAACCCACCTTCCCTGGGAAATGTAATTACCATGAGTATTCAGACATGCACACTCATTATGCAAACTAACATTGCAACCCACAGAAGTATGCCGAGGTTAAAGTCTGTAGCTCCAATCAGTGCAGATGCAAGAATGCGATATATTAGAGTGGGACTTCCCCTCCATTGTGTGTCGCGGCGACGACCCCATTGTGTACGGTACGCCGCGGATCAGAACACCTGGTTTATACATAGAGTTCCTGCTCGTAGTCAAAACATGCCTCGCCGCACAAGGCCAAATTCAATGTTGCCAGTGCGAGATAGAGTTGCCGGATAAGCCCATAAAAATAGAACTTCGGGTTGCAAAAAAAAGAAAAAAAAGAAAGAGGAATAAACAACATATTGCACGGGGTGCTGTATCTGTTGTATTTAATTCTAAAAAATGACTTACAGTGCTGAAAACCAAAAATAACACTCAGCCTGTCAGCCTAATCCAATGCTTGAATTCCACTTCTCTGAACTAAAAGACAGTAATGTTCATTTGGGTATTGCTGTAGTGTTTTTTTGTTTGTTTTTTGTTTTTTGTTTTTTTTGGGGGGGTTGAGGTTGGGGTTTTATTTTGTTTTGTTTTAAACAGAATGGTCCCACTGCAGCATCCATAGAGTTAGAATTATCATTTGCAAGGTGAATAATACCAATGTAAGGCCAAGTAAAAAAAGAAAGTAGTTTCTCGTCCGGGTTTTTTGAGCAAGGCGATGAGGGAGGTCCTTACTATTTGATATCTTACTATTTTTTCAAGGATCGTCAAAATGAAAGTAATATGTGTTTCTCGTCCGGTAATTCTGAGAAAGGTAACGAGAGAGGGCTTTACAATTTCCTAAAGAATCCTATATTCAATTTATGAAATGAAACATCACTCTGGTAGCTGTGTTATGAGACCAGGTCCCAAGTGTACGTCTTGCCTGCACTCTGTGCATTTTCAAACAAATAGATATATGTGCCATACTTGAAATGAAACTTCATGCATGCAGAAATACATTTGCTTTTTCTTTCCACTACAGATGTCAAGGGAAAATGACCATCTTAATGTGTACTGGTATTTAGTGTTGTAATGGCTTTTCTGATACCAGTGTACTTGCAATTCTGATGTATTGTGCTATTAATTGAAACAGGTATAAAACATGTCTTTCAACAAATGTACGACTGAAATAAATTCCATGATATTCAAAACACTAGCTTTATTTATTGGTGTTTGTGACTTTTTGTGTCCACACAGCTGGTATGTATATCTGCAGTTCTTCACAGTACAATTGTAGCACATTCAACTGGAAACTGGCTTGTACAATTGCAGATGGATGTCAAAATGATACTGATATGGCATTCTAGCATTAAACGTTTAAAGATGTTTCTTCATGTTCTAAAAAGACATTTGATAATCACTCATTATTTGGATGATGAATGATTGTATAACAGTACACACTACAGATGATACCACTCACGGCTGTGTCCGTGAATTTACATCGTGAAGAAAAGTATCCCGCAGAAATACGAGACAAACCAGAATCCGTGGAAAAGTTATTTATTTTGTAGATACACCCATTTAATAATTCTACATTTGCTGGAAAAGCGCATTCATTTTCTCTGCAAAATAGAATGTATCGCCGTGACAGACCAGGGGATGGGGACCCTGGACAGCTACAAAACACGCACACTTTGCCGATATACGGTGCGGCACGGCCACTGCACTGGCACCAGGGAGGTGTGGACCTCCCTGCTGGCACCGTACCTTCCGACACTGCACACACATGCACATAGTCACAATGACATGAAAATGTATACAAACTCGATACCGTACAATCCTCACAAGCATTTGTACAGTACAATTCATCCGCTTAAAATATCAGAAACAGGGAAAAATACGAACAACGCGCGAAATATGCGTGGAATAACAGCGATTGTTCGCAAAAATGTTGCCGCTATCGCGTTCACGACGTACCGAGTGCGCTGTACATCACAGCCCAGTAGGCCGGCCCGCCGCGCCGCCCATCCAACTACAGTGCAGTTCGACTGCTTTGTGGGTCATTCCTTCTTGCCGATCGGCCGAGCTCGCAGTGTGAAATGCATGCGTTATTACATACGCACTACACACAGAAGCTACAGCTGTACTACAGTCTACAGCTAAGTAGAGGACGCAAGGCGTAAAAATTAGAAATGAGACGTCACGATTGGTAGGTGAATTGTCGATCTTTTTTTTTTTTTCGGCGGCCGAAAAAATAGTAAATATCAAAAAAGTTGATGCGGCAACTGAAAATCGATGCGGGCGGGGAGCGGGCTGGGACGAGAATTATGAATTTCTTGGTATTTTCAGCGCCATTTTGAAAATAGTAAATAGTAAAAAAATCGATGCGGCGGCCAAAATCGATGCGCGCGAGGACGAGAAACTGGTTTCTTTTTTTACTTGGCCTAATAGCTGCTATATGGCATCATGTTACATCCAATACATGCATGAATGTGACTCTCTTTTCTTGAGGCCACAGGCAGATGTCTGAAAAGTACTGGAATTCCAACACACACCCCTCCATCACTTCTCAATGCTCTCCCAGCAGCTACAAGGTGGAGTCTAGAGGAAAATGTGGCACAAGTTTGTTGATACCAAGGGTTCATCTCTCGGATGATACTTTGTTGGGTGAAAGAGAGGCTCGTGACTTCTGGAGGACAACTTCCTCAGAGAATGGGGCAGAATTGAGCCTACAACAAAAACTTTCATCTGTGTCTGAAGATGACCAATTGAACCACCTCATTCCTAGCTACGGTGAAAACAAATTTTGAGAGTACTGGTGGTGCTAGTGCCGGGACAAGTCAAAATTCTGGACTCCTCTTCAGGTCCCAGAGCCACTATCGTTTCCAAGATAGCTCCCTAAACAATCCAGAGTCTTTGAGATGAGAAGATTCAAGGCAAGCAAAATTGAGGTTTGAGAGTCTCTAAATAAGGGATTTCTTTCAACCACCTGCAGGAATGATTTCAACCTCTTATACCCCAGATTCACAGATGGTCTGAAAAGCTCCATGGAATTTAAAAAACAATTATAAAGTCTGTGATCCCTTATCTATTTTATAACAGCAGACTACCATGATTTACACTATCTTTTCTCTGCAAACACTATAACTGTTGCACAAAGATGCTCCAACTTTGCATACATACAGCAGATGGAGGTGACAGAAGGTGGACAGGGGGGAATTTTTCAACTGACGCCACTGCGAAAGTCTCGCAAGTTACTGTAAAAGTGGAAATTTGTGCACATTTCGCGCAACCAGAAGCTACAACATGAAAATAAAAGCATGTGAATATTTTTTCATGCCATACGTTCCAGTACTCAATGTCCTCATTCCAGGGAATCAAAACCATTCGAAATTCATCTTACCCGGGTGAGCACGAAAAATTGCTCGCAAAAAAAAAAAATATCCACATTTACACAGTACTCTCTTGGACACCATGGAACAGAGCAAAAGGACTTGCACTTGATTCTGCAGGAGTGCATCGATATCGAGGCGTCACATACGGGAGCAAATACCATCCGGAGTCAGAGAGGGGGGTACTCATTACCCCACCATACAATCTGATTGGGGAAGTCCACGGTAAACCCTTGGAAAGGACTGTACTGTTCGGGCAAACTCATATCACTGCTGGAGTCACACCTACGGTCATCTGCAACAAATTTCTTAGCCCGGCCGTGACATTTGACGGAGAGAAATAGGCTAATGCGTTTAAGGGGCAAGAGACAGCGATGAAAGCGTTATCAGGAGACCAGAGGATCAGCCAATACTTCTGTGAAAGATTTCCGCACACCCTAATAGGAAGAGCAGCGATGCTCCATATTGGCTAATTCTTCATATATTGCGGCCATTAGCACAAATTCAGTGCAGATCTAGAACATGCTTTACATGTAGATCGGTCATGGGAACACTTGAATCTGAGGTCTGAGGGACTTTAAAAAAACAGTATCTGGGTTGAAGACAAAAGTCTGCTCCTTTCCTATTTCATAGACACAGGCTACCATCTCTATATTCACAGTCTGAGAGATGTTGAAAAACCTAATAATAGTGGCAAATGCTGCAACAAGCCATCTAAAACTATCAGCCACAATACACCAACCCAACGAATGAAACCAAAAATACATTCCTCAAAAGTGGAACAGGTGAACTGAAGATTTTACAAGGTGGTTTATCATGACCCTGACATTATCTGACTCTACAATATTACTAGTAATCAGTTTGTAGCACATGAACACAAGATGAACCCCCCCCCCCCCCCCCATAGTGAGACCATCTGCATGGATACATGACTGGAGGAATTTCCAACTTTTTTTGGGGGGGGGGTGGAGGGAGGAGAGGGAGGGGAAGTAAAGAAGGTAGATAGTATGTATGGGCAGAAACACTTCGTTAGCTGTGTCAACTTTTCAAACCCCTCAAGCTTTCACGGGCACGTAGTTCTGAAGGCACTAGAGGGCACGCCTTTATCTAACGATATGTTTAACTACAAACTGCAATTAGTGGCTCATCTCCCTTTCTCGCAAGGTGCGATTCTACTGAGACAACAGGTCCACCGTGTGTCGCAATTCTGCCAAGGTTTATCAGACAGGTGATGGGAAATGGTGACCTTAGCGTCTCACTTACACTGAAGATCTGGATCGCTTCCACTGCCGACCGATAGCGTGTCTGATTCACTCAGGGCCCGTTCTGCAGCAAAAGAAAGCAAGAGAAAGAGAGGTAGGCATGAATGTTACGACCGAAAACAAGAAAAAAAAATGACAAAACGAAACAAACCACGAAACAATCTTCATAACCATTGTCAACAATTTTTCTTACGTCAAAAAATGCCGTACAGCTGGAAGGGGTGGGGAGGGGAAGGAGGCTATCATCTAGAAAAAACATGACTACACAAAATAAAACAAACCCAATATATGAAAAAAAAACATTGCTTCAGTCCATCTTATATTAAATGTAGAGGAGTAGTACACGGTGTGTAGACATAAAACTATTGAACACAAATGACAAAAGTAAAACCAGATCGTATTAGTTGGTAATTCATTTCTTCCTTAAAGAGATGGTATAGTTTTGCTTGAGATGGGGCTACAAGTTTCTAACTTTTTTGAGAGATAATGAGGAACCCCTTATGAAATACGAAAGAGCATGGAATTCTAAGAGGAATTCACAGCTTATTTGATGAAAATTGGTTTGAAATGGCTGAGATATCCAGAAACACAGAGGACATAATAAAAGGTGGGACCCACATTTTATTAGGACCACTTTGTTCTATTTTTTGTTTTGATATCTCAGCCATTTTTAAAATCGATTTTCATCAAATAACTCTGAATTTCTCTTAGAATTGAATGCTTTTCAATATTTCATAAGTGGCTTCTAATTATCTCACAAAAAGTAAAAATTTGAATCCTCCATCTCAACCAGAATTTTACCATTCCTTTCACCACCATATCAAACAAACCATTTATACTTCAAAATAATCATGGTCTTTCATCTTGGGAGAAAAAGGGTACACTATTTCAAGGTTAAGATGTACTCTTTAACACAAAAGAGAACATTTTGTAGCAAAAAGTGTGAGTGAAAGTACAAAAAGGCCTGCAATATATGACTGTTTGAGCACACAATAAAGTTCTCCATCATAAAATCACACAAACAAACACATACACATACCCATACACACAGAAAAGACCTGAATACTAGTATCGGCAATCTATTGAAAGTACCTGATCACAAAAACAAACGCAAACAAAACAAGCAAATCAAATAACAATGGGGACATACACATCCAGAACATCAATTCATGTATTATGTTATCAGCTATAGCCCGTCAACAGGTAGCCAAACTTATTCAAGGAAGGAAATGTACACACACACTACGTTCCGGTATTAATGTCATGTCACAATGGCAGTCATTTTATGATACAAATAGATGTGTCAACAATTTGTTTGGGCCCCACAAAGTACTTGCTACACCAATGTGTTTTACCCCACCTGTCCGTAGGACGATGATTTCTAAACCCACAACAAACTCTGATACATTTGACCAAGACCAGAGCACTTACTTCCAACAATTTCCTGGGACACAATGGTTGGGACTCTCAACAATAATCTTCTCTTCCTGTTACAATTTTTATAATACAATAAAGAACAAACTAGCAGTTGACGGCTAAAAAAATGGATGCAAATCGAAAGCATTTTGCAGACATATCAAGTACAGCTGCTCTCTGATACTAGTATTGTAACCGTTTAATACTTTCGTCTGTCTTTTTGTTTCTCTGTTAATGCTAATTCCCTCTTTTTCTCTCACTTTTTCATCACCTTATTCTTGGTTTGTTTGTTTTTTTATCCCCTCTCTCAGGCTCCGATGACAATGCTTTGCAAAGTAGGCAGATCATGACAAATGGGTGAAAGAAAGGACTCACTTTGCATACAGACACCCAATTTATATCATTTTTACACCTGTATTTCAACCCTGTGTGGTTGAGTGCCAAGTGGTACACAAAAACCCCAAATAGTGTTGTATACACCATCCAAAATCTGTGGCACAAAAAGGGTTACATGCATTAGCTAAACCACATGAGCAACAGGTTGTCATCCACACTACTAGTGTGCAATTTATGCTTTCATGTAAATTGGATTCTCAATTTGATTAAAAACTGTTTTCCTGCAGAAAGAGAGTTTTAACTTGGAAAAGAGAAATAACTTCAAGAACATATGTTAATGCCCTCCCCCCCCCCCCTCCACATATACACACACACACATTTATCTTGTCCAGACATCAGCTACACATTCTATCATGTCTGTCTTTATTTCAACCAGGATTGCAATTACTACTGTGAACTGAAAATTGCCTGCAGGTAAATATAAATGGGAGTTATATTTCCTGATCAGCATTACGCCATTCGCCCACTCCATGTCCGATACGAGACTGATATCCCACTATTCACTGATCATTCCTGCACAAGGCAACATTCGCTGCAAACACACCCAAACATTGTTCCAGAAATAGGGCAATTGACAAGACGGCCAGAAAGTTTCCATATTACATCCTTCTGGATATATTTTGTCTCTGTTGTTCTTTTCCTTACATCCTGTTTTCACATCACACTTTCATGTTGAAAAAAATTCTCAACGCACTGAAAGCATCAGTGCCTACGGTGGTGTATGTACTTGTCGAGACTTATAAAGACTGTCACATACTGCCTTGTTGAACAGGCAAGTCAAGACATTTTGCATACAATATTTTCACACTCAAACACAATCACGGCTATTTACGGGATGCCATTTGGATGCGACGTAGCTGTTCATTCTTCCTTTGTCCATGAAAATGATTCTGATGACCTAACTAACGTGCATAATGGTGACGAGTGTTAACGTACTAATCAGATTAGCAACAAACTGACGACCGTTCAGGACACGCAAGAACAGCAACAGCAAGAACAACACAAGCACACAATGTTATCACCTCCTTTCAGTCTCTATTAAACAACAAACGGACAAGATCTCTTGGATCCTAGCCTCACGATACAATGTTTGGCAGGGGACTGACGTATTCTTCAAGTGGCCTGAATAGCAGAGAGGGGTGGGGGAGAGAGAAGCAAAGTGTATGCAAAATAGGACAGGCAAACAAAATAAACACAGAGAGAACCCTGCACAATCGCGACTAAACTTGCCAAAGCGTCTGCCACAATCACTCCGCATCCTCTTCCATAAACTTGACAGAGCGCTTGAATGTCTGGCGGAGATTGATTGACAGCTTGCGCTTGCCGAGGAGGGGGGCCCTCATCCGGGAGAAACACATTTCCTGATTCGCTATCGCCATGACAATCAACCCTCGCAACATGATGTCGACAAATGGGGCAAATTGCTCGGCGCGGAGCACAATGGCCATTGTTTTTCTGTGAGAATCGGCTCGCTCGGAGAGATCAAGGCCGCCTGACTCGAGATGCGACTTTCAGCACTCTCCCAACCTCTTGTACAGCATTTGCGCACGCTGGATGGTGAGTGTGCAGAAATTGATACGTCAACCTTAGCGACTTGGCTCAAAATTTCACAAAACACAACACAACTGCATTAGGAAAATGACACGTGATACCTAAGCAGTTTTGACAACTAGTATCTAATTTAAGATATAACTGGCCAGACTTTATGTCATAAATGTTGAACAATTTTTTTGGGGTATTACTCTTTGTAGTGTGGCTTGTACACTTCCAAAATATTTATAAAAGCACACGGTGAAAATCACAAGATACATTTTGTTGAGAAAACTTGAAATTTCACTGTTCCTGTACTGCAAAAAACACTGAGATATATAAAATATTACATATAATATAATAGTTAATATCATTTAATGTTTTAATTTATTTGTTACCAGGAAAATGTGAAAATTTTCAGTTCTCCATTTGTTTTCGTTTTTTTATTTGTGTGTGTTTGTTTTCTGGGAAAGTGTATAACATCTCAGACTGATTGAGATTAAGCAAAGAATGGAGACAACAATTGCATTCCCTCTCATACGCCCATCTGAGTTGTTTGACTACAAAGCCTAACCAATGCAGAACCTCATTCCCCCGAAACATGCCTTTCCCTGACTTCAGGGACAGGTCAGTTTAATCAAATCATCACGACTTCTAGTGGGTGATCACTTTCATTTTAGGGGTATCACAAACTGGGATCGTCACTTGAATATCAGACACAGCTTCAATATCTATCTACTCCAAAAATGATTTTTCTCATTATCCTTAAATCACTTCTACAAACTTTGATGCAAAGTTTGCTCAGTCTTTCACTGCTTATCCTCCTTTTTTGTTCTATTTCATATCATTTCATCTGCTCGTTTACTGCTTTGTTTAGCCCCTTAGAAGAGAGGGGAGCAAGACAGTATAAGATCTATAAACTTATTTCCTCGGCTGACCTATTTAAGTAGATCATGAACTGTAAGATTTCTGGGCCAAGCAGACTCCTCCACAGCAATGCTATACATGTAACTCATTTAATTGTTTTTCCTGCCTTCTACTCACCCTGACAAACCTTGCTACAGAAATTGTGCCAATTATCTTAAAACTGACAACATGAATTTACCAACAATTTTCCACTGATGTTTTGAGATATTTTTGTTTGTCTATTTATTTATCATTAAAATCATTATCTTTTTTTAGATACAGAGTTACGAAAAACTTATCAATAGTCAGGAACCAGTTTCACCGCAACACATCATGCCACGCAAATGAATGATTGAAAGAATGGATGGATAACTGGAAAAATGAATCATTATAAAGCTATCCTTTGCCACTTTTTTTCTTTGTAAAAAAAAAAAATGATCACTCATAAAAACAAAGCTAACTAAGCAATACAACAGCAATGTAGAAAGGGAGCAAGAGGTATGTACTCTGCTTCCTTCTCCCCAGACAAGGTGCCAATGAAAGCTTGGCTCCAAACCCGGCAGTGCCCTTGCACAATTGCAGGATTAATTAGACCTAATGCCAGACTCTTTGTCGAAACCCCGGCGCGCCCCTAAAGTCACGGTCAAAATGAGGCACAGCTACCGCGGCAGCGCAACTGCCACAAATCTCCGCGGAAAATAACAATAATCGAACAAAATCAGGGGAGAGAGAAGGAGAGAGAGAGAGAGATGAAAACATTAAGACAATGTGGGTGAATGATGGTGCCTGCTGATTGGATGCTGCCATGACAGTTGGGGTGGGGTGGGGGCGGGGTGGGATCAAACTTTGGGGCGTGGTTCTAGAGTCTGTACTATGAGTGAAACACATCTATGTTCATAGGATAGTTTGAACAAGTAGGAGGGTTCACAAGAAATATACCTCATTCTACAGTCTTGTGGTATCTTAGGAGTAAAACTTTAACTGAAATCTTGATAAGACATTTTGATTAAAAGCAGCCCTGACTGATGAAACAGTATGTTCCATGAACTTGCCTGCTCTATGCCACACCTTCTCCAGTATGACATGAGTAACAAAACTTAGAGAGATATCATGAAAAGACAAAATAAAAACTATATTGCGGATGCTTGACTGACTTTCACTTCTTGCTCATCACGGTGAATCTACTATTGCTTCAGCAGAATTGGAACAAGAGGAAATATGTAAGCAGCTTGGCACATAGCATTGCCCAACGAGACATGCAGGGAAATCTGCATTCATGTCATCGTAATTCCGTGGAAAACGGTGCCATATAACATTCAAATTCCACTTCATACTGCTGTACACATTGCACCCACCAACAAGAAGTGTGGGCCAAAAACAATAGCAGGCCTACAGGTGTTGGCTGCTTCCAAAGTTTAGCAGGGTAAAAGAGAATTCCCCGTTTCACTGAAATTCAAAGTGAAGAACCTGAACATTCATCAAAAGTACAAAGATACATATCTTTGACAGGGTCACTGAGACTGGTCTTTTTCAACACATCATTTGACTGACCTGCACTCATTTTCTCACACCAGTGATGGTATCATTTTTCTACCACAGTATGCATTCATATGCAAGTATGTGTGACTTCATACAATTTTGCAAGTCCGTGCCATAATTACTGACCCTTGCACAATCAACCAATCTAAGAAATAAAACAGTGATTACCAGTTTCTCTTAAAATGCAGTCCCTGCCCCCCCCCCCCTCCTTAATGATCTGATTCTTCTGGAGCTCCACCTATAAACTCCCCATCCCCCTGACTACTGGCATAGAAGACTCTGCAGACCTGCCAGTGAAACCTTTCGCAGCAGCATGCTATAGATTGCAGGGGCTCTCGGTGTCCTAAAACAGGTGCCCTGTACCTCTTGGTGCCATTCAATGTTATGCGCAAAAAAAAAAGAGAGGAAAAAATCACATGTAAATTGACCCTGATGGGCAAGAGGATTCCGCTAGCCAATCATGACATAACAAATGTGACGAGTGATCTCATTGCGGGAGCGCTGACAAGGTAATCTCTGTCGTGACATTGCGCCCATGCCATTGAATATTGCACGTCACGACTTTCAAACAGTCCCTAAAATATTGCGCTGTTCATCCACTGCCAATCCTGATATTGGGTCACAGCGTGCAAAAGACAGCAACTACATGCCAAATACAAGCCCAATATCAATCTATTGAGGTAATACTCACCATCCATCTCCCCCCCCCCCCCCCCGCCAAACAAAATAGTGGGTAAGTCCCATAAGTTGGAAAGAACACTTGCAAACTGAGCACAGTGTTCATAAGATTTGAAACAGTCATTTGTCCTCTCATGAAATCCACTATTAAAAAATCCCTTATAATGGAGTTGAGGCCTCATATGAAACAGTTTTTGTTGTTGTTGTTGTTGTGTAAGGGGAATCCTGTAGTTTGCTATACTTGCTTGAATTTCATTTTGTCCTGTTCCACAATCAATGATGATCTCAAAACAGAAGGGCCCATCCCAAATTCAAGCTGCAAAATGTCATATATATCGACATCTACAGGAGATAAACACTCCCAATGTTTTGTCTGGTTGCTAGGCACACATATCCTAGACACCTGTGCCCAAATAGAGGGGCGATGTTAGATCCCATTATGGTCAATTTCAACTAACTTTAAAAACTTCTTTTGCCAGTAAAACTGATCATGTGACGTCATCACTTCAAGCAAAGTTTCAAGTCCAGCGAATGCTCCAGAAAACTCTTTCCAACTCTCGTAGCTGCCAAGTGGAAAATGAATTGCAAACCATCTCAAATGGTACAAATGCTATATATCTCCCCATCTAGGAACTGACTCTGTAGAAGAAAAAAAAAATGACCAAAGGAACACATTTTTGGGGTGTAAAAGATGCCACCTTTAGTAACATTACAAACCAATAAATGCACTATTATCACCACTATTATCACTGCATGCACATAATCACTCTTACGACCATCACCCTAAGCTACTTCTTCCTCTTCCTCTTCTAGTCCTTTTATCACTATCTTGTGTTGTCACCATCATCATTGCCACCACCATCATCCTCCTCCTCCTCGTCATCATCATCATCATCATCACCATCATCATCATCACCATCATCACCATCATCACCATCATCACCATCATCATCATCATCCTCATCATCATCCTCATCATCCTCATCATCATCATCATCGCCATTATTTAATCATCTTTTCTTCTCTCATAGATATTGACATGGATCATTTTCACTGCACCATGCCGGTTTGCTGAAATGATTAACCCATGTCACCCCATTCCCCCCCCCCCCCCCCCAAGCAAAACATCCCTCTCAGACCAGGACCAGCATCCATCCACGGTCTTGACACCATCCTCCCTCCTTCAAGGAGCCAAGCAGCAGTGAAGAGAACACTGCCTCAGTGCGTCAATTATAAGCCCTTTCACCATATTATCGATGTGGCTGATGTTTAAATGTCTCCAGCATAATGAAACATTAAATCAGCCATCATCTCCCCTCACCCACGTGGGCTGTCAAGATCACTGCACTTTTCTCGATACCTCAAGGTTGCTGTTGCATCATTGTCACAACAACCTCTCATGTTCAGGGAGGCCCTCTGGGTAAGACCGAGGAACTCTCCATGCTCGCAAACTTTCTCCCCTAACCCTTCCTTTCCATCGTCTCCCTCGGCTGCATCGAACGAAAGCCGGTGCATCTCGAGTTGGCTCCGCCCGCCAGGGTGCGTGGCTCCGCCTACTGGCCGGCCGTCGTTAAAGTGACAGTCAAGTTTGTTGCGGATTCGCTGTCACAACAATTGGACCTCGGTGTCAAGCACGCAGCTGACTCCCGCACTGTGGATGCAGAGCGGGCTCTGGACAGGCACGCGGGCAGGCACGCTCCTGGTGGCATTATCAGATCATTGAACAGTTACGCCGTTTCCGCATTCTGTGGAAACTCCGTGCCAAAATGCCCATAAATGGCTAATGCGCAGCTCATTTTTTTTTTCTCTCTTTTTTTTTCCTGCAAATCACTGCCAATTATTGTGGCACCAAGGATATTCTCGCACGATTGTTTTCTTTGCGGGCCAAGAAAGGAATTATCAGGTGACCTCCTTAAAGTACACAAAGGCCCTCGCATGAAAATAATACAGGATGGAGAGAAATTTTAGATAGGAATTCAGTCCGTCTCCATCTCATAGTCACTTGGCCAAGAGGAGGACCATAGAATATATTGTATTGGACAACAAAGCTCTGCTATAACTTGCACAACCTGCAGACTTGGAGTCTATTCTCCTATAAGAGCCTTGAGAATTACACTTTTAGACTAGGCACAAATCTCACACTAAAACAGTGTATGAGTGGGCGGGGCTTATTATAGATGCTCAATATCAACTTATTTCCTCTGCAATTGACATCTAAGGCCATGTAGCACAACAGATTATAAATTCAAATGACTACAATGCCAATTACCTCAGTGCTAGCCTATCAGGTTTTGGAATATTTGCTCACCAACACATCAGCTTTTACTGTACAGTCACTATTTCCTTGCTGCCGTACAGTTTTAAGCACTCTATTGAGAAAGTCCTGGAGAACATCATCTGAAACTCAGAAACATCATGCAAAATATCCTCAGCTCAGAATTGTAAAAGAGTTATAAACCATTTCTTTCTTTAGTTATAGTAGGTGACGGCAGTTACCTTGGCAACAACTCCCATAATGGCAGCTTAGAAGTAGCCATTGAGCTATAAACTGCTGCGGAAGCATCAGCAAAGCATTGTGTGCTACAGTTGCTATAAAAGGCATGATACAACACAAGTGCCCTGGTGATCCAAAAGCTAATAGTGTTTGCCATGTGTAGCTATACAATATGGTTTTGCTTTTGCTTCTTTGTTTTCTCATGAAGAAACCTTTGCATTGAAAGAGAGAGATGGACAGACAGACAGACAGGCAGACAGACATACAGACAGAGATTGATGAGGTTGATCATCAAGTTTGGGAAGAATGCAAACTCTATTACCCAAGGTATTACCTACAATGTATCTTCCAAGAACTAGGTTGTACCAGCACGCATTCTTCACAGGTTATTGACATCCGCGGAAAATGGGTGTGCACTGGAACATTCAACTCCAAGAGGATGTGATAATATCTATCTTTAATTCCTTATGGACAAAAATGATGTAGATCTAGGACTGCTCCACCGCTTTTTTTTTTCAGAATGTCAAAATGGAGCTGGTTTCTTTACCTTTTCATCTATATTTAGCATTTGTTATAAAATTTGGTAACCTTTCTAAAATGATAAGTATACAGCTCATGGTGATTGTGCATCTGAAACAAAGAGGGCTGTATCCCATTCTTGAGGACAATATTGACATCTCCAGCTGATTTCTTCCATACATTTGCTGAAGGGGAGTACTGGTCCAGTGGATGGCACACTGGTTTTCACCTGAAGGTCTTACGTTCAAATCTAAAAATTGACTTCTTCTATTAAAGCCTTTGTTCAGGGGGGTGAAATGGTCCAGTGAGCTTGCATTCTGTGCTTTTAATCTGAAGGTCTAAGGTTCAAAATTCACAAATTGATATCTTCAGATAATTTCTTCCTTAAGCATTTGCTCAGGGAGCAAAATGGTCCTGTGGATCTGATGATCTGATGGTCTATTTTTTTCATTACTATTACTCTGGGGTGTTTTTCTCATTCAAATCAGCAAACTCGAAAACTATCATTCAGTGTGTAGTATTAAAGCATCATAAAATTGCCACTACTCAGACCAATTCTGACAAAATTTATCTCTTGCAGATATTTTAGAATGGACCAGGTTACTACTGATTCAAAGGATTAAAATTCAAGATGCATAACATGATTATGACAACTTGTTTCAGGCAAGCTTTCTGCTTGCCTGACGTTGCCACTTTATATGCACAAACACTTGAGTCATTCCAAGTACTGGAACATATAGATATGTAGTAGGAACAGGCAAATTGGATCACGTGTAACAAGACTATTAAGAGTAAATCAATCATAGATTTTCAATACATGTGCAGGATTTGATGTCATCCCGTTGTTTATTTATAAACGTTAACTTTTCAGATGGATGCTATTCTATGATCTCACTGACATCAATCATGATCAGTTCCTTCAAAGTCATCAAAGTGGACTCCAGTTACAACGAAGTCCTCGGGGCTGGCAGTTTTCCTCCATTATATCGAAATTTTGTTAAAATCAAACAAATAAACAATACAAAACATAGACGTATACATAATGTTGCGCCTTCATTTTTACTTTGTTATAACCGGAAGTTCGTAAATAACCGTGTTCGTTGTAACGGGAGTGCACTGTATCATGAGTTGAGCACTACATTCTGCCAGAGTCTACACCATTGGTGGTCACTTCCCTCCATAGTATCCTGTCTGTTGCGGACTAACAGGTTACACACTCACCACCTATAGAGGGCAGACTACATAAAATTTTTGTGATCACAAGGAGACGTACCACTCTAGCGGACTTCACTCCGCGAGTGCTCCGCTCACTCATAGAACAATAGTACAAGGCACACCGCGAAACGGCACTCCCAGCTAGTATGTAGTGTCTTTGCTTGTGGACTCTTGTACATTTCTAGCATGCCAATCCAGCCATTTTGTTTTTGAAGCTGTCTATCCAAAGTGATTCTCTGCCTGGCTCTGGAATATAGGGCCCCATAACTTTATGATGGACGATTAACTGTTCGGTGGAGTCAAATCAGCTCTTGGAAGCAGTTACAGTCTTAGCAAATCAAACTTAAACAAAAATTAACATCGCAACTTCGAAGCCCCAATCACCGCATATTATTATGTACAACCTTCCCTGAATCTGCCACCTGTGTTGTCCATGCACCCATCACGTTGCGGCCTGTATCACCATGTATCACCGTATATGATATCCCCAACTTCTCATGTGACCCAGATATTAAACATACCGGAATAAACAGAATAATTTGATTTCAGGACATGTGAGCATATAGGCCTAACTGTTGACAAAAAATTGACAATCACCTGAAATTCAGAGGATGGCAAAATGAAAGTGAGGGGGTGGGGGGGGGGGGGGGGGGGGGGTAAAAAGAGGAAGAGATAATAAACAAACAACAATAACAGTAAAATAAATTTCTTTTTTAGTCTTCGCCATCTCATTCCTCCAGTGTCCTATTTCAGCCTTGCTGTTTGCTCCGCACAACAAGCAAACGGTCACATGCGGAGTGACGTTTCACTTTGCCGAGGTTTTGTCAGGAAGCAAAAGAGGAAAGAATTATGAAGTCGGCAACATTCGAACCCTCTCGCGCTCTCTCTAACTCTCTCTTGCACAAACATGTGACACACTTCGCCTGATGAGTCACTGGTTTGCCCACAAGAAACTGACAAATGGGCCTCCTGAGTTGAGATCGGCAGCAAGCAATGATACTCTCTCTCCCCCAAGGTCATTACATCTGTAAACAAGTTAACACACGAAATACCCGGACCCTATGTGCCATGCATCAATTCTCAGTTGAACTGATGTAACTGGGATGTAATGGGTTAAATTTGCTTGGACATAGCAGCATAACGATAATAATAGTTGACATCTACATCATACACTGTGAGAGCACAATGAGCGAACACATACACTGAGCAAAATGCACTGTGTACATACAACAAGCCCTGCACTGCATGTCCACATTTAAACCAAAAAGCTTTTTTATAATGCATTTTTGTAGTATATGCCTAGTAGCTCTTTGTTTAAACCAAACAGAACTGTTGGACAAGTTTGAGTGGGGTGCAGAGCCATAAAATCTGGATTGCAAATTACAAGCTATCAACTATTTGATCATGGGCGCAATATCCCATCCGTGGTTCTAGCATCACTCTGCCTTCTGGCTCCTAGCATCTACATCCAACTTCCATATGTGACTCTGCACCTCAAAACAAACAAAAAGTCGCCAGACATGAATTTTAAGTTAAGACCATATTCTGAAAGAGCAGACTTTAAGCTTTAAAATGATGTATAACTCAAATCAAATGGACTCTCCTAACCTATCTAAATATTGGAAAGAAAGCACAAACTCAGGAAAAGTGTAAACTGAGAAAAGAGGCTCTGAAGTACAGTGTCTATTCAAGCGCTCAATCTTTACCAAACCGTGCTGGCTGTGCGATGAATGGGACAAAAAACAGGAAGTAAACCACCAGAGTACCAACAATGAAGAGATTATCAGATTAAACTGAAATTATACATGCCTCATTAACACATTCTGTCCATAATTAATGCCAACTTTCAAAGCAGTAGCACTATCCTTTCAAAAGTTATTAGAGTTGAAAGTGAAGTGTGTGGACAAGGTTTTTCAGAAATGAAAAAGGGATTCTAAAGACACACATAATCACACTAATCTACCAAAAATGTTCGAGATAAACTGCTAAAAAAACACGCTTTCCTGCCCGTTTTATGAAACCAAATTTTAGCATACTGTAAAAAAAGACCCGCTCTTTCAGAAAATGTGAAAAAGTCAAGTTCGGATAGGTTGACCCATTTCACTTATTTTCAGTCCTCACACAAATTCAGTGTGTGCGACTTTATGTTTGTTTTGAGGTGCACGGTCACATATTAACCATATAGACCAAACCAAGAGCCCAACTCCAATTATTTTCAACTCTTTAATCTTTAAAGGACAAGTCCACCTTCATAGACATGTGGATTGAGTGAATGCAGCAATATTAGTAGAACAAATCAGTGAGAATTTGAGGAGAATCGGACAATCTGTTCAAAAGTTATGAATTTTTAAAGTTTCTGCTCTGTCACTGCTGGATGAGAAGACTACTACCGCTTGTGATGTCACATGTGTACAACGATACTTTCACAAACGTGTTCTACTATTACGGCTGCATTCAATTAATCCACATGTATATGAAGGTGGACTTGTCCTTTTATATGAAGCTGTATATTAATATCATATACACGTATGTATAAATACTGTGATATAATATTGAGTAAATTGGGACTGGTAAGATGATTTTGTGAGTGGTTGAATTCACAATTCAGAACCACAGCAAAGGCATATTAAAGAAGTTTGAGGAAAATCAAGACACTTTGACCAAAAGTTATGACTTTTGAAATATTTGGTTAAATCAATGAGCTGTAATCTATGGATAAGAAGGCTTGATAAGAATTTGGTACAGGTATCATGGAATCCAACATCAGATTGTCATTCTAGTGGTCATGTTTTGTATGCCTTAGGCAGCATTTACCATGGTAACAGAAAAAAAAATAATGAGAGATTCGCATATATCGCATAATCAGAGCACCTTAAATTTTGGTTTCAAATATCTATTTCATCTCGTTTATTTCCACATTGAAAGAATAATAATCATATTTTCACAATCTTGAGATAAATGCATCACTATGGAGGACCACTATATATACGGTAGGATTTGACACTAACTTTTTTTCTAAAATCTTTGATTTTGACATTTTGGTGGCCCAATAAAGAAATGTAGTGGCCCTGAAATAATAAGGAATCTAAATGTTCATCATGAATTTTAGCTGCCCAATCAGGCCACAAAAAGATCTTGCCCGCTTAAAATTTGATGGCCTGACATCAATTTTTTGGTGGCCCCGGGCAACTGCCAATGTCGAGCCCTGTAAAAGGCAGAATGGGAAAAGGCCCAAATGGGCTCACCGACTAAAAATTCCCAGAATTGAACAGTAACTATGGATGCTACAAGCCCATGCTCCCTCCAGTCCAGGAGTCGTCGGTAAGGGGATAGTGTAAATGCTATGCACAGGGCATGAGTGAATTGCCCTTCTGCCTAGTTTCAATGGAGCAGCAAGTACAATCCATTACAGGTGTGCGTGCATCTAAACAGCTTGACCACTTTTTGCTCCTAAATCCCTTTCCCCGAACTTTCTCTATTTACGTTGTTTATAATACAAGAGTCATCTGGACTTCCTAGAACAATAAATGACAGGCAGGAGATGTAGTCTAGTACATGAACTCTGAAAACAGCAGTGGACCCACAAACTGCACAGAGGGCACTCATATACAGTTGTATCATCATTTTCAATCTCCAAAAAGATTTCTTCTTGACAAACATTTTCTGCTGAATACTGTTATTCAAATGCCTTCATACAACAAGCAAATATGAGTTTTGATTTGCACATCTCTATCAGTTTCCATTTTTTATTTCCTCTCTCTATTCTTCATTTTCACAGTAGGCTTGCATGTAAACATTGCCCTGCAGGGTCTGGAAACAGAGACTAAGCACTACAATTGTAGTGTCCTCAATAGTCATTACAATCTGAACAATAGAATGTGGTTTCTCTCTGCGCAGGGGACTTGAACGGGTTTACAGTGCATTTCACTGAATGAAACCAGAATGGGGCTTCTAAGAAGTTCCAGGCAGCTTGGGCATAGATTTTTTGGTTTGTTTTGCTTTCAAATTTATTCACAAATTTTTGTGATGTAAAAACAAACAAACACACAAACAAACATAAATTTTTGATAGGGTTCATGCAATACATGCACTTCAAAGTATGGCTAAGCTGAGTATTAGGCAGGCACTTGCTAAAAAGACCTCTTCGCAAGATGCCAATCATTATGGATTGGTCAATCAGAAGTACAATTGCACTAGATAATCTTCATGTTGCACACACAGCTTGAGTTTGACATCATTATTGGACATTGGTTGCCTGATTATCCTTTAATCATTGCATCATTCTAGAATGATGAATGGTGCATCACAAAATATTACTTACTGATAAGTTATCAAGGATCATGTTTATATGGGCTATCTTCAAGAACAAAATGCATTTCAACATCATCAAGAGACCCACCATATGCCAAGCTGAATTGGGGAAAGGGGGAAGCCCTAAAAGAAGGGGCAAGTTGGAGGAGAGGGGGCTATTCCTCGCACATTTCCAGCTCTGCGGTATGAGTATCAGATGTTGCACGATTCCAATCCCATGAGAAATGGAGGATTTCAACATTTCCTGGCAATTTCATCAAAGTATCATCAAAGTATACAGAACACTCCCAGAGTATTGCAAAGGAAGAGGAGACACGATATATTCCTCCCGTATGTAGTGAACAATGCGTGTCATTCAGAGAGTGCTTGGTAAGGAGATCATGAGACAATTCCAGGAATATCCTAATCAGCAGCTTCATTTCAAGTCTTACTTGTGTCATATAGAACAATGCCCTCTAACACAGCTCGAGGACTTTGCTGACACTTTGGGCCCTCACAAAACAATCAAAACCTTCTTAGTGTTTCCTTCCTTATTATATTCCCTTTTACTGATCTGAAACCTATAACAGCCAACCTGAGAAGAGCAAAGCAGAGAAGAACGGATATGAAAGAGCTGTTAAAGACCCTGCACCGTGGGCATACCATGGAGTGGGGAGGCTGGCCGGCCTCAGATCATATTAATATGAGAATCCCTGTAACAAATACAGTGTAGGCCCGAATTCACGAAGGTGGTACAAATGAAACCATGGTTTAAACCGTGGACAAAAACCATGGAGCACCAAGTATCGCATGGAATATTTTGTTACGAAATCAGTCTTTTCGTCGATGAAATGATTATTTTGTACGGAAATGACAACATTTTGTAACTAAATGAACATTTCGTCCACGAAATGATAATTTCGTTAATGAAACAGTCATTTTGTTGACGAAATGACCAATTTCGAAACGAAATATTCCGTGCGACACTTGGCGCTCCATGGTTTTTGTCCATGGTTTAAACCATGGTTTCATTTGTACCATCTTCGTGAATTCGGGCCATAGTGTACAGCATCATCACTGATTTTTAGACTCTACATAAGCACACACACGGCCGAAGAATCCCAACTGGAGCCAACCATTACCTAAGAGCATACGCTTTGATGCACATATTCGCTTACGGGCACTATTTGTGGTTTTTTAATGTACCATGGTGGGCAGCGAATGAAGGTTGATTCAATCGGGCCATCCATGTCTCCAGGTATTTAACCCGTTGAGGACGGACAGATTTTGCTACAAACATGCATTTCCCATACACACTTGCCCGAGCATATTTGGGACTCGTCCTCAACGGGTTAATATCAAATTTTGATATCCAAAGCATGGAATACAATTTCAATCTTTGTATAAGTAGTAACTTTGCCCACACGATTATGTACGGGAGGCTCCCCAGCAAGCAGCGGATGATCAGCCTCGCCGCCTGCCATCCACTACAGGGCCATCAGGTGACAAGCCAACAGGTGGTAGTATGGTGTCCATAAACAGCAAATGATTGCCATCTTCAGGCAGTGTAAGATGTCTGCTATGTGGCTTGTCACATTCGCACAACTGTTGAGTGCTGTCTGGGGCTCTGCGTTCTAGTTTTCCTGCATAGAGTCAACCATCTGTGTACCCCGCACATTTCACATAAACTTCTACACTGTATTTCTTCAAAACTTCTCTTTTTCACAGAAATTTCTGCTTAACTACACATTTCTATTTCATACAAACTCCTAGATTGTACCTCTACAAACTTCTATTTCACAAAAATTCCATTTCTACAGGCTTCTATTTCATTCAAACTTCTATTTTTGCAAAACCTCTTCTTCACACAAGCTTTCACTTGTACAACCTTCACCATCTACATTCTTCACCAAAATTCCCAAATTAAACCCTATGCTATACAAACATCTATTTCACACAATCTCCTACATATACTTCTACAACCTTCACACAAACTTCACCTACAACATCTTTTATTAGATATAGAGTTTATCGAAGTTTATAGCTCTGGAACTAATTTTGCTTAATTTCATTGAACAACAACGAAATACAACGCAGTCATATTTTTAGGACTTTATTTCTAAATAATATTCATGAATTCACAACCATATTTTGGGAGATGTAGAAGAATATCATTTTATCCTCATCAAATGAGGTTATTCTTCAACAAAAATAACATTAAAACTCTGAAACATCGCAAGTTTCTGCCACCATAGACTGCACGTGCCAAGGTTTGGCAGTCTCCTTCACACGACTACAGCTGCGACATTTAACAACAGTCCTGGCGGATAGCTGTTCGCATTGTATACAGGCCGCATAGGGGAAGCCCTATAGCCTACATCAGTGGATCACGTGACAGGCATTTTTTTCTTTTCTGTCCCCTCCCCCCCCCCCCCCCCCCCCACCCCAGAAGTGAACGCTTTAAACTGTGAACTGTCACAGCAAGCTTCATATGAAGTTGAGGAAAATTTGCACTGCGGGTCTGTGATTTTCATTTACTTTTTTTTTTTTTTTTTCTGGCAATGTCTTGGGTGGCTTTTGGCAGAGTTGCCTAGCAACTGTCACATATTGCACCATCAGCGTGACTGGTCCTTGAGCATAGAATGTACGCTACCCCCACCCCCATCTTTTCTCAAATAGTTATATCATCATGATATGATAGAGTGTGATATACATTGTATAACTCTGTCGACCATGTCTTCCTTCATGCATTGTCCACCATAAAGAGCATACTGTGAGCGAGTGCTAACAGTAATCACTCCTACCATCAGTAACAATTGACAACTAAACAGAAACCGAATCAAGACGACATCGCTAGGGCCAGCCAGCTACATGCTGGGTTGAACATTGTTCTGGACGGAACAATAACAAAACAATGACTGTGTCACGGATTCCTACACACGCTGAGCTGATCTGCTCCTTCCATAGAGGGGATGTCCCCATTTTCTTGCCCCTCCATCCCATTCCAGAGTGACATCAAACCGAGCAGCGGTGACCTTCCTTCCGCATAGAGCTGTCTGTATACACACACCTCTGGCCTACTCACTATGGCTGATATGTGTGTGCGTCTCTATCTATCTTTCTATCTATCTGGGTTTTCAGACTTACAATAGAGCCTGTTCATCATCACGTTTCCATACCATACAGGCCTATGATCTATTAAACATGTTAACAATAGAGTGTAAAGACACTGGAAATTAATTCTCTCCCCTACCACTGACTGATTTAAGCTAACAAATGGCATTCCATACAACAGCATTACAACACAAACTCTTGGGCATGTTCAATCAATCAATCACATGGTCCTCCACACATGATGCAATAAGCTGTACACATTGTCACATGTTTTTGCATATATACTGTGTTTATATTCAAAATGATGATGCAATGGGCTGTACACAGACTATTACATAGGATGTACAATTTGTAATTGCATCCTTGTAGGTGTTATAAAGCAGTAATACACACGCACCATGGCAACAGTGAATACAAGGTCAAACTTTCTAATGCTCCACCTTCTTCATCTTGTTTCACAAATCAATCACTGACAGAAAGCAAAATAAACTTAGATGCGAGAGAAATACCACTGGGAAACACCCTCCTCTAAACCATCAGATGTGATACAACATTGCTTTCAGACTTATAAAATCACTTGGATGGCATGATATTTAATGAATCTCCCAAACCCAGTGGAAAACAACCATCTCCATCACCATGCTTCGTCAGATTTGATTCAACATCGCTTTCAGACTTACAAAAATCACATGAATGGCACGCAATTCAATACATCCCGCACTAACAAACGAGTTCTTTTCTACAGTCTGCAACTCCCCTTTTCCAACTGTCTCTTTTCCTCCTTTTCTTTGCCTCTTTCCCTCAGGGAGATAAGGTGATTGCAGGAAAGAGAGAGGTCCCGCTGGAAATGTAGGAAATCAAGTACTGGGAAGCGGTGACAGACGGCCGGAAACAAAGTCCCCTTGGGGGGAAAAAAAGGCAGGGACCCGGTACTTAACCCTTCAAGGGTTGGAAGAAAGGCCTTGGTGTAATGTCCTCGAAATCGGTAGCAATGGACAGAGAGATGTACAGTACCTGTGAGCCATGTCTCTAAACACCTGTGCTCAAGTCAGTGTATTGAAGGGAAGAAAGGGGGGCCAAATTATATTTCCCCCTGACTTACGTTTGTCCTACCCAACACCCCCCCTCCTCCCATCCCCCCCTACACACGCACACACAAACTTGCTATAGTACAATGCACTAGCTAGATATTTACATATTTCTTCGCAAGACATCATAATCACTCTACAGGTAGGCCTATCATTTTACAGAACTTGTCAGCTTTTCATATTCCTCTCAAGTTCATTAAACTTTTCCACTTCGAATAGACATGTATATGGTATACCCAACTTTACTGACCCTTGGCCTCAGTATTCCACGCAGAGAACCTCTTGATGGTTGGATGTTATACACTCACCTCACGCCTTCTGAAATTTTAGGGATTTGGTCCTGAAGACAAATTCATTTGTTTCATCAAAGTTTGTGGCCAGCAGTCATTTTCAAGGTTGATAAGAAGTAGGCCAAAATGAAAATTCACTTCTCTATATATGATATCATTTAAAAGAGTAAGCTCTCAGCTTTAAAATCATACATAACTCGTTAATATTGAACTATTCTAACCCATTCAAAAAGTGATTGAAAGAATAGAGAGTTTGATAGGGGGTGCAGTCTCAAAGAAAAGGGAGAAAAGAGTCTAGTTTGAAGAATAGGGCCCCTAAGGTGTGCTATGCAGAAATATTGATGAAAATCACAGTGAAAGCAGTGCCTGTCTGAAAAGGTAAATGGTTCAGAAAAACTGCTTATGTCTTGATGTTGACTTTGTTGTAAGCCACCAAATTTTGACAGAAGGTAGAGAAGAGATTACTCTGCCAGGTAAAATAAACTTTAAAAATGTAAGTCAGTCAACCCACATAACTATTTTGGTTCATTACAGATAGTCCCAATCTGTGACTTTTTGTGGGTTTTGAGCTGGGTAGTCACATATAATCCTAAGAATGAGACTTTAATGGGCCACGTATTAGAGTGCAGGTCATTGTATGATATTTGTATGCCCTACTTGGTTTGACTATAAACTTCTGATGTAAATGAATTGATGAAGTCAATGAAGACATGCATGTCTTAACTATTTGAATATGCAAATACATGAATACTTACAACACACTAAAATTACAGTACCGTAAACACTTTCTATCTACATTTTGTATGAAGATGGGGATGCATCTGAATTGTAACTTCATTAGTCACGGAGTATTCCACTCAGTCTACTATTCCCAGATTCCAGATGTCGAGATGATTTTATACACGGACATATGTCTTCTGACCACATTGGGGATTTTTCTAAGGGTCAATCTTTCAATCACAGCCTAAGAGCGAATGGTCAATGCGTGTGGACAAGCGATGACGCAGCAGAGCGAAACATTTCGTGGACAGAGAACATACAGAAAGCACTCAAGAGGAGTAAACACACAAAACTCATTGGTATTTCCTACTCTTGAATTTTGCAATGCCCCTAATTAATAATAGTGATATTGTAATGATTGCAGATACCTACTGAACACAACCGTTTCTTTTCCAAAGTGCAAGGTCATGCAGATCCTTAAAGATATCCTTTAGCTAATGAGGATGTTCATTGGTACGCTATGGAAATACCCAAGCATCACATGCCTGGAATCCTACTCTTGTGATCAAAGGTGAGATACCTATCATACAAGATACTAAATGTACAATATGCCTTTAATTGGCATTAATGACCTCCTCTTACACATTAATTTCCGAAAGGGGCAAAAAAAAAGGATGTGCAGAATTGTATCAAAAGTGCTCGCCTTGAACAGAGAAAGGAAAGAAAAAAGATGCACAAACCACCATCATGATATGCTATAAATACTACTCAGTTTGGTTATAAAATGCTGTGCGCTTCATTAGGCAGAACTTCAAGGATACAAAATACTTGTAATTAGCTTTAACCTGCCGGACATTGGAGATAGGTCTAAAAGATGCATGCCTGCACATTAAATGATTGAACCTAATTTTGAATAAATACTTTTATATGGCGTTATAATGACCAATGCTTAATGTCTGATCCTGTTTGTCATATTTAAGATTTAAAATAGTTGAGAAATATTTCAGATTGATGTAGTTTCTAAACTTTAGTCAGTTAATAAATGCACCACAAAAGTTCCCTAGATATTTAGATTTTGCAGCGTCATGCTGTTCAATAATTCTCTCTAATAAGACTTCAACAAAGATACCTCATCACTGACATTAATACCACAATCAATAGTTCACAGTAATTTAGTCAATCGTATCAAAGTAGAGTTTGATACAAAACAAGAGACCCGCGGGTCACGCGCTCACCCGAGTATCGCAATTTCACCTTCCATGCATTCTTGCACACTTTTACCTGAGAACATTGGACATTTTAGGTATGCATATGGATCCCCCCCCCCCTCAACTCGGGGGGGGGGGGGGGGGGGGGGCAGCCCTGGATCTGCAATTAACAAACTTGGAACTAAAGTCATCAATGTACAAACTCATGATATTAACTTTGCTTTATCATTTCTGGTTCTAGAGCAGAAGATTTTAAATATTCCTTAATGTGGGGGGAGGGGTGGGCCCCCTAGGGGCCCCCCAAGAGGGACATGGTGCCCATTTGAAGGAATTGAGATTCTATCCCCCTAGGGATGCTACCTGCTAAGTTTGGTCAAAATTCATCATGAGGTTTTCAAGAAGAAGATGAACATGTACAATTCAGGCTCCATTACAACTGTAGGACTTCTTCCCATCCCTCTCCTGGATCCCCAAGGGGGGGGGGGGGGGCACCCCTGATTCCGCCATGAACAAACTTGAAACTATGTGTGTCATCAATGTACTAACTCATAGTATCATCCAAGCCCCATCACTTCTGGTTCTAGAGAAGATTTTTAAAGGTTCCTTAATTTTAGGGGGTTTGGGCCCCCTGGGGACCCCCAGGTAGGCCATGGTGCCCATTTGAACAAATTGAGATCCTGTCCCCCTAGGGATGCTAACTACCAAGTTTGGTGAAAATCAGACATGGCGATCTCAAAGTGAAGATGAAAATGTACAATTTAGGCCCCATTAGAACCCCTCCCCACCCCCCCCTCCCCTGGGTCCCAAGGGGGGCACCCCTGATTCCCCCATGAACAAACTTGAAACTACAGTCTTCAATGTACTTACTCATAGTATCATTTAAGTCCTATCACTTCTGGTTCTAGAGAAGAAGATTTTTAAAGATTCCTTAATTTTAGGGTGTTTGGGCCCCCCTGGGGCCCCCCAGGTGGGCCATGGTGCCCATTTGAACAAATTGAGATCCTATCCCCCTAGGGATGCTACCTGCCAAGTTTGGTGAAAATCGGTCATGGGGTTCTCAAGAAGAAGATGAAAATGTAAAAAGTTTACGCACGATGGACGACGGACGACGCACGACGGACGACGCACGACGGACGACGCACGACGGACGACGCACGACGGACGCCGGACGAAGAGCGATCGCAATAGCTCACTTAAGCCCTTGGCTCGGGTGAGCTAAAAATAATGTCTGGAAATTCTATGGGTAGGAATTCGTACCAATTTAATTCATATAAATATTCATAAAATTCATATCAATTCATTGATGTTGGAATAGGCAATTCATGCCAAAATGGCAACTTCTCATAGCATCAGCCAATCAGGAGGGAGGATTCTTGTCACTCCCATGACCCTTGCAGCAAAGAGTTCATATCATGGCAACTTTCTATCAAATGAAGTCAAAAGTCAATGGATTTTTTATACTCTAATGAGTCTGAGTCCTGACACATGACTTGCTTAATTCACAATGTTCCCAGAAGATGTAGAAAAGGACAAGATTTATAAGTTGAAAACTGCATAGAGTCAATGGGTCTTTGAGGTATTTCATACAATGTACATCCTAAATAGATCTAAAAAGTTAATAGGTGCACCCATACTACCTCCCTATCTCCCCCCCCCAACCCCACCCCCACTCCCAAAGAAAAGGAAAAAAGAAAAGAAAAATACATGTAACATTAAATGCCTTGGTCCCTTAATTCTTTGTGCATTATTTCTGAATAAGTATTCTACATTCTGGTGCTTACATGCTTAAAAAAAGATGAGGAAAAAGGGTCATCACCCCTGTGTGTCCAACACAGATGTTAGCCACCTCCCCCCCCCCCCCCCCCCCTCCTCCCTTATTGAGCCTTGGCCTTCACACACCAATGGGAGTTTCAGCCTCCAGGGACAGTAGAGGGTGACAACTTCGCAACTAATTTGTTCATTTCCGAGTTTCTCTGAGGTGCACGAGACTGGAGTAGGGGGTTCGCTGTGCTTTCCCTCGACTGCAGTGGGTCTGTACCTCTTCCCTCCCTAATGGCTCCTATTAAAATCATTTGCTGATTTGAAAAAAGGAAGAAGAAAAAAGAGCAGCAAAATTGCCAGGAATAATGGAGAGCATTTAAGAATATAAACTATTTGAAAATCTCCCTGGAGATATGGGAACTGGCCTCTTATTTTCAAGAGAATTGCACTTTCCACTGGATTTGAAATCGAATAAATGACACGTCATTTTTAATTAAGTCTGGCAGCTGCACACTCCAGCACTGTAAACGGAAATTCTTGATCTTGACAGAAAAACGCCACGGGGTTAATTCCACACAACAAAAATGTCTTTCCCGATAACTAACCTCATGTCTGAACACTGTTAATTCATTACATAAAGACCACAGCACAGACACTACAAAACAAAAACAAAATATCAGAACAGTATGGTGCAGTTGAAAATACATTTTGATTAAATTCCACTGAAAATCTATTAGTTCAACAGGAATATTTGGTCACAAAAAAAAATCTCAACTAAACCCATATGAGAAAGGACATATGAATGAATTGAATTCGTCTGTTGAGAATGAGAAGGGCGCTAAGTGGTCATGAACACTATGGGTTTAGTGGCAACTTAACGCCCTTATCATTCTCAGCCGACGTAATGAACTTTGACTTATGACTTCATTGGTGTTTACATATTGTAAAACCCCAAGCCAAACTGTATGCAAAGAAAACATGCCTAACCAAGCTGGATATAAGAGAAATCTAATATTTTCTATGCCACTGAGGAGTGGACATAATTCCTCAAGTTATTTTCCTACTGTCTCAACCCGAACTTATCAATAATCCCTATGAACTGGATTAAGGGACTGTCTTAATCTTGCACACTTCAAGAAATACATGTCCGCATTGTTTAAAATATATGTGAGACAAATCATGGCAAACATTTTTTCCCCCCTTTTTTTTTTTTTTTTTTTTTTTTTTGGGGGGGGGGGGGGGGGCTATCAGAATAGCCAGGCATGGCCAGCATGCTGTTCGTGCAAAGTTTAATTGAATTAGTAGGGGTCTGAGGAGGGAGGGAGGCACAATCTTCATAGCTAAGTAGTTGGGAAGGAATAGCAGATGCTCTTCGTGGTGATTGTAACACATCACGCAAGCAAGTTTTCTCTGTCTTGGGAAAAAAAAAATGCAAAAGGAACAAGGTGCTTCACAATATGCAAATGTCCAAAAACATGATTTCTGCATGGCGAGTTGCAAATAGATTTGCAGCAAACTATTCAAGTATTGAATACTACTACCAGTTGACTTTCAAGTAAGAAACTTTTCATCAGTTGAGAGCCAGAAGGTTGTTATCACAATTTTTTTTTTCTTTTTTCTTTTTCTTTTTTTTTTTTTTTTTTTTGGGGGGGGGGATTGAATTATTGGTATCATACTGTAGAGCTCCATCTCCTCCACATTATGGTGTCAATTTAAAGTTATTTCATTTTCAGCAAAATGTTAACAATCAAAAGCACAAAGGTACTATTTCACCTAACACTTGGAACAATTACATTAAATCTACCCACTTTTTACTAAATAAACTTTTTATTTCATGAAAATTGATTGTTTCATTTTTATTTAAGCTCTTACAATCTTACAACCTGAGAGCACCACTCAGGTTCTCAGGCGATGATTTCTTCATGCACCTGTCAACAGTTGAGGCCCTTGTTATACCACCCCCCCCCCATTTTTATCTAAGTGTCCACTATTGTTTCAATTACACTTACAGTGTACTTAGCAGAATACCTTTCTTAAAGGTATTGATTACCATTGGGAGCAGTGATTTGAAAAAAAAAATTTCTAGTTATGTTGAGGTGAGTTGTATCACAAAACATCCTTCCATATAAAATTTTGCAATAAAGCCCTAAGTATTTCAAGGAGACATATCACTATTTTTTCTCAGTAAATCATAACTGTAGACAGTCAAATTCTAGAAACAATTTTATTATAACTACTGTTCACATTCTGTATATCTAACAATAATTAACATTGACTATGAAATACTGATTAACATTTTTACATCATTGGCTATTTCTATCCATAACTCACATTTTAGAACTATTTTGAAGCACAAAAGTTGGGTTTTTGTTTCATCTGCAAATGGTAAATAATGCCTTTAAAAAAATAGTGACATTTGACCTACCACCACCATAATTTTCAAGCCAATATGCAACTACCGGTAGTTACCTATGGATCCATACATGTCTACCCTCTTCCCAAAATCATATGACAAATTACATTCCCAGTTCAAGTAATGGCTTGATAATTTTCTCTTTTTTGTGGGATGGGGGGAGTGTGGAAAGTGCAATGACTGTTGACCTTGACCCAGCAAAGGCTAAAACACTGAGGATGATATGGCAGAAACTTGATACCATTAAAGACCCCACTTTATCATACATATATCATGTATCAATTTAAAACAATTAATAGACACTAACAGAAAAATGAGCATGCACCATGGTAAGGTAGAACATGAAAAGCATTTTCATTGCATGTATGATGTGCTTTGACACCATCTCGTACAACAAAATGGGTAATAGGGTGCTCGTGGAAAGAATAATATTTCATTATGAGTTAAAAGGAAATGAACATTCACCTGGTACTTCATAATAGTTTTCAGGGTCATATGACCAATTCGGCTTTCTTCAGACATTTGTAATTTTTTCTGTGTGCAGGATACTTTCATATGATATATTTTCTGGAAAGATTAATTTCATCATGCATCTACTAAAGATTATGATATACACGTAGATATAGCAGAGATATTATTTTACATTGGACTTTCATTATAATGTCACCTGAGACAAACCAGGCCAAGTCATCCACACCAATTCAGGAAATATTAAAAAGTATTGTTTTTGTTTCCTTGAACAGGAACAAAACACAAGGGGATTTCCATACAAGCAACAAGAGAATCATGCTAGCAAGATGGAAACTATGTGGTTTCCTTAAGATGCTATGTACAACAAAAGTGTAACTGATGGCATTCTACACATTTCCACAGTTCCTGGATTTTTTTTGGTCCAATTTAGCCCAAATCATCAAAATTGCTATTATTCAATTATATTTCCAACCTCACAAGTATGAAAATTCCATACTTCTTTTCTGTTGCTTTATCTTCTCCTTTTTTTAATTATATCTTGTTTACTTGTGGGAATAAGGTAGTGAATAAAGCTTCCTCAAGTTGTATGTTTGTAAACAAATCTCTTTTTCCCATGACCGGGGAGAGATCTTCGACTGGTAATGTTTTTGGTTTGTCTTGTACTTCTGAACGTACTCTGTACGTTGTTACTACTCACCAAAAGAGTTGCTGTGGACAAAAGCCATGATGACAAGTAAGCGATCACTGAAAATCTCAGGGAGATGAGGAAATACCAAACAGATAACCATATGAATATCAGTCTATCATCTCATATCTGTCTTCAGATGCCAAACTTTGGTATAAGAACATCTTGAACCATGTGTCTCCAAAGTAACCATAAGATACAATGAATCTCCTTTGTGTGTGTGTGTGTGTGTGTGTGTGTTTGTGTGTGTGTGTGTACATTTGTTCATGTATAGGAATGAGCATCAACAACATGCCTACAATGTATCTTACGGGGGGGGGGGGGGGGGGAATAAAATTTGGAAGAGAAATGAAACAAAAAGTCTTACAATGTCCATACAAATATTACACTCATGTGACCTTACTGTAGCTATCAAAATGCTTAGGTGTTTATTATTAGTACTGACATTTATGTTAATTGTTGCAACAGCTTTACACTTGTCACATTCCCCTTAAAATCTGGCAAAGGGGTTTATAACCATGCTTGTTTCACTCAGGACTTCAATTCCAAAACTTCGTCCTCTTGGGGAGATGCACTGTGCGCTCTCTCTGAAAGTAGAACAGGACTGGAACTGCCTACAATACACCACATGCTGCAAGGTAAAACACACTCATTCTGGCCAGTCGATACTTCAGTGAATGAAATCAGCTCCTATTGAAACTCCTCTTGGAGACTCTCAAGAAGATAATTTCCTGTTTGAAATTCCATGTCATCGTCATCATGCTGCAGAGAAACATTGATCATACACCACAGTGAGCACCTCTTCTATTCTATCATGACATACATTTCCAGGGGGGCATTTCATGAAGCGTTTCGGTCGGGTATTTCTCTGACATACTGTTACAAGCTACTGAAATCCTTGCATCTGATTGGCTGAGAGCAAATTTGTCTGACAACTTTGTCGGACAAAATGCTTCATGAAATGCCCCCTTTAGGCTTCTCCTCATGACATAGCATTCCAACATTACAGCATTCCATAGGGCCCATTACACAAAATCTGACACGGAACAAAAGCTACAATGTACAGGCCTTTTTAGACCTGTAGTATTCTGCAACTTGTCTTTCACAGTTTCCCCTTTGATAGTAGAGAACACTTATAAAGATCTCCCTAAATGGGTATATTACAAATGAAACACAATACAAAATTGAAAGTACATTGTAATATATTAATAGGAGGTTTTGTACATGTAATGCATACAACAGTGATATCATAAAATTCTTTGTGACTGTCATTGTTGCATATGTACTCCTGAGAAAGATCTATTCATGAGGCAATTTGAGTTTGTTTTTCATCTTTACCGATGCCTCCAGTGCAATGAATGGTGTTTGGGAAGCATCAAACTCTGGACATGATTTCAGAAGGGCAGCATCAGACACACACACACACACACACACACACACACACACAAACACAAACACAAACACAAACACAAACAAACACACAAAATCATAGCTGACAACAACTTGGATTCACTGCGATGTGAATCTCCCCTGCAGGTTTCCCTAACTGTCCTGCAGTAGCCTGAACTGCAGTGCAAACAGTTCTGTTTGTGCTCAGTGAGTATACACCATTCATTTGTTTTCTAAAAGGATGGTTTCTAAATTAATCCCACATTTATATCCTTGCAAAACAAAGCACTCTTTACAATCCTGATTCGAAGAGCTGAGGACTGACTGCATGTATTCTTTAAATGTACTCTCTCATCATAGACACACACAAAAACAATTTCATGATTAGTGAATAAATTCTCTCAATTTAGTCTTTGCCAACCTAGAACAAAGTGGTGTCAGGTGAGTACCCTCTTCACATCTTCTTGTTGAAAACAAGTCCTGACATTTTAGCGGTCAATATTCTATCAATCGTCACATTTAGTTCAAAATTCCACAGACCAAATGTTTCTACACATCACTGAGCCTTCCAACGGATTTAATTTGTAACCCTGACTGTGACTCTGTGATACTGTAGCCTCCTATTGAATAAAAAAACCTAGCACTGTAATCAAAATTATACTGGCACAAATACATGTAGACATAATGCAATACAGGCTTGTTATATAAGATTTATGTATATGTACACCTACTACACTGAACAAAACAATTCATTCATAAGTTCTCTTTATTATTTTTTTCTTTATGAGGGGGAGTAAGTATGTTTCCTTTTCAACATAGTACATGTCCATGAGCTGTGTCCTCCAAATTGCACTGTAGACTAAAAGTACATATTCCATGAACTCCACCTGTATTTGACTGAACGTTATCAAATTACGCCATATTTTTCCGGGTGAAGGCCTTTGAAGCCTATTCCTCGCGCAGCGCCTAACCTGCAACACCCGAGAAACAGGAAATAATATTATCCAGTTGAACATGTCATCTTACCATACCCCCCCCCCCACCTTCTTTCAGCTCACATGACAGACATTAATGATTCTAATTCTAACAGTGGAACGAAAAGAAAACAAAAGTTCACCGGAAGTCCATGTGTCTCCTGTAAATATTGCATAAATCTTGCAGAAATCAAAAGGAAAAGCATTAAAAAATAAAGAAATTAATTTAAACCTCCAAACAAGCGAATATTCATAATTTTGAATTCCATCAATAGAATTGATAAGAATTGATTCTGGGGCCTGTTTCATAAAACTTGTTATCAGTGTCAACTGTCAATTTCTATGACAAATTTGCTCTCAGCCAATCAGATGCAAGGATTTCAGTAGCTTGTCACATCTATGACAACTTGACACTGATGACAAGTTTTATGAAACGGGCCCCAGATTTACGTGACCACTGAGGGAGCATTGCATGCATGAAAGCAAGCATTCATGAGACCAACAACTTTACAGTGTACGTCCCCTCCAAGGGACCACGCAATGAGGATGTGAAAGTACCTTGCCAAAAAAAGGGGGCATCACTGTCGCCAGGGGACTCGAACCAGGGACACTGCGATCTAGTGGACCACCAAATGTTATTCAAATTCTAAAGATCTCTACATTCATCTGTAATACTGGCAACAATTTGGGGTCTTGCCCCTGCTGCCAACAGTTGACTGTCATATCTTCCTAACTGTACGTTACGCGTCTCTTGTTTTGACCTTCATTGACCTTTGACCTTTCAGCAGAATAACATTTTTGAATCTCCTCCTCTGATCAATGCGAATCGCATGGCATCACTCTTCGAAACACATATCGTGATCAACCCTGCGCAAAGTGACAGCCGAAATGCCTTCTGGTTTATATTGCTTCTCAACTCATTAAAATGTATTACATGCATGCATTAATTTTTTACACAAGGTCACTGTCATAACACTGATGGCAATGTTCTTTGAGGATCAGTACCAGTATTCATCTTTTGAGCAATTGGTTTCTTTTTCCCAATTTTACTGCCAGCGACACATCCAATTCCGTTTTATACAAGGTTAAGGCATCATCTGACATTATAAAGTCTAGTGCGGCACGGAAATGCTTTGACAAGCCATGAGGGCTCATTAAAATGTCGCAATGAGCAACCAAGCAAGTCTTCGACTTCACAAAGGGCCGGTTCAAACTATTGTGAGAGCTGGATTGTTAACTCATCCCCCGGGTGTGACACCAGGTCTTGTCACAAGGGAATCGTGAGGCGCGACGCGTGGAGTTTGAAACATTGAAGCCAAGGAATGGTATTCCCTTTCTTGCATGCGGGAGCAATGAAATGGAAGAAAGGCAGTTAACGTAAAATGGCTGCGTAAAGTCAACATGAAAAGCACAGTTGTAGTTTTTCAGATTTTCACATGAAACTGGTCATCCATCCCTGATCTGGATATTTAAACAATGATATGTCTGCCTCCTGTCACAAAGTGTCTTTGTACAAACTATGACAACAATCTAAGCTATGCACTATACCAATACTAGCAGCAGAAGTGCAAGTAGACTTTGCAAATTGATCTATGAAAAGCAGCAGAAAAGTTCTTCATGGTTATTAGAAAAGGAATATCAGCAACAAGAAAAGAAATGTTGCAATCTCACAATCATTTTTTTCTCTCTTTTTCTTTCATTTTAATACCAGCCACTACTGAGAATGTGAGACATCGTATTTTCCATTACATGCAAAGCACCTAGGCTCCGTTGCATAAAACTACATAAATTGTATGGTACTTGTAACTTTACAACGGTTTGGATCTCTGCAAATCAATGGTAATTACCATAGGAATACTATTCCATTGACAATGAAAGCCAAGAAGTCACTGATGGTTACTATATTAATTGCAGACTTGATATTGATTGTAAAGTTACAATACAAAATTATGTAGGATAGGGGCCCTGGCTTCTGTAGGCAGCAGGCATGCATCAGCCATCCAAAGCATCAAATCTATTAAATCAGAAAGAAAATGAAAGAACTGTGCAGCAGCAAAAGTCATCCCTGAGTTTTAGAATATAATTTGAAATGGATTTACTTTTGTATGCCCGTTCATGAGACCATGGTGAGCGCTCTAGTATCAGCCCCATTTAATCACGTGCTCACGGCCTAGAAATGAACGAACGCACATTCATGCAACTACACATGGCCCCTCACATTGTACGCCCTTCAGCATGCTTGTAACATGACAAAGGGCTTGAACTACAATACTCATATGCCACACGCGGGGGAGCAGACAGATAATATCAATGAGCGCACATTGCATACAAGTATTTGATGCCCATCTGTCTTGAATTGCACTTTAAGTAATGCAATGCAATATAGATCATTTCTGACACTGCTTTCCCCACCCCTTCCGACAACCCACACTCTCTGTGTACAGCTATTATTACCATAAATAAGCTGAAAATCACAGACCAAAACAACTGGCACACCAAAGCCACTAACGCCCCTTTAAAGAAAGTTCAATGCCCTCATTGATGAGGAGGTCTGAAAAAAAGAGAGATGGATCGAGCCCTGGGACCGTTTCATGAAACTTTTTGTCAGTGATTTACACTGACAACTGTTAAAAGCTACTGAAATCCTTGCGTCTGATTGGCTGATAGCAAATTTGTCGGTGAAAACCTCCGACGAACTCGTTGATGAAACGCCCCCCTGGTATTTGTTCAGCTTTTAAATACCAACTTTAAAGGGGATGGCTAGTAAACAGATCAGTGGGAATCAGTGGGAATGCTGAGGGATGATTGTTCCAATCCTTGTGGGATACATTTAAAGGACAAGTTCACCTTCATAAACATAAGGATTGAGAGAATGTAGCAATATTAGTAGAACACATCATTGAAAGTTTGAGGAAAATTGGACAATCCATTCAAAAGTTATGGATTTTTGAAGTTTTTGTGCAGTAACCGCTGGATGAGAAGACTACTGCAGTGTGTGAATAACTTAGATATCACATGCGTACAACAAATAGGAAAATATAAAGAGAATTTCACAAAATTTCATCTTTTGAAAAAAGTACACATTCCCCCGACTCGTTACCGACAAATGTTATGGGTAATATTATTCCCCCTGCCTGTAGAAAGAGTCAAGTCAAGTGCTCTTTTGTTATGCGAAAAAAGTGAAAATATGTTGAATTTTCTTTACATTTTCTTTATGCTGTTGTACGCATATGACTCACAAGCTGTAGTAGTCTCCTCATCCAGCGGTTCCAACACAAAAATTTTAGAAATTCATAACTTTTGCATCGATTGTCCAATTTGCCTCAAACTTTCACTGATGTGTTCTACTAATATTGTTGCATTCTCTCAATCCTTATGTTTATGAAGGTGAACTTGTCCTTTAAGAGTACATTATATCGTTGTGTGAAAATGATTTGCCTCAGAATGGTCTCATATTCAAGTAATGTGCAGTTTAATGTTTCCAGGGTAGCATGCCTGTACAGTGACGGGGCATGAAACTGCACATCACTTGAATATGAGACCGTTCTGAAGCCAATAAGTTTCACACAACAATAGGTATATAATGTACTCTTAAATGAATCCCACAAGGATTGGAACAATCATCCCCCAGCATTCCCACTGATTCCCACTGATCAGTTACTAGCCATCCCCTTTAACGGTCAAGAGACTGCATAGCATCATCAACTCTGTGGTGATGTGGTGCAGCATCTACATCGTCATCTTGATGTGCTCTGCTTTATACAGCTAAACCTATCTACAGCCGCCACCCAGGGGAGACCATAAAAGTGGCCAGATTGTTGTAGACAGGTGGCCGCTATAGACAGGGTCTTCAACATGACTTTTCTATTGAGGGGAATTAAGTTTAGTCTTTGTACATGGCAGGTGGCCGCTATAGACAGGTGGTCACTATGGCAGGTTTGACTGTAGTTTACATTCTGACATTATACCACAATTTAAAGATGCATATAATATACCAGGTGCTGTCAGTGTTCACACAGTGATGTCAACAGTGATGTCAACAGAGATTTATGGATAATAGATTGTCGATCCAAATTGCCCACCCCATAGGAGAGAGATTTGAACTCTTAGTACCAGAGATCACAGCCACATGAAACTTAATGGCGAATCAGGTGAGCTGGCAATTCCGGGTTAACTACCTGAGCCCCGTTTCTTTGACACGACCGCTGCCAGGCAAGAAACAAAATGTGGGCCCTGACTTGTATAAGTTTCATCATCCATGGTTACAAAGAAATCAACAAGCGGCAATGAATGCAAGGTGCTGGTAAACGGCGATGGGTCCAACAACGCACGCACGCACAAGAAGAAAAATCTGATAGCCTAAATCCACGTTGCAGGCAGTTTGAATCAGCTGTAATGCGATACATGCCCCTGCAGACGAACTGCAAGTACAATGTTTACAAGATTCCATTGTGTACCCATCATTGACATCAACCTTTGAGGATGAACAAACTAACTGAGCTTCTTCCAGCACTGTGTGTGGGATCAGGCAGATACTGATTGTGCTGTAGAGCATGATAACTCCTATAGTTGCTGACGTGATCAGATATTGGGGAACTCATCTATCAATCTCTATCTTATCTTGTTGATACTATTTTACAGCAACTTTTGCATCATAGCATGCAACTGGTCATGAATGATCTCCCATCAGCCTAGCTAGGCATTGTGTCATTTTTCGCCTTGTTTGTCCATGACAACATGTATAATTTCTTGTTGCTAGGTAAGGAAAGCCTCATATGATACTGTGTTGCAGTTTTATACATGCTTTTCTCTTCCATAGTTGTCAAAAGTCGTAGCCAATCTTTGCTGATCTCTCTCCTACATCAGGAGATCGGCAAAGAAGTGTCGATCACTCTAATCTGGATCAGAATCGACTGATGATCCAATAATCTGTCAAGAATACTACCCCACAATAAGCCCTGGAATTGAAACATGACAGTCTTATGCATACAATATTTTTACATCATTATCATATTTGAGACTGTAGCAGGCAACTGCCTCGGTGCACTAACAAATTCTTACTCTACTGTCAATGCAAAATAGTCTAATTCTTTCAATTAATCTCCCTAACATATTGCTCTCGACGTACAAAATACATATTTCATCTCTATCATTTAAAGCCAATCATTACACAAATTCTGTACATTACACGCATGCATGCTACTGCTGACTACTGAAGACATAATCTGTTTTTTCTCCACGCAATATGTTTTATGGCGCAGCAGATTACGGGATCGTTTTTAAAAAGCAGAGGAAGGTGGGGATTTCATTCCACAGCATACAGTAACAGAAGTCACAGTAGCTGTAGTGGTGAAGGACTAATATGAGTAATAATAGTAATAGGAGGAGGTAGTGAAGTGAAGTAGGTAGAAGTAGAGTTAGCAGCAGCAGCTGCATATCAAGGTTGAAGGTAAAGTAAAAGGAAATGATTTAATACTTGTAGAAAGAGAGGCAAAAGTAGCAACAAGTTAAAGCAGCAGTAGAAACATAAACACGTAGTAACAACATAGAGGTTCAAGCATCAAGAGTATTAACAAGGGCATGTGACGGAGTGAACATTGATGTATTACAATACAGTTAAATTCTTCTGGGTTTGAGAAGCACACCCTCTATAGACTGCAGACATTCGTTGCACTCACCTGGTGACTGCATGATAAAATTTGCGAGGTACATGTCCAGCTCGCGTACACTAACCCCCATGTGGTGGGGCTGGACGCAGAGCGCGTGGTTTGTGCAGTTGGGTGCCTTGACCAGCCGCTCGCCGTCCGTGCTCTCCAGTGGGATGGCCTTGAAGAGGACGATCATGACGAGGTCCAGCCGCCACACCTTGTCCGCCTGGCGCAGACAGTCGATGCGCCTCATCTTTCCCTTCTGGTCCGGGTTGCTGAGAATGCACATGGGCGGCTTCTTGCCCGTCACGCTCAGGACAAAGTTCTCGCGGCACTCCGGCCGAATGTCCTTGCGCAGCTTGGCCAGCAGGCGCGAGGCCCACTTCTGTTTTAACTCTGGCTTGTCGTTCATCAGCTCCTCCTTCACGACCCGCTCCTCCATCGGCGTCATGCGCTTCTCATGCTTCTTGTAGTGCCGCCGCTTTCGCGCCTGCAGGTTGAACCAGATGTAGGCGAAGGCTTTGACCCGAGGCAAGACTGCCTCAATGAATGGGTGGTACTCATCCTGTGGAAACCATTGACAGAGGGGAGGATACAAAGAGAGAGAGAGAAAGGGAGAATAGTAACTTGAAAACTCATTCCTTTCTACTGGTGTGTTGTTAAAGGTACAGTGGATCATCAAAAAAAAAAAATTGCTTTCGCTGGACAGCCAAACTGACTAAAAACACCATTCAAAGTTATAGAATTCACCGCTTTGAAACTTTGGTCTTACTGTAACAGTTTACCATCACATATCAATGCATTTCACAGAGTGCACCATTTTAGAGAATGTTTTTGAATACAATACAGAGTATCCTAAACATGATTTACTGTTTTGAAACCATTTCCTTTAATTTCTAGCTCCATTCAAATGTCATGAAAATGTCAAATACTTTAGAACATTTTATACCTTATGAAATCACAAATATTTTATCCAGAATTATCAACAAGAAAAGTAACTGAAATTGGATATTTTTTAAATCTGAGTTTAACTCTAAATCATGTCGGACATGTACCATGGTAGTAGGACATGAAATCAACTCTGTGAATGATACACGTGTGCAGTTCAACATTTTTGCAACTAAAAAACATATCAAGTAGCTAACAAAGAACACATATGAAAACACTTTGACTAATTCCAACAAAATTTTGAAAATGAAAGCATGAGTACGCATACAAAGGACCTGACAACAATCTCTCAATCTGCCGGGACAGCAATGGTTCATTCAATAAGTCTAATCTGAACTGCCTTCGATCTAAAAGCTTGGATCATTACCATCTCCATACTGTGCCACCTTTCACCACATCACATCTCATTCTGTTTGCCTAAACCATTGTGACAACAATACTATCTCAGTTATATCAAAGTTCAGAGGAATAAAAATGCCCACAAATTGAGTATTAAGGGCAGGAGGACAGAGTCGTACAATGAACATATCAAAAAGAGAAACAAAAAAGAAAACAAAAATGTTTAGATAATGCCTCTCCCCTAGAGAGCACTGTAAATAAATACGAATAATAAATCTCATCAGATATGCACACACGCAGATTCCATCATACAATTACTGTACAAGCACATGAATGTTTAGAACTTTACAACATCCATTGCTCGACCCAATTTACGTGATTTGCGTGAATGCTGTCGGAGGTGTCCCTCTGAAACAAGGTATCAAGCCAAAGAAGATTGCCTTCACCAGTGAAGCAAGGGACATAATAACGGCATATTATGTGGAGGAGAAAGCTGAGGCCCTTAAAATTCATCAAGTTCATCTTACACATCTCTACTTTCTTTGCTACATCTACAACGACATACAAGCAACAGAGGCATTGACATACAATCAATTTATAGTGCTGAGGTATCAAATCACACACAGAGGTACATTGTACATTCCTCTTAGCAGAAACTGCTACGTACTGTAATGCCACATATTTCATGGTATTTTTAATGAAATCCAGTGTTGCGAGTCGACTGATATTCGGCAAATCAACAACTTGCAAACATATTGCCACCCGTATCACAAATGGTTCCATGACATTTGCTCCTGCAACAATTGCTCAAATGATCTTGCACACTGAGCCAAACATAAATTCTATCCTCAAACATAACCCTAATCCTAATCCTAATCCTCACAGCAAACTAAACCTAAAACCCTATCACAACCCTAACCCTAATTCCTTAGAGAAAATAAGACCGGAGCAATTGTCGCAGGAGCAAATGTCGTGTCACCATCACAAATACGGTGCACATATTATACGTAACTAAGATGGGTTAGCTCGAAATTTTCACTTGAAAAGGATATGTACACTTATTTCTCATTCTGCCAAGTTCTGGTTGTGAAATATCATCTTAGCAAGTTCCAATTTGCAAAATATCATTTTGCAAGTTCCAATTTGCAAAATATCATACTTGAAAGATACTGTAAAACATGATTCGCGGCATGAATTTTTCGCGAATTGGAGCCAACAGCCTTTTTCGTGGCATGAAATTTTCGCGAAGTGCCACTGGCGTTCAATGCACATAATGCAAACATGGACTATCGCGTGCACTTTAATTTCGCGAATCTTGGCACTCGCAAAATTCGCGAAATTAAAGTGCACGCGACAATTCCTTGTTTTACAGTATAGCATTATCTGTGGAAAGACCTCCTACTCAGCTGAACATATTTTGTGAAAATAGGTTAGATTACTATAAATGACTCTATATTAATTGATATTCTTCCCCCAAGGACCTACATTATATATATAGTGAAAAGTTACCCCATCCATCTGTACAATATCTAACGCACTGCAATGCTCAAAATTCATTTTTCAGACTCTTGAAAGTTGTTGCTATGTCAGACAAGTCTTGGGCAAGTTTTCTGTTTGTCAGCAACAAACTTAGCTACAGATGTGTGTTGATCCTTTTTACTACATGTATCAATCAACTAGTCTGAAATGTGGGGGAAGAGATTGAAAAATATTAAGAATAGTCCTCTTCACAAAGATAGAAAGCATGCAACTCTATGAACATTATTTGCAAACTCAATCAAAAGAGGAAAAAAGAGAAAAACTGAATCCAAAATTCACATTGGACTGCTGGGGTGTGTAATTATTTCCAAAAGCCTTCCTTTTTTATTCCTCCATATATTCACACATTGAGGACGTCTCAAATACCAGAGGGCAACTTCAAACTGTTCAGTTTTAAGGAATACGGACAGTGCACTATATAACAGGGTAGGCTATACTTTTTTTTTTCCAGCACATTTCTGTGGATATAAAATTCTTTAGATATAAAACCCTTCAACCTTGGCCTTGAGTCCCCAAATCTTTAGAAGCATCTGCAAAAACAATCTAGAATGTTGTGTACTTAATGGCATGCTTGTACAGATCTCCAATGGCATAGATTATAGAAGCCTGTCCAATGATGAATGATCATGGGGAAGGAGAGTCATGGCGGATTCCTAGAAATGGAGTTATTCCCTCCTTGCTTTCATTGCTGAATAAAGCAGTTACATACCGGTAGAGGCATTTAACATTTTCTATGTTGCGACATTTTCTATGTTGCGGCATTCCCCTTTCTGACTTGCTCTGTAATACATGATGCTTGTAAAAGATGTGCTGATTCATTTCTCACGTGTAGCATAGTCTCTAAATGTACTGCAATAATTCACTAATTGCCACTCGATTCCTACTCAAGCGTTCACCTCGAAGACAAAGGCATGTGACTGTTGAGAGAAAAATCCAGTTTCTCGTGCTTTGTTTCGTCTCCATACAATGTAATGCATTGAAACATGGGTGGAAATTATCCTGCATGGTACACCTTTGCACATTCAAAACATGAATGATCACACACACATGGGGTTAATCTCGAGCAACCCAGTTTCTTCTCAACTCAGTGCAAGTGTATCAAGGGAGCAAAAGTAGACTTCCCCCTCATGTGCCCACTCCATCTGGAGTGAAAGAGAGCAGTGCGCATGCTGCTCAACATTTACATTTTCCTCCCATATCCTCAAGTTCAGGCAAACAGAAGTTAAGAGGTCATAAAACCTTTGAGGCCTCATCCATTCTCATCAACCTGTTGCATAAGAAGTCACAGCTTACTGCACCTTAAACATGCACACACACACACACACACACACACACACACACACACACACATACATACACCCACACAACTTGACCACCTTCTTCCTGGAATCTATGCATATATGTTATCTCCTTCAGTTGGTAGGAAGAATAATATTTGAACTTACATATCTCAGCCTAAGTTTATTCTAGGAGATAAAAAAAGAATAATAATTTCTTAAATTCCTGTTTTATTTTGTTTATATTATTCTACCACTATTACAGCATTAATTGTTGTAGCATTTGAATCTTAAAAGGGACAAGGGTAGCACACTGAGTTGACTCAAACTTCGAAGATAATTCACAACTTTTGACTGATATTCTGATTTTCGCAAGTGTTTCACTGAAAATCCTTCTCCATTCACTGAACCCACATACATTATAATCTAATTATGTTTGGGGAGAACTTCCCCTTGAAGGCACATGGGCCCACGTTTGGCAATTCACTCTGACAGTTTAAGGTTGAGGTCATGATCAATGAAATAGTGCCAGCCTCATTTCAAAACCATGGCCAATGTAAACTGTAGATGTAAGAAATGAAGCAATAACTAGGCAAGACTACAGTAGTTAATACCAACTTTAAAATTGTAAAACTGAAGAGTGGGATTCACACACAGCTGTAGACAAAATAAAAATCATAACCAAGAACTACCATATCTTATATCAAAATATCAATGATGATAATAATAAAAATATTGATTTCAAAAAATCAACTAATAATACCAGGTAGCATTTCTACTGTGCTTCATACATGTGTTTTCAACAAGAGTTTCTTTTTTCTTTTCTTTTTTATTCAAACGAGGTGTACAGCAATGATAGACTTACAAGAGTGTATTTGCTGAGCAAATATTATCAAACAAGGTTATTGCACTAGCTGAAGTGCTGCAAAGTAGAGTATCCAACATAATCCTCCCCACTCTACACTTCTTTGAGACTCCCTTGCATCAAGGAGGTGGAAGAACCTCTTCCACCTCCCTGCTTGCATTTATGCAAATAAATGGATGTTGCCATTTGGCATGGTATGAATGGTAACCTCTCCAGCTGATCCAAAAAAAAATAAAAAATACACCAATAGCCCCCACTTGGCGAGCCCCCTATATTTCCAGTAAAACTTGGTGCAGGAACAACATTTTGTAACAGCTAACACTGTCTCTGACTAGGACTAAGACGTGTTATACTCCATACCATACTCTCTCCATGAAAGGTAGAGGAACAGTGAATGCACTCACAAAATTATAAGTAGTTTTTCTGTTGCATAATTAATTAATTCTGCAGTACATGGATACTGCAGATTGATTGATTTCTGAACATACCGTACTACCACATGCACTGTCATATCATATTGTTTTTTTCTAAAATAAGAGCTTGTACATGACAGTTTTTGTTTATTAAACCACTCTTCCCAAAAAAATAACCTCTCAATATAATTTTGATAATTTTCCACAAAAAAAAATAACCAGGTGAAACTCATATGAAATCCATAAACTTTTTTTTTCTTGAATATGTAGGAAAAACATATTTGTACATGTGCACTGAAAAGAATTGTTAAGATAAAAATGAACAGAACTTAGAAAAACAGATATGTTGAGGAATGTACTACAATAATCTTGCAGCACACTTGATTACTTTTAACTGGAGGAAAAATGGACATAGATCACTAATATGATATTCTTGCCCATGAATATGTAATACAAGTACTTCATTTAATTATATGGTATAGGCATTCCACATCTAGATATATATAGGTACCTACAGAAGGCAGTCTGGCTTGCATTTATTTTTCCACATAGAGTCTAGGGGAATATACTTAATGGAACATATAAAATCAAAGAATGGTTTTTACAAAAAGCAAAGTTAAAAAATAATAATCTCTAATATACTTTCTGTACGATCAGTGAGCTATGACTTGATATTACATCATATAATTTTTTATATGAAAACGCCTATGAAATTTAGAGCTTTTCTACACTTGCAATATGGGAAAAAAAACAGTCTAATAAGTTACAGTAGTCAGTACAAGCAGATTGTCTATCTATGCAAATATATTTGCCTATTTAGTAAGAACATAAAGTTCTATAATGATATCCAAACCAAAAGAAAGCTCCACTTAACAAGATGTGGATATCCCATATTTCAAAGATAAAAACAAACCAAAATTCCCATAAAACTACTCAAAACTAAGTCACAAGTGTCTGCATTGTGAAAGAGTTTACGATGCAACTTGTGTGCCCATGCGCTCGCCTCTCTCTTTGCCATGCCTTGCTTGGTGCCTGAAGCCAAGGGAGCTTTCACTATTGTCAGCTTCCTTCGCCAACCGGCCACGTTGCCGCCGAAGCATCATAACAAACCAGTCACATGGCGCGGGTATCCCAACGTAGCATTGCATCGCAAAGGGGATAAACATGCTGGCTGGCGCACCGATAAAAACCCGCTACCCAAGAAATATTCACAAATTTCTACATATCTGCCAAGCAATGCAGTATGATCATGACCTAATCGTGTTGTCTGATTTTCTCCTATCTAATTAGGGCTGCATGGGCATGGCAGCAGCCGATTGATGGAACAAACGGTTACATGATCAAAGAGCTGCGAAGGTAAAAACTATGGGATATTGCACAACGTGTGCGAAGCTGGGAACGTAAACAGAAGAGAAGACGACGAAACCTTACCACGGACATCTCTGGTCGTAAGTTCCATGTACTCATACCACAAAATTTTGAGCCAAAATTTGCTGGCAATATCCCGCTTTCCAGGGCTGCTGCTCCGAATCGATGGGCTCTGTAGACTCCAAGCTATAGTCCACGGGTGAAATCCATGCACAGTTTGGCTGCGTTCCACGCTAGTCTGTATTGAAATGAACCAAAACACGGCAGGATCAATGTGCACTTATGGCGTAGTATGATTTTTCTGTTGGTTCTCACTGGTACAGTCAACTAGCCCCCTTCATAGCATGGCAATGCCTTTGTTTTCGATCCCGCCTTGTACGCTATGAACCACCACGATGCATGTTCGGTGTGTGTGTATGTGACGATCGTGGCCCGTGTTGATATTTTAGTCATTTGCATACGGCGAGCTATACGTAACCGTCAGCCAATCGTAAGTCGTATTAGGAGGAGTGTCAGTGACGAAGCCATTTGATTGATGGATTGGTTCATACATGCGTCAGGTAGGGAGACTTTGCACGTAATGCGAGCAGATTGAGCTGTAAGCTTCATCTCAACGCTAAAACAACACGCCAAACCCAAAAAAGATGAGAAATACGGCAATACATGTATTTCATTGACAGAAATCGTGGAATCGAGAATAATTGAACCTAATCATGACTGCAGCGAGTGATGATGGGGATCTCCTTGCCACTTTCTGTTATTTTTTTTTTCTTTGAGCGATCATTGACCCATGTGAGCGCGCGACTGTTTACAGGTATTTGAATATAATCATCTGCACACGTACACACACATCGCAGCTCAGATACAAACCTATCATGGTTACGAAGCTCCGCCATCGTAACATCAATCACGCAAAAAACAGCTGCGCTTTGTTTTATCATTATAAAAATTTTAGCAATAGGCAGATGAGGAATTTGGCCGGTGCTTATAGCAGTTCCATCAATTCTAGCAGTTTCTTTTCTGTTACCCAAAGTTTTAATTTCGCAAGGGATACTTCTGACCACTTCAAGCGCATTTTGATAGGCTGCTTTCGGACCACGTCAACTTCTTGATCACCTGACTTGACTACTAACTGCAGCCTAGTCACCTCAGCTCATAAATCTCGCGCCGAAAACAGGTCGTGTACGCTGATTCTCGAACCGAAAGCAGCAGCCGCATGTTGCGTTCATTGTGCGCTTTATGATTTCAGTGGATGCTTTAGACAATTTTAGAAAATTTTAGACAAAATATCTGCTTAACTTTCATAAGCTTGATGACATCTAACACCCTTCCTGCACACAACATTATTATGATAAATCATATAAACCTCACGGGAGGTTCAGGTGGTAGGCCGCTCCTAGTATTCCACGGAGAGAAAGCTACTCTCAATTCTCATTTGCAGAGCATACTGGGGCAGAGATATGATGATAAAAAGGTTGCCGTTTCTGTGAGGACAAGAACATTTTGTTTTTGTTTTTGCTTCTTACGTTTGTCACATTCTTATTATGATTATCAATTTAACTGTCATTATCATCATCATTTTCAGCAGCATCATTAGGGCCTATTATCATCATTATCATCATCACGATCCTCATCAACATCATCATCATCGGCATCATCATCATCATCATCTATCCCCGTAATCCTCATGGAACCTGCTTGTGTGTAGTACCTGGTACAAATGTACAACCAATAAAGGACGTATAAGGATACCTCCTTGGTAACGACAAAAGAATCAGTCAAGCAGTCAGTGTACGGCAAGGGACTCGTATTCTTCTCGCCAGTCCACGAATTACCTACCGTTATTTTCAGAGTAATGCAGTCAACGGATGAAGTGTCCGACAACAGAACCATGGTCCGACATAACGGTTAATGACAACAATAGACTAATCGGGGATTACGCAATCGGTCACGCTAAAGCGCCGGGTAAATTGTTCGCATGCTTGTCTTTATTCTCAGACCTTCTTCGATGATTGGATAGGCTTTTGGTGCATTGCGTAAAATATGATCATGGAGATAATTATGACAAGCAATTACAACGGAAACCACAAGTATTTCTAGTGAGGTTTCACAAGAGAAAGAAATAACTGCAGTATTTCCCTCCTCATCCGAATGGGTGAAATTGAGTTTTTGAACAGACATGAACATGATATTGTTATTCTTTGCTGCCTGTGTATCATTGTCGATAAAATCGAATGTTCAAACATGATTCGATGTTCAAACATGAAAGTGTTGTTATTGTGGTTTTTCTTTGCTGCCCAACGGTGTATTATTCGATAAAATGCATGTCAAATTCAGCATATTTCTCTGTACATTCTGTTGAAAAAATAAGTGAAAATAAAGTTTGAACGGAATTGAATTGAATTGAATTGAATTAATTGAATTGAATTGAAAGAAAGCTGAATGACGTTATGGACGTCAGCAAATCATTGAGCGCGTCGCTAACTGTTAATATTGATATTAACTATACCTCTGAGATGGTTAGCCTATTATGCAGTTCATAAGGTGCTGTCTCTGTATAGCATCACTTTTATTCATATACACACTCTTACACGATGATTGTGGCAATAGTAAGTGATTAAAAACAAAACAAAAACTTGCTAAGTGTCTACTAAAGCAATGGTGGAGGAGTGGACATCGTTCATTAGTGTGTAAGGTTAAACTCATTGATTTATTATGAAGTAATATTATACATGTATATAACAGCCATCACCGTCTAACCCAAAGGGGTGCTGTTCGTTATTCCGAAGGTTCGCTATTCCGAAGGTTCGTTATTCCGAAGGGTCGTTAATCCGAAACACGCAAATTCCCTATACCTAGAGGTTCGTTAATCCGAAAATGAAAAAGGGTTCGTTGATCCGAAAACATGTGGCGTTATTCCGATGGTTCGTTATTTCGAAGATTGGTTAATCCGAAAATGAAATTCGGAACAATGAACCTTCGGAATAATGAATCTTAGGAATAAAGAGCCTTCGGAATAACGAACCTTCGGAATAACGAGCTGTAACCTTACCAAAGGTATACAGACAGATATAACTTGGGCTTTCGTTCCCACGTCTACATGTACTAAAATTTATTCATAATTAACAGCAATAATTTGAAGGATCTCCGATAAAACTTTACGTAGGCCTATATGCATGGTAATGTGACATGCAGCACCCTGCCGGGCCAGGAAATCAGGGGATAGAGATGAATGCAATGAATGCAATGAATGCAATGAACTCATGTTACGCACAGATATATTCTTCTTCAAGTAATTGTTACATGAGTATACTATACCCTAGGCACTCTGATTACAACTTGAACATTATCTATACACTCTCTAAAAAAAAATCGAGTGAAAATATTCACTCTTGAAAGAGTGAATTTAAAAAAGAGTGAATTTAGAGTGCAATTAGAGTAATTTTTGAGTGAAAATGTTCATTTTCACTCATTTTGGAGTGACCTCAGGGATCACTCGAAGATTTTAGAGTGATCCCTGAGGTCACTCTAAAACGAGTGAAAATAAACACTTTCACTCGTAATTCACTCCAATTTCACTCTAAATTCACTCTTTTTTGTATTCACTCTTTCAAGAGTGAATATTTTCACTCGATCTTTTTTAGAGAGAGTTACATGATTTTTCCTTTGTTCTTTTTTTTTAGGGGGAGGGGTACTTTGGGTCTGTTTATTTTCCTCGAGAGCAATTACAAAAATATCATGAAATTTATTATAGAATATACAATAATATAACAGCTGATGCAAAGACAACACGGAAATGGTCAGTTCCACGTCTATTAAAATTGATCGCATAGTTGTTTTAACAAGGATATTAAGTGTGGGTTATGGTTGCATAAACAAATACAGGAAACCGTCATCATTAAGCAGTGCTTGACTTTGGATGGCAACCCTGAATAAAGTAAACAGAAAAGGAACTGCCGGAATAGAATTCAACTGAAATGGATACATCATTTTTCTTATATCAGAGGAAGATGGGGATTAAAAAACGCAAATGATTGGGTGTAAATCAATTTGCAACACACATAGCTATAGAGAGGAGCGCCATTATTTACACTGTTTGGGAGGGGCTGGGATACCTACACATAGCCCTACTCAAACACACACACACACACACACACACACACACACACACACACACACATATATATATATATATATATATATATATATATATATATATATATATATTATGAAGAGTTTTATTTATATTGCAACATTTAAAGTTAAGTCCATCATCAGATATAGAGCAAAATAAAATTTTTCCAATAATGCCTCACTTGTAACTAACATAACAAGGAATATTGTAGAAGTTGTGATTAAAGATATCCCTTATCTTCTCACTATTTTCTTTGTTTTTAGCAATTTCAATCACAAATATCTCAACTAAAGAAGAATGGAGTTAGCTCGATTTGCGATAAAACTCTTCATATACATTATACATACACACATATATACATACACCTTCATAGGTCATAATATTATTGCAAGCCCTATTTCTGAAAGAAAGCAAAGTAGAACCAACTGAAAAAAAAAGAAGTTTTGTTTTTAGCTAATGGTAGATTATACCTTATACACCATATAGATTTTTTAAAAAATGTTGATTTTACTTTATAAAGTAAATAGTCATTCTATTCCAAGTCATTGTTGTGATGTTACGGCTGGATGTGATCATGCAAAGAAATGGTCAAATAATTTTCATTTTGCGTGGTTCACAATATTCTGCAAGCATGCTTTTTAGTGGACATCTCAGTTCTTTTTTTTTTCTCTAAACATAACTTTGTATTTTGCTGGTATGCATGTACATCTCTATATTGTTAACTATCATTTATCGTTCGAACGGTCGAATGTGTATGTCTATGATATTATTCCTGATTTATTATGTGTTTTGTTCTGTTGAAAAAAGAGAATGAAAATAAGTTGAATTGAATTGAATTGAATTGAATTAAACTGATTTGAATTGAATTGAACTGAAATAGAAAGAGAGAGAGAGAATATATTGTATATATACCGGCACTGTAAAAGGGAGAGAACAATATCGAATGAAATCATTACTGTTCTGTATCCACTCCTTGTTTCCTCCTAACTGTTCTTTCTTCTTTTTTTTTTTTTGATTTCTCTTCCTCTGTTGTTCACCCTCTGTCTTCTTTCATACCCGTTTCTCATTTCTTTCTGTGTATGGGTCTTTTTCTCAATCGTCACCCCAGTGGCCCCCGACGCCCATACGTCCAGTTTCCCCCTCTCGCTCTCTCCGCGTAGAAAACCCCCATAGTCCCAGCCTATTAGGGGCAACCAGCGAGTGACGTCACATCCGCCTGTCAACTCCTGAATTCAGCGGGAACTTCCGACACTAACTCAGTTGCCATGGCAACGTCACTAGGGAGCCGCCGAGTGGGATAGTGGTCGACAACGTGACTCGCTTCTAAACAGCCGCCCTAGCTATCAGGAGAAAAACCCCATTTAAAAAAGAAGAAGAAGAAGAAATGAATAGAAGAAAGTATTATTAGGAGACTGATAGAAGACGAAAAGCTATAGTTGAAAACTCGTTGAATGACAAAGATATCCAATACCTCGGTGAATAACGTTTTTGCTATTTCATTAGTTCTCTGCTCAGACAACGCTGCATCTCTTTTATCTTCAGGAACTGCCATGACTATCCAGGATCGCGCCAAATCCAGAAAATTGAGAACGGCTCAATGTGGGATTCAACAACCCCTTAGCTGATCTTCGGTACACCATCATGCTTCATCCCGTTCCGGTGGCATTACCTATACCCACGGTCAAGGGGCCCACGTTTCATCTAGAAGTTTTGTAATCATTGCAAGTTAATTGATCGTGGTTACCATAGCAACATCTTAATCGCTCACATATGATCAGGATTTTGCTGGCCGTTTCTACATTAAAGGAGACCTCCGGATGATTTTCAGATTTTTACATTTGAACAACTATGAATTAGTTATACTGAGGACAGAGTTTCAGAATTTATGATAATTGGCTGGGACGAAGAATATTTTCGAATTTTATAACAAATTGCAATGAACAAGGATGATGACATGGCAGGGTCACCATAAGAATACAAGAGTTGGGGCTCAAGGAAGCAGAACAAAAGAAGAAGGCATGCATAGATTATACACAGGTGAACTCGCAAGCAAGCAGTATTGTAATGGAATTACACTGAGGTACATTTCTGAAACATGTGAGCCTCCTATGTCGTCATCCTTGTTCAGTGCAATTTGTTTAAGGTTTTTCAAAGTATTGTTTGTCTGCTCAAGAACCACAATAAATTCCACAAATATATACATGAAGCTAGTGATTTATGTACTACATGATGTGAAATTATGAAAATCGTCTGGAATGCCCCTTTAACTACGATTACATTTGCAGTTGTAAATAAGGGCTTTGATAGTGAACAAAAGTCTATGATATGAAAAAGAATAATTGTTAATGATGATAATTATTATGATAATAAAGGCTTGGTCATGACGATTGTGACAACGATGATAATGATAATAATAATTATCACAATATCACCCTATGCCGGCAGAGGATGAAGAATATATAGGATGTTGAGATGCTAAGCATGTTGTGGGGTTACCAACAACAAAGAGGGGAAAGAAAAGGAAAATGAAAAAAAGAAGAAAAAGAAGGAAGTAAAGAAAAAGGGGAAGAAGAAGAAGGAGGAGGAGGAGAAGAAGAAGAAGAAGAAGAAGAAGAAGAAGAAGAACAACAACAACAACAACAAAAAACAAGGAGGGAAATCAGAAGAAGAAAAGGAAAAAGAAGAAAAAAAATCAACTACAGCCACAGTTAACGAGATATAGAAGAAGAAGGCTTAGACAAAGAAGCAGAAAGAAAGAAAAAAAAAGGAGAGATAGATAAAATCACGATGTTTTGTGCGATAACTAAAGATGTGCTTTGATCCTATCCAAATTCATTCATTTCGATTTTTCATATTACTTGCTTAAGCACACATTCGTTGTATACTTTGTCAAAAATAGTTAAAAACAAACTCACTGGTACTTGAGTGAAAACGTGCAATGTATATTTTTGTTTCGCTTCTACATTGGTCCTATATTCGCCGATAGGGGTAGAAACTGGGGGGGGGGGGGGCGGTTAGCATGACCGAAGGCAAGCTCGCTATCAGGTTGAACATACGGACAGACAACAATACGAAAGTCTAACACATCCTTGGGAGATATAATTTATATGACGCTCGAAAGAACGATTTGGAATGAATATGGCATGATTGATGTGCCTTGACTTAACGTCTGCATCTTTTTTTTTTCTCCTCGATTGATTTTGAACTCGGAAATGTTCTCCCCGAAGAGTCACATTCATATTGATACTCTTGGGTCGCACTCCGTATTTACGTGATTGGAGGCGCGGAGTAAAAATCTGCATCCGGGATTGAAGTTCTAGAACTGCTATATAGAGGGCACGTGATCCGGCGATACCAAGCCATCCATCGTGCGGACTTTCGTTTTAATCGTCCATTTCTTCGAATCGGACTTGATTGCGTGACGTTCTCCTTCAAGCGCAAGTCCGCTTGAAGCTCAAATTGCTGTTATAAATGGAGCAACGTTAAACAAACAGAACCCTAGAAGTTCCATTAAAATCTGATAAAAAGAATCACAAAATCACGGAATTCTAAAATTTCACACATCTTTTAAAAAAATGTGTCAAGTGAATGTTGTGATAATACCATCGTCTCTCAACTTTCCCCAAAAATATTTACATTAAAACAAACACGGTGTGAAATCAGGGGTTTTATCGAAAATCAGGTGTTTTTTGTCGAAAATCAAACAAGTAAATTTCCCACCACCAAAAGCTATTATTCCGCATTGTGATGGGATCGATATCATAGGAATTTCTTCATTGGATTTCCTTTCAAATATTGACAATCCCCCGCCCCCTCTCATCTCGCCAGAAACTTAAAGGTTCTGTTTACCTTTGGGAGCAGTGATCTAAACAATTTTCAAGATATCACTTTTGATGCATAATATAATGTATAGGTCAGTGGTATCACAAAACATCCTACCATAAAAGATTTTTATAATAAAGCCTAGATGGAGATATCACTATTCTTTTCATTAAACCATAACTGTAGACGGTTTAGTCTGGAAACATTTTTATTATAGCTATTGTTCATACTTTGTATATTTAACAATACTTAACATCGATTATACTAGTTCAATTTTTTAAATTGGTTGTTTCTATTCCTAATTCACATTTTAGAGCTATTTCGCAGCACTAATGCTAGGTTTTGTTTATTCTGCAAATGGTAAATTATGCCTTTAAGTGCAGGTGTGTAGTGCAGTTCACTGGGAGACACACTGTGAGCCAACCACGTGGAACCGTCTATCATCACCTGATCTGTATTTGCGTATGTTCCTGTGACCACTGCCTCTTATGACACATAACATTTCTACAGTTCGACGTCGATTATCCGGCCATGTCGGGACCGGCGCTCATCCGGATAAGCGAATTGGCCGGATATGGGAGACACAGTATATAGCTGCCGTCCAAGCTGCCGTCCCTGTGCACTGGCAGCTAGGCAGGTAGCGTACCCCGCAACGGTGGTGATGACTGCTTACTTTTACGATGATAATGTGGTGTGAATTTATGTTAGTTCTGTCGGGAATATTGTAGGTAAATCGTGTGAGTTTTGTAGAAATTTTGATTGAGTTTAAAGTCACTGTTTTTCTCAATTTTTGGATGAAAAAAAAAGTCTTTCACTGCGTGAACGCGTCCGGATAATAGAGATTTCCGGATAAAAGGAGGCCGGATAATCGAGGTCGAACTATATATTATCATTTTCTCCGTCTCGGTGTCATTTTTTTAGGAATGCCTCCTATAATACTACCATTCTGAACATTTTACACCAGTAGAAAAGTTAGCTTGAACGTGGAGTGAACGACTCGAGAGATCGCTTCGCCGAGGCAAGCAGAGTGGGGGGGGGGGGATCATTTTATCTTTAACCTGCCGCCCTGTACTCGACAATAAAATGTAATGTTAAATGCAAGATGTTTGTAAGGTGAAACGTTGAAATTGATTTGTTTGGTTTGGGTGCTTATTATTGTTGTTTCTTCCAGTTGTCAGTAGAGATGATTCTTGTTGGAGTGAAGCGGTTGAGAAAGGCATGGGTGGGCGGGGAAGGTGGGGGAATATAGGACAAGCGAACACACTTTAGGAGAGTATAAATAGTTGGCTTTAGGTAAGGTACCTGCGTCAGTTTTTGCGGTATTTGTGAAAACGGCGTAATCGCTCTTTATACACAACTCTTACCATTGACCTGTAAGCATATTATATTTGCACTTATTTGGGTTATTTTTTAATGAAGTTATAATAAAATGAAGTAAAAAGTCAAAGACAAATTACATCCATCGCAAGGAATCAGCATAGTCTGGTAGAGATGAGCAACCACGAGTGTAAAGAAGAAATACGTTTATTATAGTTGCTGAATTAAGGAATGAAAATTGTTTTTTCGAGGTATGATTACTTGCAAATCAAATTATGATGCGATGACGTCACCAGTTGATTTGATCTGCATTTTATAGCGTGAGCGCGATCGCTATTACTGTAACATTCAATAACTTTTCGATTTCATGTCACCTGATGTCATGAAACGGCAAACATTCTGTTTCTTTTGTTTTACTCTAATTATTCTATTCGGGGGGGGGGGGGCATTTCATGAAGCGTTTTGGTCGGATATTTTTCTGACAAACTGTTATAAGCTACTGAAATCCTTGCATCTGACTGGCTGAGAGCAATTTTGTCTGACAAGATTGTCGAACAAAATGCTTCATGAAATGCCCCCAGGTCATGGATTTAAATCCATTCTGTATCATCATTGTTTAAAGGGATCATACAGTTTTGGTTGAGACCTAACTTCAGGTTTCTAACATTTTGGGGGGAGATAATGAAAAAAACTCTTATCAAATATGAAAGAGCATGTAATTCCAAGAGGGATTCAACGTTTATTTGATGAAAATTGGTTTTGAAATCGCTGAGATATCCAAAACAGAATAATCCTAATAAAAGGTGGGACCCACCTTTTATTAGGATCGCTTTGTTTTACTTTGTTTTTGGATGTCTCAGCCATTCCAAAACCGATTTTCATCTAATAAACTTTGAATGCCTCTTAGAATGGTATGCTCTGTATCATTTCATAAGTGGGTGGGGTTTTTTGGATCTCACAAAAAAATTAATAACCCAATCCTTATCTCCACCAATACTATATCATCTCTTTAAAGTCTGTATAAACTGAATTTTCAAAATTTGTTACTATTCATTGATCTGTGGTTATAGTATGTTACTTTAATGTAATTTGTGTGGAAACCTAATAAAATGAAATGGAATGAGATCAAGTGAAATCTAAAACGGCGGAATTTGAGCTGAGAGAGAAAACAAAAACACTCAGTGCAAAATTAAGATATACTATAGATATGAAACACGAAGGGCAAAGAAGCGTTTTAAGGTATTTTATGTGTAGATTTCATTCCAACCTTCTTCTCTTTCTTTTTTTTAGTTTTAACACGTCTGTCTAAAGAATTTGTACAGATGATTATTTACAGGCATGAGATTATAAAAGTGATAGATTTTGTATTCGCTCTCGTCAGTGTTAGATATAAACCGACTTTCTGCAGCCAGATGACACACTACAACAGGATCAAAATCATAACAATAATATTTTTTTTTTCAGCACAATTATTATCCCATGATTGACGACGTAATGTTCTGGAGACGACCCGAATTTCATTGCTACATTATTTTTCAAGCGACATTACTATATAATAGTCGTGATCTAAAATGGGTTAAAGGTCCTGTTTACCTTTGGGAACAGCGATTTAAAAGATGTTCAAGATATCTCATTTGATGCATATGTGTAGGTTTATTGTATCACAAAACATCTTACCATACAAAATTTTCGCAATAAAGCCTAAAATATAAGGAGATATCAGTATTTTTCTCAATAAAAAATAACCGTAGACGGTTTAGTCTGGAAAGATCTTTATTATAATTTTTTTTCACATTTTGTCTATTTAACAATACTTAGCATCGATCACACGGATTCAAACTTTTACAGTGGTTGTTTCCATCCCTAACTCACATTTTAGAACTACATTTTAAAGCACTAATGCTGGGTTTTTGTTTCATCTGCAAATGGTAAATTATGCCTTTAACTGGAATTCGAAACTTCCCCACTGTCTAAAACGAGTGAGGGTTTCAATGCAAGTCTTCCCTAGAATTTACTTGAGCAGCTATAGGTCTCTGCGCTAATTATCCGTTGAGGGATATGGACTCCCATTATCATTACAAAAGGGTTTTTTTTCAATCAAGGAGTTATTGCGACACCTTCAGCAACCGATGTTATTTCCCCAGGTTATGTCTTTTTCTTTTATTACTTCTGACATGTTTCTCTTTGTCGCCATTATAATGAGCCAAAATGTGATCACTCCATCATTTTCTTCTTTCATCTTGTCATTGCAATCTTCATGCACTATGTACATCCATGTCATCTCAATTCTGCATGCACGGCAGCTAATATGAAATCACAGTCTCCCCCCCCCCCCCTCCTCTTTCACTCAGTAAGAGGAAGATCCAATAGATTTTTTCAAAGAAATTTGCGTGTAAGCGCAAACAAGCGTCTTTTTTTTTAAGAGAGAGAAATGTAACATCCTATTCATTTGCTGAGAAATACTGGTCGAATTTCCCTGTCGATTTCAGCGAAGAGTCGGTTCCCAGTTTTGTTGTACCCGAGCACTATTAATGATGGAGAATGGCGTTCATCAGTTCCCCTGGATGTTCTCAAAGAGACCTTGAGAGGGAAAACTTAGTCTCGGATTCAGGCTCACACGCTTGTACGCATCACAGAACTCTAGAGTTCTGTGGTACGCATCCGCTTTTGATTTCTGCATAAAACGCTCTCTTCATATACACACAAATCCCTTTCATGCAAACATAATATACGTAGGTATGTGTCCCGCGCTTTTTCTTTTTTCTTTTTTACTTTTTGTTGATGGTCAGTCAAACTAATTCAGTCCTATTCAAGTAAATTTGCTTTACGCCACCTGCAAGATATAGGCTGCAGTTTTTGGTGGGATAAACACATATAGGCATAAAGATGCTACCCGGACGCAGACATACCGGTTGTTCATTCATCAAACAAATGGATTCACACTGTCAAAGTATTGATTTGACCATACATGAACAAGAATCAACTTATTCTTTTTTTCTTCTTGTTGTTTTCTTCTGTTGCGATTATTTGATTTTACACTTACTATATCGACTGGTAATTCCCGTCGGTTTTGTTGTGAGAGCTGCAAGCGAAATCCAAGCTCGTGTTTAATTGAGCTGAATGCTGCTCCTCCTTTTTCCCCTCTCCCCTTTTCTATAAAGTCTGTTTAATCAGTCGATTGTAAGACAAAACTGTTTTGTCAGTAAATTATAAAACAAACTGCAAAGATGCATTCTATTTTGAGGGAAAACAAGAATCAATGGCGTATCATATATCAAACAGCAGGCGAAGGTTGTGCAAGACGTTTATGGCTCTAAGTTCCCCAAGGTATTATAGTGTCAAGTTTGTTTGTTCTTTTCTCGTGTTTATGTGACGTCATTGAACTGATCCGACTTTTTTTTTTGATAAGAGCAAAACAGACATCAATATACTCTTATTATGATATACATATACATGTAATATCAAATACATGAATTACATAATATCAAATAATTATGTAATATCAAACACATCACACAAATATCAAATATGAATGGTGCGTGAGGGAAAAAAAAGAAAAAAAATCCTCACATAAAATACTTGATCACGATAGAACTTCCTATGCAGTGAATAAAATAGTGAGTATTGATGAAATACAAAATGTCTTCTTTTTTGTCTACAGTTTTGTAAATGTTTGCTTCGTTTGATATACGAAAGAAACAAAAAAAAAAACAACAACAACAACAACAACAAAACGTGTACGTTTTTGCAGGCGTAAGTAATCCCGCCAGAATTCTTTTATTATGTTTCCTAGAATCCCCGGGTATATATCCCGAGTGTCCTGTTATCAGTGATATAATTTCAATGTGATGTTAAATACGTCTCCATGGTTTCGAGATGCCCCGGTTCTTTCTGTTTCTGCTCTTACAGTTATGGGATGCCTATTAACAATATCAAACCCGGACCTAAGGTCTTTGGAGCACTTTGGTATTTATGCACTATAATCATTAGTGTGACCCGGCTGGACTTATAGCTGACAACGCATCCGTCAATTCAGTTATCATTTTTGTTACCTTTGTTTCAATAAACCACAGAAAAAAAGGCGGGGGATAATAATTACACTCAACTTATGTCAGTAACACGTGAATGTGAACTTTTCATAAACAATTACATTTTGTGGAATTTTCTTTACTGATTATTTTCTTTATATCTCTGTTCATGTGTGACACATGAATATGTAGTCTTTCTTACCCAGCGATAGAGTGCAGACACTTTTAGAATTTACTACATTTGAACGGATTGTCCGATTTTCTCAAACTTCACAGACATATTCTGGATACTGATATTTCAGCATGCATTCGCTGTATATAATATAGGCATACATATGTCTGGGTTTCGTCCCCCTTGAAAGGCGTTGTCCGGGCGTCCTGAAGACCGAGATGCAATTGTCAAAAATTCCAAATTTAGGTTGATAAAATAATGGTGCTTAAAATCGAAAAAAAAAACAGTTGTAGATTTTTTTTTCAAGATCGGAAGAAAGCTTGGGCTAAGGATTTTGCAAGTATTCATGAAACAGCGATGGAAGTAGCTACCATCTGTTCAATTAAATTCAATTCTTATTTTACACTCATGCGGTGGAACATATCCTCGTCAGGAAAGACTGTTTTTTTCAGAGGGATCCACACTGCCAGGTGAAGAAAAAAAATGTACACAAAATAGAAGCATAGCAATAAGTTAAATGCGTAAACCAATTTGTAGATACAAAATCCCCAAAAATTAAAAAAAAACAGATATGTTAGAAAAATGGAATCAGTACAAATTCATAGTTACTAAAGCCAGATATAAAGAGGTGCATGCTTGAATGCAAGAACGAACCCACCAAGACTGGTTTGATAAGAACAGTGGGGACATTGACAGACTTATGGAGGAAAAGCACATCCCCTTCACTGAATGGCAAAACAGCATCAATTCCGTCTCCATGCTAAAGCAGGACCGCTCCAGGCACCTGCGGTATAACGCCCGACGAAAAGTACGTGTTATGCAGGACAGCTTGTGGGACCAAAAAAATGTCGAAGTCGAAAACTGTGCAGAGTCAAACAACTCAACAGGAACTCTTTCGGCCTCTAAAGATTGTGTTTTGCTCACAAAGGCCCAGTTATGCTACCCTATTCCTTGCAGCTGACGGAACTACACTCTGGGTCTCCAACGGCGTGAAAAAGGGCTGTGTACTTCAGTACATGACTTTCAACAAGGGGTGTACCTGAGATGGTGACAAGACATTTGCTCCTGCGACAATTGCTCCGGTCTTATTTTCTCCAAGGACTTATAGGGTTAGGGTTGTGATAGGATTTTAGATTTATTTTGATGTGAAGATTAGGGTTAAGGTTAGGGTTAGGTTTGTGGGTAGAATTCATGTTTGGCTCTTCGTGCAGATACTCCATGGGAGCAATTGTCGCAGGAGCAAATGTCATGGAACCACCGTAGATAAAGACTGGATGGATCACTCTTTGACCTGCGGAGACTAAATGCAAAGTCAAAGGCTGTCGAACGACTCCTGCTATATGAAGCACTTTTTTTGCTGACGACTGTGCCCTCATTGCACATTCGGAGTCTGACCTCCAAGTCATGAGCACCGTCAACAGATTTGCTGAGGCCGGTCGACTCTTTGGTCTCGAGATCAGTCCGGTAGTGACAAGACGGAAGTCCTCTATCAACCACCACCAGGAACCACACCAACCATCTCCACTGAAAGCATTCAGCTGTAGGCTCCTGACCAAGTCAAGAATGATATGCCTTATTGGGAGCATCATTTTCTTCAGACGGTACACTGGACAAAGAGATACGCGCGCATCCTCAAAGTTAGTCAGTCGCTTGGTCGCTTTCGCTTACGTGAGTTGAGCAGCAAGAACATCAAGCTGGAAACCAAAATCAAGGTTACAGGACAGTTGTAGAGCGCTTCGTACGGTCAATCATGATGGGGGTAAAATGGCAGGACCGAGTAACAAAACTAGGAAGTCCTCGATAGAACAGGTCTCAGCAGCATTGAGTCCATGATAGTGAAGGCCCAGCTCCGGAGGACTGGCCATGTGATTCGCATGGACAGCAACCGCCTCCCACGCCAAGTTCTCCATGGATGTATTATTATACTCTCACACATGGTCAGAGGCGAATGCAAGTAAAACGGCCAAAGAAGAGATTCAAAGATTGCATTAAGGATACTCTCAAATGTTCCTCAAAAAGAAAGAACAAAATCGCGGTGCTTGCTGGAAATAGGCAGCAACTGCGTGACCTGATAGGACAGGCCCCTTCCTCGATCCTGTGAGGACAAATGACCGGAGCGAATCAACAGTGCTAGAGAACGCAGGAAGGTCTCCATCTCAGTACCACCACCTGCATCATTCCAGTGCCCACACTACCCCCGCATAATTATGTTCCTCACGAATAATGGCCTCCTCAGCCACATCCGGACCCACGAGAGATGGCAGCACAACCAAGAAGGCATCTGCGACTCAATGGTCTACCTATTTCCTATGTCAGATCAAGAATTTACGATCACTCCTTGATCAGATACACCATATACAAAGGGAACAAAAGAATAAGTAATGTCAGAGTGAAAATTCAATCATTGGGACAAGGAAATCGGTATTTCTGGCACTTGCCAGTGATTTGATAAGTGCAAGAAAGATTGAATTATTCTGTCATGGCCTCACAAGTTTCCCATTTACCTAGACTAAGAAAATCTCTACTTTGCTATCTCCCCCCCCCCCCCCCCAAAAAAAGAAAGAAAGAAAAGAAAATGTATCACTCACATCAAATTATTGCAGCGTTGTGAAAAACTTGCAGTGATAGCAACAAAGATTAGAGTTGCTGAATTATCGACGGAAAGCACGATTATTGCGAATCTGTGTTTTGCACCAGCCAATCAATAGGAGATGATAATGTGAGTTGATTACATAATCACCTCAGCTTATTTGAATATACATTTGTAATTATTTATGTGATTACTAACTAACATCACTATCATTGGAAAACGCGTGAGGAAAATTTGAATTCCTAGAGTGAAACATTTTTAATTTTATAAAAATATCCGAATCTGGAGAATTTCTTGTCTTCTAAGTTTTGATCTGGTTATTGCTGTCAACTTGAACGTGGTTCGGAATTGCACTTTAACGGAGACTGTATTTAGCCTGTAAACATGTTACTAATTTACCGCCAACTCAGATCATAATTATCTGGCGTCTAACGGCATTTCCTATTTGATCTTCTCGCACGCACCCTGCAAAAGGACAAAGCTAGCCTTTCCTTTAAAGTGAAGTTGCACATGTTCGGGTTGATTTCATTGCGTCTGACATAATTTATTGGAACTAATAGAACAGCAAACAGTTCACTGAAATTGAGAAAAAAAAAAGATCTTTGGGGTGAAAATAATGAGGTGATCACGTCGCCCCTCAAGTCCCGTTGACTTTCACAGAAATTTTTTTGCAACAAGAGTTTAATAATAAAATATGATTATGTCCTTCCATTCACATAATTTTAGATTGTAATTACACGAGGCTATCCTATAGCAAACGTCTCTTCTTTTAATTTGAATATGGGACTGTGACACGTGGAACTTACAGATTCCATGATTTTCTTATTTGTATGAAATAAAACTTTACAAACTGGTTTGTTGATTTTACATTATGACAGTTAACTTTGAACATGGTGTGGAGATTCCTCTTATGGAGAATAAACGAGTGCTGAATACGAACATGATATTCTCGAGACAGAATTCCCACATCATCGTCGTCGTCGTCGTCGTTGTCATCTTTTGTTTGTTTGTTTGTTTGTTTGTTTTTATAGTGGAATTAGGCATGGATATAAGCATTCTCTCTGGTAGAGCAGTGGTAACACTGAAGAGGCTACCCTGGGTAAATAAGACCTTATTATTATTATATTATATATTATCCAACTTACATGGCCGGCACGCCAAGTCATACCTATAACAGATTATGGTTCCTGTTCATGGTTATACGAAGCCACTTCATATTTGTTCGATTCCAGAGACCACTGGAAATCAATGGGTATACGCTGTAAGACACTCGGGGGTACCATTAAAGTTGCAGTACATTGTGCAAACGTTCCTTTTAGATTCAATATGAATTCTTTTAATAGCTATTATGATAAATCACATTGGAAAATTATGATACTCAAATAAAAAAGTATAGGTTAAAAAAAATGAATGTAGGTTAACTAGCTACTGAGCTGTGTAATGCCACTGCATTCGATTTGCTTTTACCGTATCTTTTCATATTATAATTCGTGATTACCAATAGTATGTCTTCGGATACTTACTCACGGAATGCCAATCATACGCAGTTTCGAATGCTAAGTGATTTGTTTGTGTACGTATTGTTCTTCAAAAATAAACATGGCCGGGTAATTACGTGTGCTCCTCCGGATCCCGATGATTTCATCGGGGGGTGGGGGTCGAAAAGAGCCTAGACTGTATAGACATGCAATGAGAAACGTGACTTCAGAGCACCACGCATTTCTGGGGCAAAAGAAGGAGAAAATCTATCTCATCAAAATAAGTTTAGTACTGACCTAGTTTTTCACGATGAAATTTTCGCGGAACACATGGCCTTCGGAACTCTCTCTTTAAATCGCAAGTGGGGTCTGAGAAGGGGAACATGAATATCAATATTCACGGACATCCAATACGCACATGCTTTTGAGAATGGCGTGAGCCCCAAATATATCGGCTATGCTAAATTAAGACGAAATAGTTTCAGGAATCGTGTGCCCACTTCAATTAAGCCATTGCGCTGTTTTGTCTTGCCTTTTTTTTCCCGCAACCATATTTATAGTGTGATATATAGGAGTCAACGAATGTTTTCAGTGACTAAGATGTGTGAGGGTGTTCTCTGTCTCTCTCTCTCCCTCTCTTTCTTTCTCTCCCTGTGTGTGTGTGTGTGTGTGTGTGTGTCCGTGTGTGTTTCTTGTTTGACCAGTTTAGACACGCAGTCCCACCAGTTTACGTGCAAGTAAAATTTTGTCGTGGTAGCATATAATTTTTGAACATAGTCTATCTACTTTCTATTCCGAGTAGTTCTTTTGCAAAATTTCCCTAATATACTTTTGATTAAGGAAACATGAAATGTAGCACAAACTTGCAAAACTAACGATAGATCAAGAATGCATAACCCCCTGATATCTTTGGTAAATATATATGTGTATAATACGAGACGGGGTGATACTTTTGCTAGGAGGAATCATTCGCCGGGCATGAACAGTGCTCATTTCCATCGTCATCGGTTTTAACTTTTCGTCAACCCAATTGTCAAACACGAGATGGATTCCTTTCGGTCAAGTTTAGCGATGGAGAAAGAACAGAGAAGGAGAGCTCTGACGTAATGTTTGGATTTGCTGTTGTTTAACCCTTAAAATCTGCTCTTGCGGCGTGAAAGTTACAACCCTTGCCGTTACAGGAAACCACCAGGAAAATTCTCAATCATAAATAGGCTTTTCTTTATCGACGCGAAAAAGAAAGAATCTGGGCCTTTCTATTGTTTAAAGAAAGTTATTGGAATGTGATAAATAAACAACAATAAACATGAAAATCAGCACACACACAGACACAGACACACACGCACAAATCAATTTCTATCGTTAGACTCGGACTACAAAATTTTGGCTTCCCCTGCGTATTCATCATTTTCAACATTATGCAGTAAAATAGCGTGTATCTTCTCCCTCAATTTATTGTGTTCATATTATATTTCGATGTATGCAAAATATGTATATTGTTTTTCTTTCTTTCTTTATGCTATGTTTTGTATACACTGACACTCTTCCTTGAAAATGAAAATAGAAGAAAGGAAATGAAATGAAATGAAATTGCCTCGGCTATATTCAGATTTAAGATAACACAAGCAACGGAATTTGGTATTTAGGAAGACTTGCTGCTGCTAACCCCTTGCAACGTTTGCCCATCGTCGCCAAAACAACGATAGACTTTTGCAAAATATTGCTCATTAGCAAGAAAAGAAAAAGTGGGAGAAAACTTTGATTAGTTGTCTCTATTTTGTATTCATTTCATCTATCTAGGTCATTGGGATTATCTCTTTTTCCCGGAAGTGACGTCACGAACATTGAATACGCACCTTAACCCCAGACTGTCGTTAATCGCTTATACCTCTGAGACAGGATAACTCGCTGACAGCCGGTTTAGATGCAAGCAATGAAGTACATGATAAAACGTGATTGCATTATAACGTATAATGAACATGATGAATAAATTATCGTTTCATTTTACTCTACTTATTTCTTTCAGGCTCTCATTTTGCTGTTGTTGTAGTTGTTATTTTGTTGCATGATTGTCATTGCTTTCTCTACTTTCTATAGTCAGACGATGACCAGGGTAAACTACCTCTATCCCATTTTCTCGAAGGCCGTGAGTAACTCTGTTTGATCCCTTCACCCCTCTTGCGTGACGACAACGTCCAACGTGACTAACCGAAATGGTGAGTTGAAGGAAGGCTAAAACTCATGTCTCTCTAGTCTGCATTCAAGGAGTTTTTTAACCTATCATTGCAGAATACCATGTTTTGACATCCTACCTTGAGATCGAATGGCTTTTGTGCGGCGAGCAGTGAGACATCTAGCGTTGAACGTATAATTATATGCTGACAAACGAAGGTCATGTTTGAAATAATTACATGGAAGACAAGTGGGCATATGCAGATAGTGATTACCCCCCCCCCCCCCCCCCCCAACTATGGACATCATACAACTCGATACTACGAACTACTAAGAAGTCATATTTGTCTTGTTTGGACTGACCTCGTTTATCTTAATAGAAAGGAACGATACATAATAGAAGTGTGAATATGGTATTTATTGTATAGGCCTACAAAGCTTAAAAATCCCCAACGTCATTTTCTTACATCACTTCTGTGGTACCTTGCCGAAAGTGACAAATAGAAATTTCGTCACGAAAGATGAGGCAAGACACGATTAGATCCTTGATATTTCTTGTCATATCAATAGGCAGGTCGTCTATAGGGTGATCTCGCGATTAATAGGAAGTGCATCAGAAAACGCCTTCGTTGAAGACTAGCGTTCCCTATAAGCCCCTATACCTATCAAAGTAGATCAAATAAAACCTTGCTCTGTCATACAATGACCATATTCAGTGTTGTGTTTAAACAATGCAAACTCATCAAGGTTTCGCCTCACAATTTGTGAATGTCTGTATGTCGCTTGTTCGAACAACTGTTGCAATATACTTACCTGGACTTGATTCTTGTTCAAAACAAGAAGAAACCAGATATTTACAAAGAGTGTAATAAAAAAATCATGAAGACAAACGAAAACAGAAGCGGAAGTTAGTATGAAGAACACAGACCTCGAGATCACTGTGATGTTACAGAGATTCTTCAAAAGAAATTGAACCTTAGAGACACACATCTGAGGGGGAAAGCAAACCACGATGGTAATAATTATTTAATATGTATTTTTTATTTATTTATTTTTTTGGTGAATGGCATGAAACGTTTTAGTCAAAGGCGTATACATCCGACAAAGGTGCAAACATAAAGATATAAAAATTCATGTATTCACATCTTTGGGAAGAGAGATAGAAGATATAGATAGATATAGAAAGAAAGATAGATAGATAGATAGATAGATACATACATACATACATACATACATACATACATTATAGGAAGGTAGATATAGGTAGATAGGTAGAAAGACTGATTAAATAACGAAGCTAAATATGCATGTATATTCAAAGTGGAGAAATATTGCATGCTCTCAGAGGAAAATAACATTGAATTTACGGACGACCCACTTAAACAAAATCTTGTCATCGTATTGATACGGTAATGACATGACGATGTTAAGATTATACGTTGGTTATGATATATTTAACATCTGTTCCCATCGATGGCTTTAGCAAGATGAGAAACTTCCGTATTCCCACCCCCTCCTCTTTCCTCCATCCCAGGTGTGTGTGTAGTATACCTTCCTCGCTGCTGTCAGGGATTCTGTGCCCACCGTCCCCGAGCGTGCTACTTCCCCCTCAAGGGGTTAATGTTGAGCTTCCGCCTCCTCTTCGGCGGAAGGATCCCAAGCATTACCTTTCACCTTCAAATGTCTTCGTCGATTACTTCATGATGCTTAACAGGTATGCGCAATTACGTCGCAACACGAAAGATATCAAGGGGGAGGAGGAGGGAGTCGAAGAGGAGGAGGAGGAGGAGGGGGAAGAGATGGAGCAGGTGGTAGATGAGGATGAGTACAAGGAGGAAGACGTGGAGAAGGAGGAGGATGATTTGAAACAGGAAGAAAAGAGGACGGAATGTACATAAGATGGAGGAAACCGAGATGCACTCATTTTGTTTATTAACCCGACGCTTGCGAGCAGCCGGTGCGCCACGTATAATTTTATACAGACTTCATGAGGAATTACCAAGTGTCGTAGACAGCGGGGTAAAGACGCTTTACTCACGTTCGACCCATCACTTAAACATTTTAATGTGGCATCCAATGTTCCAATTTCAAATTGCATCGACATCTGTGTCCGAAACCCGATTTCTATGCGCCTTTAGAGCTTCTGTATTCAGAGATTGTTGATAGGACACATCGAATTTATGGAGATCTCTCTTTGTACTTGAGATTGGTGCTTTAGATGCTTGAGTTTTGTTTTGTTTGTTTGTTTGTTTTTTTGCGTCAGAATAAGTATCTCAGGCGGGAGCAAGAATGAATGAAGAATACACACTTACACAGACACATACAATCACATACACGGAGAAAGGCTTATAATGCGAAAATGTTACCTTTTTTTTACTAAACTTGCAACCACTCGTGTAATACCATGACGATACTTAAGCATGTCCGGTTTGGAACTCATTTGATTTGATTTTGCTCGCTTGTGTTTTGTCGATCACAGAATTAAAGCAACAAACAACGTCAAATCAGATGTCAGATAAGTCCAGAAAAGTCAGAAAAAACCCCGAAAAAACCCCAACAAAGTTAATGATAGCTGTGGCGAAAAGGAAATGATTGATCCCATGAAACGCATCGCACTCAATTGATATTAAAATGAAGAAAGACTTGAGAGGAGAATATATCCCACATGAATTGTTTTGAGACGGAAATAAGCTAATGAATCAAATATCGCTGTAGATTCTATCGATTGACAACAAATGTATAATAAGCGTTTGGGTGTCAGTGAAATCATCTATTACAGCACGAAGCTACTTGTAGCTTCATGATTACAGTGGCGAAATCTCTTATACAACATCAGGGCGAGATGCTAAATTAGGTGGCCTTCTTACTAATTATCACTGATGTGCTCCTCGAAGAGTCAGAAGTCTTTCGTTTTTCTTGTATCTTTTTGTGTGTGTGTGTTTTTTTTTTTCACTCTGCTCACTAAAAGAGCGGGCACCATTATATAGTTATCAACCTGTGACACCCCTCCCAAACGATTAATGATGTGATGCTTGCGGGGACTCAGAAAGGATTAGAATCATTAGCTTGAAATACATTACGGCCTTCGGAACGTTATTCTTGTCAGATGATACGACAAGAAGAGGTAGTATGTTCCTTTCCCGGATTCTCCACACTTCCTTTACCCCCGCCTCTCGGCTTATATAATTTGCTATTTTCTCCTCTTTCTGTAGGTCATCGCGCTATTGCCCATCAGAGAAGACAAGGGCAAAATCACTGTGCATAATATAAAAGGTGTTTCGTTTCTATTGTCGTCACGCTAAAAGATTAGTTCGTTGGTATAATTAGAACGACATTTCAAATAGTTCATTATTGGGAACTATAATAATGTGGCAAAACTTCCTTGATAAAAGGACCCATAACACACTCTTTCTCAAAAAACAAAGACTGCAAATACATGGATTGATACATAGCGAAAAACATTATATTGTAAAACCATGGACCCTACCTTGGTAAAACATTTGCGCCAAATGTTTTTCCTACAAAATTATAATCTATAAATAGAACATTGTCAAATAATCATTCAAATCATTTTCTTTTCTCTTATCTTTGAAATTGTTCCCCCTGCAACCATGGATCGAAATGCCTGACCCCCCCCCCCCAAAAAAAAGGAATAAATTACTAAGATTACTGATGTAGAGCAAGTGGATCTATTCAAGAAAAATTTCGTGCATGGATTCTTCTTTGCTTGTTTGTTTACTTGCAGTACTTTAAGCCTTCTATAATTGCTGCACGTCTCTTTACGGAAACCATTTACAGGTGCCAGCCCTCCAGCGTAATGTCGGAGAAGGGTCTTGGAGCTTGACACGTCACTAACACACACTGAGCACCCCGTGAAGAAAGTTACACCATCCTCCTCCTTCCATCCACCCCCTCAATTAGCCTAAAATATGTAGCCTATAATAATGGTAATGATTATGATATTGATGATGTTGTTGATGATGATGATGATGATGATGACGATAATGAAAATGTGAAATAATGATAATGATAATAAAAATGTAGTAATAGTAGTATAGTAGTTGTAGAAGTAGTAGTAGCAGTAGTAGTAGTAATAGTAGTAATGATAATAATAATAATAATAATGATAATAATAATAATAATAATGATAATAATAATAATAATAATAATAATAGTAATAATGATAATAATAATAATAATAATGATAATAATAATAATAATAATAATAATGATAATAATAATAATAACAATAATAATAATGATAATAATAATAATACTTAAAGGTCTTCTTCATCCACGGGGAAACCTCTTTGCTGTTGCCACGGCTCTACCAGAGGGCCTTATCGTTATTATTACCCTGGCCATCGTAGCCTGCCATGCCAGGTATACCCACATCTGGATCGAGAGAGTATATGTATGATGGGTAAAACATCTTGTCCAACGTGTATAGTCACTTGACGGGATTCGAACTCGGGACCTCCTACTAAAAGTCAAGAGTCTCATCCACTAAGCCACAATGCCCCTTTTTTGTTTGTTTGTTTGTTTGTTTGTTATAGGTTGGTGTTTTTTTTTAATCTGCTGATGTTTTTGAATGCGATAAAGATATCTGCTATAGGTAAGAAACATCAGAACGCGAATTAAGGTCTCAAATAGTTGCATAAAGATCGAAGGGGGAAAGCTGCGTTGCCAGATGGTGTTCTTAGTTACCAGTGATAAATGGATAAAAGTATGGATGAATGAATGAATGAATAAATGAACAGATAAATAAATGATTTATACATATAGCTAGCTGGTGAGAGACAGAGAGAGACAGAGCGAGAAGGAGAGAGGGGGATTAGAATAACTGCAGTTTTGAAAGCCTCACTATAGATAAATTTTAGCCATAACACCTTACCAAAGTGATTTTTGTTAAATGTTCATTTCGATGATTTCCGGACAGCATAGTTTAGAGGGAAGTATAGGAGGAGGAGAAAAAAAAAAGACAAAGAAGAAAATGGAGGAAGAGGAAAAAAAGAATGAAAGAAATATTGTTATCTGTTCACAAAAACTGTTTTCTTAACAGCTCTATCCACCGTTCTGCTCACTCTAGAGTAACAAATGTCCGCTAAGAATGAGGAATAACTATAAGTACCCCTCAATACTTTTCTCGTCCTGGGCACAGAAATACACTCTCATTACTGAACGTGTATATCTTGCATTGTCAACGCGAATTCATTACGCATGAAACTGTAGACTTTGGAATCATGGTACGTCAAGTTTTAAAATGATTCTACGAAACAGCGATTGTGACACTGTATTGTCGATTTTTCAAAGAAAAGTAGGCCCTGTGTTGATTCTAAGAAAATTGGCTAAATTCGTATTAAAGAAAACGGTGAAACTTGAGAAACAGAGTAGGATACATTTTGAGTTTGTGTCGACAAGACCGGTAAATCTCTCGATGGGTCGCCGCATACGCTCAGCTTTTATCGCCTACGCTAATTATTAACTGCAACGTTACTGCATCGATCGTACTTGGTGTATTATATACTCAACATCGCGGCACGTACCGCGTGCATCTCCAATGGAGCGCCGCGTACAAAACTCTTAGCCAATCAGTGGCCATGTTTTACATGCACTCACCAGGTCCTTTAATCGATTTTGTGTCCCGCAGAATGGCCATGCGATCATGGCATCTACCGAGAGTATAGTAGGCTCCGATATGTTGTTCAGCAAGAAGCGCGTTCGGTATGTCACGTTTATAATATCTTAGATATAAAAACCAAAAAACACACGAAAGTGTAGTCAGTTTCAACTCTGTTCTGTCACCGATAAACGTGATGATCGCATGCTGCGCTAAACATTCACGAGTGTAAGACTAATAGGAAAAGATCTATTAAAAAGGAGCAATGCTAAAAGTTAATCGATGTTGCAAATGACGTTCGAATGTAATTGCGTGGACTAAGAGTAACCATGTCTTTTGTTGCTGGTAGGTTGTTGGAACCCCAAGGTCTTTAACTGAAATACCCCCCCCCCCCCTATCCATTCAAGTCGTAACACCCAATGTATGATTAGTTTACAAATATCGGTTTTGTAAGATGCTCGCGGAACAAAAATACACAATAAAGAATAAACAAATGACCCTGCTGGAATACAGCTGAACAACGGCAGTAACTACCATGTCAAGTTACTTGAAGTAAAGATATCTTTCAATCCTATTTTCCCTCCCAAACATTTTTATTGTAATCAGCTTCAATTATAGCTTGTTTTATTTCTCCTTTTGAATGAAAGAAATCATTATGACAAAATCGAAAATTTTCGCATTGAAGTATAAAAATGAATGTTCACAAGAAATATAATTCATTTATTATGTGAATATTATATTTCATGGTAGTCTTTAAGTATTCAGGTGGAGGAGACAATTATCGATAAGCAATTCACTTGACTTGGACAACGGCCTCTGGACATTATGGTTTGTTACAGTTCTATGTAATTTTTATTTGAAGGAAATAAAACACAGACACACAGAAATAAATAACCTGAACTTCCGAGTATTTTCAATGTCATTTGACCGAGGGGAACAACACAAGGAGGATATACCGAGACAGAAACGAGATTAAGGAACAAGAAGAGAAAAGAGGAGAGGAAAAGAGAAGAGAAATTCAAATATCAATTATTCAAAAAGATCAAAATTATAATTTCACAACATCTCTTCTAGGATATCCAAATAGGATTTGAGCTTCCTCCGTCGGAAATCATGCAGTTAGGGTAAACATCCGCGAAAGTGAAAGCGCAAATATCTCTATCTTCTTCTTTTTTTCTTTACTTTTTCTTTCTTTTTCTTCTTCTTCTTCTGCTTCTTCTTCTTCTTCTTCTTCTTCTTCTTCTTCTTCTTCTTTTTCTTCTTCTTTTTTGTATATAATCCTTGGAACAGCTGTACAGCCACTTCTCCTCAAATTCCCATCTAGAGTGGAAGGCACATGTAATCAACCGAATGTTGATTATCCTCCACCTCATAGAAGGAAAGTTTCGCTATAATACTACTTTCTCTGAATCCACAAAGATGTTAAGAGAATTCCCTCATGAATGCGTTAAATCTAATCGTCATCAATTATATCTTCGAACTTAAAAGTGCATTCTTCGAAGCAGCGTCCAAGACAAATTATACACAAAACAAAAACTAAAAACTAATAATACTGCTCAAGAAATCAAAACAATCAAAACAAAGTAATAAAAACAAACAAACAAACAAACAAACAGAATCCATTACAAAGAATCACACGTAATGTATACGTTAGGAGGAGTACTAATCTCTCGGACCAGCATAGCGCAAGACGGACCTGTGCGTGGAGTGCAAATAATTGAGTCAGCAAGGAAGGACTTTGATTCTACATTCTGTTTCAATCATCTAAATATTGAGAACAGATTCTTCGAGTTTCTTTTTTTTTCAGCAGTAACAGTAAGCAGTAGTGCATGTTAACTTTTTAAAACATGGATTAATCATTTATTTCCAAGAGCAGTTTAAAACAGAAAAGTAATAATTTACATATAAGTGTTATATGAAAAATCCCAACGGAATCCCAATGGAATCCCATTTTCTTTGCTCAATTTTCCTATAATAAATTATATTCATTTCTGGTCAGTTTTCTTCTGTTTACGTTTGTTACATACTCAAAAACTGCATCACTTCGGTGATCCCTCGCATTTATCCCCAAGTTGAATTATCCTTCGGGTTTATGCCAGGTTTAAGTGCGTGCGTGCGTGCCACACACAAAACGCACTGCTCTTGCTTCTGACCATCCGAGCATTGAGAATTTAGGGTTTCTGGGACAATTGAACCAGGGCTTTCTATAGCTCAGTCGGTAGAGCACCGGGCTAGCATACGGAGGTCTCGGGTTCGAATCCCGATGGAATCCCATTTTCTTTGCTCAATTTTCTAATAATGACTATTTTATTTTAATGATTATTATTTCGACCGAAAAAATACGCATTCACCTGTGCATTCCATTATGCACCTATAGTTTACTTGATGAAGATCTTTCAAATACCTCAGTTACAAGTTAAAAAAAAGAAGGTCTATGACTGTAACTGTAACTGCAGTCTGTAAACTGTAGTCTGCGAACTGGCATAATCAGGATGTGATAAGCGTGTCAGATCAATGCAAATTTAGCCAGTTTAAGTACTTAAGAGCGCAAGCTCTAATCACCATGCCCTGAGGAGAATTGCACTTTCAATTATTCCTCCGTTTTTTGTTTTCTCGAAACAAACGACGCACTCGAAGACCCCCTTTGTTATTGTCATCATTCAAGAATTGAAAGTGACATGAACACATGAATGGACAATAAAGGTTTATTATGCATGGAACCGCTTTCATCAGTGCATAATACCAAGCAGAGCATGACCGGCACGGAGGCAAAAGCAAGGCTAATGAAATGAGATAAACTACATGAATGCTTTCACTAGAGTGTACTACTTACGCGTAAGCATAAGTGAGAGAAATTTATCAATGATACAACCTGAATTGCCACTTTAAAGCATAAATATGGTTTCGAGAAGGGAAGAGTTTTACTTTTCGAAACAATGGTCTTCAGTCTCTTCTAAAAGGCATTGTAGTATTAACTAAAAAAAAAAACCAAAAAAAAAAAAACTAAAGAAATAAAAAAGACTGCAAACATGTCTGGTTCGTATATCTGTTTGGGCATTATATACACGTGTGTATGTGTGTATGTGCACTGTAAAAACATCGGTGTTAGATTTAACACCATGGGTGTTAAATCTAACACCGATCAAACTTCAATAGAGGACCACACCCGCAGGTGTAGAAAATGCACTGCGATGGTGTTGAAAAGTGTTCACCTGACACTTCGTGGTGTTAATTTGACACTGTACCTGGTGCTATTTTGACACTGTACTGGTGTTAATTCAAAAATGACACCACATGGTGTTGATTTGATATTTGTTGGTGTTAATATCAATGGTTTAACACCCGTCCAGCTTCAATAAGAGACCACACCAGCTGGTATTACTGTGGTGTAAATTTATTTTCACATTTTTTCAAAAATCTAGTATTTTAATGTAAAATTCTTGATCGTCTTGTTTAAATTAAAAATCAACAAGAAGTGCAGTTACTAAGAAACTCTTCAAAAAACAGTTTTATATTTGGAAATGACACCCGGAGGTGTTAATTTAACACCATAAATGAGCACCGAAAATTTAACACCAGCTCGGTGTTCACTATTCAACACCGGACTTTTTGCAGTGTATGTAGGTATGTGTGTGTGTGCAGATTCAACCAAAACAAACGAAAATGTAATGGACTTTAATGTTTGTTATGTTTGCTAACATATATATTTGCAGTTAAGCAGTATTGATAAGTGGAATGCTAGTATTATCATTCTTGTGTAAAATTGTTTGACTTGTTAGAACGATTTCCATATCATTGACAGAAAGCCAAGATAAAGAATGCGTGAAAAAAAAATGCGCGTACTTGTATATTGTAATATGCGGTTTTCTATTCCACCACTGGGAAGTGTATGAAAATAGTCAATTGAAATTTGAAGGATTGTTCCAAGAATGTCGAATATAACATCATATTAGAAAGGGTGATGTCGACACGACTTCTAAATATTCAATTATTATCGCATGGCCCATGCGGCACACAGAAGATAATAAAGTAAAAGTGAGAGTGCATGCGTGAGGAGCCGATAGCCGTGATTAGCGGCAAGGTAGCACGAAATCTTTTCTTTATTTTCTGTCTATAACATCAGAATTCAGCTATATTGTAACAACGTGTCAATTTCCACTGAGAACATGATGCTTATATTGGCTTTAATAATGTTATATGTTTGTTTGTCCTTTTCCTATAAAACAGTTCCTTTTTGGCAGTTATTTGTATAGTGAAGTAAACCTCGAATGTTGGTTTAGCAAGTTAATCTATGAGATACCAAATGAGTGATGAAATTGTGATTAAAGTGCATTTCTACACCATGTTAAAATGGGCTTGAAAAAAAAATTAATCAAGGAAGTAAAAATCCATGCGTCGATTGATTGAATTGTCCACAATTCTTATACAAGCACTGCTTTTTAGAGGATCTCTACTTTTCTGTTCTTTCCAGTCATAGATAATGCAGTAAGTTTGGTTTGAAATTTTTTCAATGTTAAGTTCTTCAGTGGAAGTACAAATGAAACAGAAAATAAATTAAATCAAAGTTTTCCCATATTACCATTTCCTGCTACAGCATACGCTATGGCTATCTTTTACGTCGTGAAAGACAAAATGTCACTGTATTGTAAATCATCATTGTAATTCAGCTATGTTTGCTTCTTTGTTTTTGTGAACGCAAAGTGGAAATAAATTCAAATCAATCAATCAATCAATCACCCAATCAATCAATCGATCAATCAATCAATGAATGAATCAATCAATAAATCAATCATTCAATCAAGCACAATCAGGCAGACAGAATGGTAGCGATTCCATCCAGAAATCGAATGCAAAATAAAAGAGTTCTAAATTTTGAAAGTTTCTTATCATGTGAAGCGGTAATATTAGCCAATGATGTCATCACCCAGGGAGGTCACCTCCCTGCATCACCTTATACGTCTACCATTGACCTTCTAGACATTCCCATTGAATTTCCACTATATAGTTGACAGGAAATACATACAAATTAGTTCAAATCAACTTAATTCAATTTAGTTGGTTGTATCCTTTGCATCTAATTATTGTGGTCTTGTTATAACCTATAGCAATGACTACCTTTAAGGGTGAAGGGGCTATGGTGGATAACTTATGTATCAAAAACATGGTTTTTATGATGCATTTGGTTAGAAACCTGTGGAAAAGTTGCTCTTTCGATTTGCCCTCATGTTTTCGCCCAGCAGTAGCAGGAGTATGATGTAATGGAAGTCCGTGAAATCATAAAATTCCACAACTTTCATATTTGAGCTCATATTCTGATGAACTTCTACCAATCTAGTCAATTCCTTTTACTTCTTTTATCACAGTCCACTCTAACATGTCTTAGAATTGTGAATTTGACTCTTCATGTTTTTTGCAGTGGATTTATAACGGAAATAGGAAGCAAAAAGCTTTTACGCTTTCTACTTAGGACCTTGAGGTGGGGGTCATATACGGGAACGGCAGTCGGGGCGGGGGTGGGGGAGTGGGGTTCTTTGAAGGGGGCAAGGGTTGGGCCTTTTAGGAGGGGTAGGACTCTTTGAAGAGGTTAGGGGATATTGAAACGACACCGATTTCTTGGCATTCGACGAGCGGGCGGAGCGCCTGTAAGGACAACCGTGGCTATTTGGCATTGGTAGCCACAACAACTGTTAATTTGTAAATGCATGATTAATCTGTTTACCAACGTCGCGAAGCATTTTCGCGAACGAAACGACTCGCCGCCGATTTCCCCCGTTTTCTCTTTCTTAAACATGCAGGGACGGTCGGAGAACAGTCGAACACAGATGATGGGAATGAAGTCGGGGGAGAAAGAGAACGATATCCATGAGAAGAGACAGAAAGAGAGAGAGACAAGGAAAAAAGAAAACGGGGAAGGCCAGAAAGTAGGTCTAAACCTAGACAAGGAAAGGAAAAGACATGACAAACATAATTAATTAACAAGGATAAGCACAAATGACTGATAACTTACCCGTTTCCTGCGAGATCTCCATAAACTCTGCGCAGATCCCCAATGCTCTCGTTGGCGATGAGTTAACCTATAGTTCGAACTGTTCAAAGTTGCCTTCTTACATTGCATCTCGACGATTTAATCCATTTCATCTAATGTCATTCTATTTTTAGCTGCATTTTATGTTCTCAAGGGTTATGTAGAAGAGTCTCTACTCCAGAGTTACCAGCTTCATATGAATAATATTGTCTTCCTTTAATTTCTCTCCGGGACGTGAATCAATGCAAAAGGTGGATACAGCAATTTGCGGAATTTCACACAGTTTGCAAGCTGACTTTTGGATTGAAAAAACCAAAGAAGTGTAGGCCTACGTCAAACAAAACAATATGGCAAAACTATCAAAATTGAGCACAAAAGCAAAATTTGTGTTCTTGTTTTAAAAAGAAAAAAGAAAAAAGAGAGAAAAAATAATTTGCCCCATACAATACTGACATCAAATCAGATCATAATAAATCTTAAACAAATCAAGTATTATCATTAGACATACATTGTTATGATAATAATGATTATAATGTCTCCACGAGGACGCTCAAAGTTAGTGAATTTTCAAACATCAAAGGTACCTGTATAAAAAATAATTCGCTCATGTAGTAACTATAACTGGTCTTCTCCGCTATCACTTCATCGTTGCTAGATCATTACAGCTCTGAAATGTTTTTGATGCTTACGATACGACTGTCTCTTTTCGAATTCAATTCATATCAAGAGAAAACATGGAGAACATTAAGTTTTATGTGAAAGCCACTGACGGCATCATTACGTCATCTAATTTGCATAATCATTATTATCTGACTGTCATCGCTGTGATGAAACATAGTGCATGTAGTAATGATGAAGCATTAACTTTCCTTAACTTTCTGTCCGATTTCAATGAAACTCTCAGTATTTTGTTTGTTCGATTATACTCGATTCATTCGTTATAGAGTCAACATGATCAGGAAGTGAGGCTTCTAGGTAAGTTAATCAACATACTGATGTGTTTGCATGTTTGTTCCTTTGTTTCTTTGTTTGAATGGACTATTATGGCTAGATCGTCCAGAGAGTAGAATACATTTGGAATAGGTTTTAGAAAAAAACGTAAAATATGCTGAATCATTGATGGACAACAAACAAGAGAAATCAACATCGAGAGCATCTGTTTTCTTGAAGAAAAAAAAACAATGAGAAAAAAATCATACACGGAGGACAGGATACGCTTGTACAACAGCAACCGTGAGTGCTCGAAAAGTTTTAAGTGATTGTGACTTTTGTCTTGAGACAGGTGGTGACCTTCTACAGGTGAGCCGTGGAAGGCGCGTTCGTCGATCGCCTCACGGTACCCCGTGTCTCGATGTTGTGCCAGCTCTGTTCAATTCACCGTTGCTGTCATTTTTTTTTAGACAGACTTTTATTTTATAGTTGTTTTATCTAGAGTACTATACAGTTTGTGACGTCGCACATGTACAACGAAATATAAAAAGAATTCCACAAAATATTTTTATTTCCTGAAAAGTACGTATTCATTCAACTTGTTACTGACTATATTGTGCCAAGGGTAATATTATTTTCTCCTATTTCCTGAAAGAGATTAGTTAAAGATCTCTTTCATTTTGCTAGCAAAATGAAAAATACGATGAATTTTCTTTAAGTTTTCTTTATATCGTTGTCGATATTCAGCGATGGCGGCACCGAAAATCTAGAAACTCATAACTTTTGAACGAATTGTCCTTATTTCATTAAACTTCGCGGATGCGTGTGATGTCCTCTACTGATATTGCTGCATTCACCAGTTCACTTAATCCAAATGTACATTTGAGTCTCATTCCCCTTTAATTAATACTCGTATGCCTTTAGATAACAGCTCCCAGTGACAGAGCACTAACTGTTCCATGCAAATGTCATTTGTCTTCGATAAACTCAGCCCAGTTATTGTTTTCTAGGTGACCCTGGCGTCATCCAAAAGAAAACATGTAGGCTGATACAACCAAGAGGAAATATTAAAGTTCTGAATAAACATTATATCATTATTCTCTATGTAACATGACACTAGTTTTCAAGGTAAATGTTTTAAAGCTGTTAACAGGAAAAGTACAGAATCTATTTCAAATTTACCATGAGCATTTATTTCAATAGTTTCGTACATGGGCTGAACTGTTATAAGCATTTCCAAACAGAACAAATGAATACGTAACTGTACTAAATCAGCAAGTGAAAGATTTTAAAACACGTCTGACGGTATAGCAAACTATTATTTTTCATGGAAATGTACTTAGATTTTTTTTTAAAAGTCAGACATAACACACACACGCGCGCACACACACATTATACGTATATTTTGAGCTGCTTTTGCAATCTGAAGGCGAAGGAAGAGAAGGGGAAGTCCCTGTTTGTATGTGATTATATTTGATTTGGGCATGAAGTGGCTATTGCGTTTCCCGTTATGGGAGTCTTGAATAAGTCAGCATTCCCTCCTCAAAACAAGAGATTTTCGGATTATAGAGTGAACGATTACCTGCACCTAATGTATCACTTAACATCATCCGCACCTCATGTTCTGTGACAAGACAGATCTCGGATTTGCCGCTGACTTCTCTCGCTACCTTAAAACGGTAGTCGTTCGAGCGACGCAGAGAGAGAGACGTACACGGAGAGAAAGAGAGAGACAGATAGATAGAAATAGAAAGAGAGAGAGAGAGAGAGGAAGATAGAAAATCTGTGTTCCCGATTTTAAAGTGATGGATTACGGCACAAATCTTCACACTTCCTAATTGTCAGCCGCCGCAGGAAATTCGTTAATCGGGGCTTCTCCGAAAGTGCTTAGGACTGCTTAGAGGATGACAGACGCCACAGTGCGCCTGCCTGCCACAGTGCGCCTGCCTTGATCAGGGCGCGGCCTGTTGCTATGGCGACGGCTCCGTCGCTCATTGTGGTGGTCGTAAATGCCTTGACTTCATGACTCACACAAGATTTCTTGCACACAATAACATATCGGACAGATACATTGATACAGCACAGTCGTGTTAGCACTTGTGGTCTATAACTATTAAGGATAACATTGCCATTTTAATCTTTGGACGTTAAGAATTCAAGAGAACCATTTGCTCAGACACGAGCCGCGAGTAGTGCTATTACTTTACGACTGACGTTTGATGCGCGCTACGTACGCCAATGCAGTTTTGCATGAAATTTCACTTTGATAGGCACATATTCAGATTTCGAATCGTCAAAGTTCCACATGATAAAATCATCTGTAAGATGTATTCATCGGCAGGTTCGTAGGCTTCAGAAATATTACTTCATACTGTGGGCGCGTTCGGCTAATGGAAATGAAAATGTCCATCAATTTCACCGAATGCTCAAATCCGACATTTCCACCGGTATCTAACTACTCTGCGGAAGTCGGCAGTGATGTCTTTAGTGGTCCCAGGGGGTTACTATGTATTGCGTTATCTCTTCGTTGGAAGAGAAAATGGCCTACGCCTTATTAGAAGACTCAAGGAGTTAATACAGAACTGTGATAACTTCTTGGCTTACTGTTGCATGCTTACGATGATTTGTAAAGCGTGATGTGCTTAAAGGACAATTACAAGTTCACCCACAAACGCATGTGTGGATTGAGTGAATGCAGCGATATCAATATAGAACACATCAGTGAAAGTTTGAGGAAAATTGGACTATCAAGTCAAAAGTTATCAGAGTTTCAGTGCCGTCATTGCTGGATGAGAAGATTACATCAGCTTATGACGTAACTGCGAGGCAACGATATACAGAAAATCTAAACAGAAATCCACATGATTATGGCAAAATGAAAGAGCACTATTGACTAACCTCTCGCAGAAAGCCGGTGGAAGAATATTACCTCTAACCAGGTGTTAACATTATGCTAGTAACAAGTCGAGATTTGGAAAGTGCTGTTCATGAAACATGTTGTCCAGCTGTGATGTCACAACTGTTGTAGTCTTGTCATCCAGGGATGACGGCATTAAAACCATAACTTTTGAACGAGTTGCCTGATTTTCCTCAAACTTCACGGATCTGTTCTACTAATATTGCTGCATTCTTTCAGTTAACAATACCAACAGCACTACTGACAACGAGAAGGTACAGAAGATTTCCCTCTCGCTAGTCTTCAACCACCCCCCCCCCCCCATTTCTAGCTTCACACTTGAGGGTATTTTCTGATCTAGAGCGTCCTTTGCTGTCACCTGTTCTGCATATAAGGCTACAAAGGAAGGGTTAAGGAACCCTTTTCCAAGGCTCTCACGAGGTTAGCAATGACAGTCATGAAGAGAGGAATGCCCAAGTCGATTTTGGGGGTTCGCCTCTAGTTGGTTGTTTAAAGGACATGTCTATCTTCGTATACATGTGGATTGCGTGAATGCAACGATATTAGTAGAACACATCAAGGAAAGTTTGGGGAAAATCCGACAATCCGTTCCAAAGTAATGAATTTTTAAAGTATCTCGGCAGTCACTGCTGGATGAGAAGACTACTACAGCGTATGATGTCACTTGCGTAAAACGACATACGGAAAATAAAAAGGGAATTTCACAAAACTTTACCTTTTTGAATAAAGTGCACATTTCTTCGACTTGCTAGTGACGTATGTTAAGGGTAATATTACTCCCCCTGCCTTCTGAAAGAGAGAAGTCGAGTGTTCTTTTGTAATGCGAGAAAAATGGAAATATGTTGAATTTTCTTTATTCTCTCTTTATATCGTTGTACTCATGTGACATCACAAGCTATAGTAGTCTTTTCATCCAGCCGTGACTGAGCAGAAACTTAAAAAATTCATAACTTTTGAACGGATTGTCCGATTTTGCTCAAGCTCTCACTGATGTGTTCTACTAACATTGCTGCATTCACTCAACCCACATGTCTATGAAGGTGAACTTGTCCTTTAAGCAACCTTTTTCCAATGCTCTCACGAGTCATGAAGAGAGGAATGCCGAAGTCGATTTTGGGGGTTCGCCTCTATAGTTGCTTGTTTAAAGGACATGTCTACCTTCATATACATGTGGATTGAGTGAATGCAACAATATTAGTAGAACACATCAGTGAAAGTTTGAGGAAAATTGGACAATCCGTTCAAAAGTTACGAATGTTTTAAGTATCTGCGCAGTCACTACTGAAATAGAAGACTACTACAGTGTATGATGTCACATGCGTACAACTATATAAGGAAAATAAAAAGAGAATTTCACAAAACTTTACCTTTTTGAATAAAGTGCACATTTTTTCGACTTGCTAGTGACGTATGTTAAGGGTAATATTACTCCCCCTGCCTTCTGAAAGAGAGAAGTCGAGTGTTCTTTTGTAATGCGAGAAAAATGGAAATATGTTGAATTTTCTTTATTCTCTCTTTATATCGTTGTACTCATGTGACATCACAAGCTATAGTAGTCTTTTCATCCAGCCGTGACTGAGCAGAAACTTAAAAAATTCATAACTTTTGAACGGATTGTCCGATTTTGCTCAAGCTCTCACTGATGTGTTCTACTAACATTGCTGCATTCACTCAACCCACATGTCTATGAAGGTGAACTTGTCCTTTAAGCAACCTTTTTCCAATGCTCTCACGAGTCATGAAGAGAGGAATGCCGAAGTCGATTTTGGGGGTTCGCCTCTATAGTTGGTTGTTTAAAGGACATGTCTATCTTCGTATACATGTGGATTGAGTGAATGCAACAATATTAAGAGAACACATCATGGAAAGTTTGAGGAAAATCCGACAATCCGTTCCAAAGTAATGAATTTTTAAAGTATCTTCGCAGTCACTGCTGGATGAGAAGACTACTACAGTGTATGATGTCACTTGCGTACAACGGCATAAGGAAAATAAAAAGAGAATTTCACAAAACTTTACTTTTTTTGATAAAGTCCACATTTCTTCGACTTGTTACTGATGTATGTTAAGGGTAATATTATGGTTACAGCTCGTTATTCCGAAGGTTCGTTATTCCGAAGACTCTTTAGTCCGAAGATTCGTTATTCCGAAGGTTCGTTATTCCGAATTTCATTTTCTTATTAACGAATCTCCGGAATAACGAACCTTCGGAATAACGCCACAAATGTTCGGATTAACGAACCCTTTTTCATTTTCGGATTAACGAACCTCTAGGTATAGGGAATTTGTGTGTTTCGGATTAACGAACCTTCGGAATAACGAACCTTCGGAATAGCGAACCTTCGGAATAAAGAACAGCACCCAATATTATTCCCCCTGCCTTCTGAAAGAGAGATGTGGAGTGTTCATTTGTTATGCGAGAAAAGTGAAAATATGTTGAATTTTCTTTATTCTTTCTTTATATCATTGTACACATGTGACATCACAAGCTATAGCAGTCTTCTCATCCAGCCGTGACTGAGCAGAAACTTCAAAAATTCATAACTTTTGAACTATTGTATTATCTTTTTTATTTATTTATTTATTTATTTATTTATTTATTTATGAATTTTTTTATTCATTTATCCATTTATGAATGTATTTATTCATTTATCTATTTATGAATTTATTTATTTATTTATTTATTCATTCGCTCATTTATTTATTCATTTATTCGTTGATTGATTGACTGACTGATTGATTGATTGATTGATTGAATGATTGATTGATTGATTCGCAATTAATACCAGCGACAGGGTCTTTGACAAAGGCTAATCTTAAGGGTTTAAGGGTGCGATCACACATCGCCGGTTTAGATGGCGGTTCATGGCGGTTCTCAAACCGCCGTGAACCGTGTCCCAATGATGGCGGAAAGCACTTTGACTACGTTCTCAACACGTTTTGAACACGGAGCAAACGCGGATTGACGCGGTAGTAACACGTATCGTCCCGGAAGGTGGAGGAGTCCATACCAAGCCCATGTAGTTGGATGCAATCAGAGCCCTTTCACTTGCCCTCAATGGGTTTCAACAAGGAGCGTTTTGCTTTGTTAGGTAAACACAATTTTAAAGAAATTATGAAACGTTGTAATCCCCTGTGTTTTACAGATTGATATAAGTGATGCAACAAGCGATTATCTTCAAGTTTCAACGTGACTTTTCTCTTTCTCTTTTAATTTTTAAAATATCCGTATTAACTGTCATTAAAAAGACATACATATCAAAGCAGAATCCAAAATAGTCTCCAAAGTTTCCTGTTCATTTGTAGGTTTATTTATCAAGTGATGTACAAGTACTTGCGTGTTTCAACATCTCTCTTTTTTTAATTCTTTCTTAATTAAGTTTTCACATAATTATTTCGCGTGTTGAATTTAAAATCTTGTTGCTTGTTTATCCATGTTTTCACTACATTGCTCCTTCTTATCTTTCACAGCTTCTTGTGAAATATGAGCCGAGGAGAATTCCTAAATCGTAAGGGGAATATGTATGTGATACCCCCGATCCATTACGACAAGCTACTATGGCAAACGTGGTTTATGCCGCCCCAGAACTGTGGAACAGCATCCCAAGTGATAGAACATGCAAGTTCCATCAATAAGTCCAAAATGTTTTTAAATACTTAACTGTTAAAATAGTAACATAGTGATTGTAGATGATAATTTATGCAGCATGTTGATGTTTCTGAAATTACCTTTTCCTGTTTATCTTTTTGTGCCCCCTCTAAAGCGCATAGAGACCTTGCCAAAGGTATTATACGCTATATAAGAACGGTAATGATGATAATACAATAATAATATCTTCAACAACAGTCAATAAAAAGACATATTATGTACATTATACATTATCAAAGAAGCATGTATTATGTGCATAGATTCCTCTTTACTTACAGGTTCATGTAACATAATAATGGTGTTTTTTCAATCTGTATCAACATACAGTCTTACAAAAATGGCATACATAATCATGAAAGCAGAACCCAACATATTTACATAAGGCTTCTGTGTGTAACACGTTGCTGGGCATCTTAAAAGCTGTTAAGCTTTGATAGAATCATGAACTTAGCTTTTAATGTAAATGATGTACTATTCAACATACCTAACAACTTTTTGAACATTAAACTTTATTTGTTACTGTATATGTGTTAAAGAAGTAAGGAAACTGTAGCCTTCAATATATTTGCCCGATCTTGCATTATGGGTTCATCTTTGCTTTTATCTCCATTTCTTATTGCTCCGCCACGAAGTGTCGCCGGAGCCATTATTCTCTTTTAAGTTCATTGTTTCTTTTCGCTTGAAAATTATTGCGGTGTTAACACGGTATTATCACGGATCTTGCGGTGCAAACACGGAGGATGCCGTTGTTAACACGATGAACGGCGATGTGAACACGATCCATTTCAAACCGCCAAGACCGCCACGAAAAATTAAACATGTTTAATTTTTGTGGCGGTTCCCCGCGGTTCCCCGCGGATCTCGGGGTTCATGGCGGATGGGTGACGGATGACCACGGTTTGTATACGGTGTAAACACGGTCTTTGGCGGAGTACGGCGATTTGCTGAACCGCCATGAACCGCCATCTAAACCGGCGATGTGTGATTGCACCTTTAGGGTGCTAGTCCGGCATCTTTCGGCATCTTTCATAACAATCAAGTGTAAAGATACTACATAGATGACGAGTTAGAAAAAAAAAAATGTACTACATAGGAATAAAAAGGTAGTGAAATAATGTAGGCCGTACAATAAATTCGAAAAAAAAATCCGAAGCAGACTTTGAGAATTAGTAAGCATTTAGAGTAACAACATCACTACAAGGGCAACGACAGCGACAACAGCAGCAGTAACAGGAACAGGAACAATAATTAGTACAATGTATAGCGACTAGGGGGTTCAAATTAATATTTTCAATGCCTGTGTATAGGAAAGCAGTTTAATGTGAAATGTGTTTCATGTCATGTCCGATCGCGGTGTCTTAAAAAATAAAGAGATGGTTTGGAGTGATGGGGTGGGGGCATAGCAACATATTTCTATCTCTTCGCATCTGAAGTAGGATCATCATTTCACAAAGAATTGTGAAGGAGAACTTAAGAGACACTGCATTGAAATATAGAATTCTGTATTTTCATTTCCATATAAATTTTGACGGAAAGATGAACATCATTTATGAAAATCGAATTCCGGAAATTGGAGAGAATGGGGGAAAATACGTTTGAGGCGAAGCGCAAATCCGTTCGCTGTATAGAGCAAAACAATAACTGAGCAAGTATCATCACAGCGTAGTCATCCGGAAAGTATGTCAATATTGTAGTCTGACACATTATTACCATCGATATACCCCAAATACTCTGCCAAAAAGAGGGCTTGTGATTCGTATCTGCCCTTGTTTTCAAGGAGGGTTCGTTGGATTCGGCGTATACGCCACGCACTTATGAGCCAATACCTGCAGCTAAACCATGCCAGAAAGTCTAACCTAGATTTGCTGGGTCCTATTTCGCAGTTGAGCGTAAAATTCAAGTTTAGCGTGGCTTCAAGAAGAAGGAGGAAAGAGGAGAAGAAGAAAGCGGACAAAAAAGTAGACAAAGAAGAAGAGAAAACAGAGGAAAAAGAAGTAAAAAAAAAAAAAAACAGGAAAAGAGGAGAAAAGGTAGAAGCAAGGAAAGAAGATAAAGAAAAGATAGAAGGAATAGCAGAAGGAGATGAAGAAGCAGAATATTTTGTCCGATTTTGGCACCCTGAGATATTTGTAACAAAGTCATGACACCTTACAATCTTAATGATTCCTTTCCTTCTGTCCCGAGCCGAAACCTTCATTCGGGATGTTCATTTGCCAATGACCTTTTTTGTCAAGTGACTTTAGAGTATAGTTTGACCCACATCTATCTATCTATCTATCCATCCAACTTTTTAATCTAACTACCTAGAATCATAAGTACCTATATCTAACTGTCTATCTATCAATCTGCCTTAATCTGGCTGTCTGTCGATCTATCTATCTATCTGTCTGCTAGTATCTATCTATCTATCTATCTATCTATCTATCTATCTATCTATCTATCTATCTATTTATCTATCTATCTATCTATCTATTTATATATCTATCTATCTACCTATCTATCTATTTATCTATCTATCTATCTTTATGTATATATATATATATATATATATATATATATATATATATATATAGATAGATATAGATATATGTTTATTTATTTATTTATTTATTTATCTATCTATCCATCTGTGCATCTATCTATCTATCCATCTATCTATCTACCTATCTATCTGTAAAATACATTTGTATAAATGCAATTCGTCATTGCTGATAAATTGTTACAAAGATGCAAAGATAATGCGGAGAAAGAAATTTGGTGAGGTGAGGATACCAAGTTAATTATCATCCATGCCCCACAGCCATTGACTGCAGATGTAAGTCGGAGTTTTATCGGAAGAAAAAAAAAATGATAATTATGGCTTTGCGGGGACTTACAATAGATGAAAGATCGAGAGAGCTAAGTATCAATGGACAATAGATGGAAATTTGAGTGTGAGAAAGCAAACTGAGGAATTTCCTCTGAACAAAATTATCAATGTTTGGGCAAAGTAAAAGTACTTTACACATTTTCACTCAAGGTACTGAAGTGACTCTGACCTGTATTCTAGCTTCCTTTTTAATATGAAGACGAAATTCTCGCAGAACGACTTATAAACCTAATTTGAGATTTGAAGATAATCCCTTCTAATAAAGACTGCTGGTCGAGGAAACAAGTTTTGTAGCTATAAGAGCGCGAAGTGGCCCTAATTCCCAACAACAACAACAACAACAACAACAACAACAACAACAACAACAACAACAACAACAACAACAACAACAACAACACAATAAACCATGATCATAAACATAAATAGATATCGAGTCCTGATGTATTGCCTGTACATATAAAACCATACATTGTAGATATGACTATTATATGTGATTCTTGTCAAAATTGTGTTTTACATTCAATTTGATCTTCATTTAAGTCCTTCCGATCCCTCCAGGATATACATTTATTTTTCTTCTAGACACCGCACCCCATGCTGTTTGGCAAATGGAATGTTTGAGGAAGTTGTTCAACCCCCACTCCCATTACTTGGGAACGAAACAAACATAATCATAATATATATCTAAATATACACTCTGTTTGTCTCGGACAGAGATGGAAAAGTATATGAGTATTTTAAGAGTTTGATTGCGAAAGGAGTTAACTCCATTCTTCTTGATTTGAGGTATTCGTGATTATTATTTTTGAAGAAAAAAACAAAGAAAATAGTGAGGAAATGTTGTGCTATTTTCAATCATAGCTTCAAGAAGATTTCTAGTTGGTTATGTAACAAGTGACGTACAAGTGACGTATTTTGCTCATGATGGACTTACTTTAAAATGTTTTTAAATGGCACTTACGCCGTTTTTCCTTCAAATTCTTCATTCATTGTTACGTATATCCAGCTACAATTTCATTTCCATTTTCCCCTTGAGACAAGTCGGTATATTAATAATCATAATCCAAATTATCAATTGGTAGATTTCATGGAACAATGTCATCAAAATATTTCACTGGAGAGGATAGTACAATCAACATTGCTCCGGCTTATAAGTTCCAGGTCTCGCAGCAAATTTGATAAAATGCCCTTGTTAGCACAAAATTATCACAAGCATTCAACATCTCCCATCATTTTCCTTGTTCAGGTTGTTGTTGCTGCTATTTTTGCTTTTGCCACGTGCCCTGTAATGAAAATACTCTATGGAGTTGGCCGTGACGTGGCATGCAGTGTAGCATGTCAATGAATGGTATTTACAAAATTGCAACGTACGATAGCAGGGGTCTTTCTATCTCTCCTATGTGCAGTGATTGATGTATAGCTTAAATTTTCTTGACGTACATGACTCAGACTGTGCTGACATTGTCTTTCAAATAATGGCCCCAACGGAGACACGATGTCAACCAAGACGGCAAGAATACTTCTCTCATAGCAGACGACAATGGATACAATGCGTACGAAAAAGCCGATGAGTGGAAGAAAGAAAAGTGATAGCACTGTTAGTACAGCCAGGAAAGAAAAAAGTGAACAAACTGGATTTTTCTTTCCAGCTATATCGGGATGGCGCGAAACGCAATCGCCATGGCAACGCGTACTAATGGGTCTGTTCGCCGTCAGTTGTTCTGGCGCTCAAACGCGATCTCTAATTAACTAATTGGATAATTCAATTTGTCTTCAAGAAAGAAAACTTGCCGTGCATAGTCAAGGTCGGATTGATGCCGCCGATGTCGATGCAATCACGTGACGTATGACGTCACGATGATGTATCAACCGGAACCACGCCGTTACTCGAGGCCGGACCGATACCAGCTGGTATCGATCTGGCATCGACTCAACGTGCGTGGTGAAGTTGCTTGCAACAGAGTAAGCCATGCAAGCGGGTTTCGTTCCGCTGTCTCGATCCTTTCTTCCCCTCTCGGGTCTCCCCTTTCACACTTTTACGCACCGCCTCTCGACTATTGAGGCAGAACGGTTTCTAATATAAATAAAATAACATTTCATATCTACTAAATCATTTTCATGTGCTCAATCTGTTTGTGAACTAAATAGCGTCAGAATGCCAGCTACCAATTTCGAGATGACATCAGCTCATAACAAGAGATATGAAGACTTTACGTGACTTTTCTCCAAATTATAATAACTTGGAGCTTGGATGAAGCTTAATTTTGCTTTGATATGATTCAGATCCTGAAGCGCGGGATTATTTTACAAGAAAGATAAAATATGGAGTTCATATAAAGACTTTAGCGTCTGGAAGATTTTATCCTCACATTATTTCGAAGTGATAACAGGTGGTTCCTCTATTTTGGAAGATAAAGCAAATTTTTGACTAACAAGAATAAAGCTGTGATAATGCGAGTTAGAATGATAAAAGTAACCATCTTGCTTTCCATTCCAGCCCGGCAAATGGTAAAAGTTGTAATCCGTTACCAATGACGATTTACATACTTTTTAAGTACCAGAAACGATGAAATAAAAAACACAAAAGTGAAGTAAATCCTCATCTTTAGCCCGTACACTCAGACACAATCACAGACAAAAGTTACAGACTTAACAAAATTTAAAGTGAGTTAACGTACGTGAGTAAATGAGAATGATAAATCATTTGTTGAACGCAGAAACTATATCTATATATTCTACTGCGCTGGAAGAACTCCTTTATGTTATTTTTGCTGCACTGTCCTGAACAATTCCAATAAATAAACATCAAATCAATATAACATATGATTCTACTGTACTGGAATAAATAGATAATAGAAAAATTCACCTTACCATAATAAAACAATGTTAGAGATGTGTGAGTACGCGAAAATAAAGACATGACGGAAGATTAACATAAAGGTGTGATAGATAGATAGATAAATAGATTGATATAAGAAGGATACAAAAGAGATCGATGAAGCGAAAGTGATAGATAAATAGATATATATATATATATATATATATATATATATATATATATATATATATAAAAGCTGAAAGAAAAATGAACATGTCCTAAAAGTATTCCCTGAAAAGCCCCAAATCCCAGGTCTCCTAAAGGCACTTTTACAACAACCAATCATGATTCATGTACCGTTATTAGAAAGTTATTCAAAACTTAGCTATAGATGGACTTGCTGGACACAGAAATTCAATAGGAACTGAGACAATGGAAATAGAAAGAGGGAGAGATAGAAGAGAGAGAATGAGCTAGAGAGGGAAAGGAAAGGAAAAGTGAGAGAGATGAGGATAAACGAGGTAGAAAGTAGAGGAGAGAGAGATGAGAAAGGGTTGGAAAAAAAATAAAGTGAGGTACATACGAGAGAGAGAGAGAGAGAGAGAGAGAGAGAGAGAGAAAGTAAGAGACAGAAAGTGAGAGAGAGAGAGAGAGAAAAAAAGTAAGAGACAGAAAGTGAGAGAGAGAGAGAGAAAATATGAGAGAGGGAGAGAGAGATAGAGGAGAGATAATGACGTCGCATATTTGCTTTTGGATGCGTTCCCACATGGCGCCTCCGCTGAGGAAAGCCCGAGCCTCGCTCGGAGGTTCCCCCCTCAAGTTTTTACAAACAACAACAGCAACAGCTTTTAATCCCTTCATGGCCCAATAACCCAAATATGCTTTTGGACGGGCAAGGTTATTACATTTACTCAACTGGACATGACCGATTTTTCTTGTTAGTGTTGTTGATGTTGCAATATCGTGCTTCGTGATATCCATTTGCCTTTTACTTTTTTTTTCTTAAGTTGATTGCTGTGCTATACTTCCTGTCATGACAACATTTGCAACATATTCTCTTTTGTTTTGAGCATTTTAGAAAGAGAAGCGATTTACTGAAATAGTTGAAAAAACCCACAAGATTATTGTAATACTTATATCAGTGACATAATATATTGATATACTTATACTACATATTGGTCTAAGTGTTATAAAAACAGTAACAAATGAACCATCTAATTACGACTGCCATAGCTGAGTTTGAACAGCTTATCTTGTTTATCTTGTTTGACAATGTAAAATGAATGTAATAGATATATGCATGAAAAGTTATGTGTGTATATATATATATATATATATATATATATATATATATATGTATATATCGAAAGATAAATAGATAGATGGATAGATAGATAGATAGATAGATAGATAGATAGATAGATAGATAGATAGAGATATATAAAACTACCTTACGTTGGAGGAACATGTCATCATCATTGCAACATTTTATTTTCTACATTCCAACATGGAGACCACTAGATCCACTAACAATTCAGATTATTATAACTATTACAAACACCAATGGTGATTCTTATAGATATTAGTAGCAGAAGTGGTATACTACTAATACTTGTACTTGTGTTACTTGTACTACTACTATACTACTACTACTACTACTACTACTACTACTACTACTACTACTACTACTACTACTACTACTACATTTACTATACTACTACTACTTCTACTGTGTATTAGTACTATATACTTCAACAACAATAACTACTTCTCCTGCTGTGCTATAGAACCCCGAAAACCATTGGTATAATAAACATGAATCTATTATAATACATATTACTACGTATACTTTATTGCAGATTACTTAGTATACAATCTTCTCTTTTGTTATTTCCTTTTTCTGTCATTACACATACGCACCAAAGATGACGGTTGATTTTGCTGCATCACTGCACTACAGGCGATAAAAGGACTGATTTCGCATATCGATAAGCACTACTAATAGCGCACAACAAATGTATAGTCTAAATTATTGAATGATCTTAAAACAAAGTTGACAGATCATCTTTATCACTGTTTATGTCGCTGTATTTTTGTGAATTTGAATATCAAATTGATTGACAAACGTATGGAAATGACAGCAGAATCCTATGTTATTGCTACATATGTTGCTATATATGCAACTACCGCAACTACCCTAAATCATAATGCAACTGCTATGGCTTCTTCTTTACAACTATTGATGCTATCAACGACGGTGATAAAAGTAATTTATATACATTGCTACTGCTGATGAGGCCGAAGATTACTGATGGAGATGTTTTGACAGCCCTAATATATTTCGATGATGGCAATAAGTGAGGTTCGCAACGAATTTGATAGGATCTTAAACCGATAATGGAGTGTAAAAGGCCGACTCAAATGAGACACAATGTTCCATCATAGTCCTACATTATGCATTACACTCTCGGTCTAAAATCTACGGAAGGTATAAAAGGCTTTCTCATGCGCGGAAGTCACCCATTGTTTCATTTAGTGTTTAAGGTCGAACGTATAGCATGTAATTACTCGCCAATAGCACGGTTATTTATAGCCCCGTAAAAGTTTTGCTTGTCGTATACTCATTGTGCATCCGAGAAGTTCATCTCAAAGAGACAGGGTTTTCAGGAGAATCATTTAAGAGCAAAAAGGTATCTGAAGTCTATGAAGCTAACTCTTCTTGTCTAAAAGAGAAAGGAACGGGATTGTGACGGGACAGACAGAGAAGATGTACTTCTGCTTTTAAAACAGTTCATAAAACGAACCGAATATGACTGATGTGGAGAAAGCAACATTTCCCACCCTTCTCTTCGACAATATACAGTTTGCTTTAGCCACTAAACAGTTTATTACAGTCCTCGAAACTTAAAGATATCACGAAAATATTTGAAGTGCTTAATTTTGAATCAGCTCCCATTCGAATCACCTCAGGGACAGCAAGAAATGAAGAAATCCGTACATAGTCAAGTACAATAATAGTGTAATATCTGGTTTTCGCTATACATGCGTCCTTCATGTTCCTGACTGTTCGTCTTAAAAGTAGAAATAGGTCTCCCCCCCCCCCTCCCCTTACGTTTTCTTTTCAAAATAATTGGAGCGGCTGTAGAGGAATAAATACACCTCAGTGTCCATGATGTATTTGTGAAGTTCTGCTAGCCCAGGATGCACATCTGGAATTTTGCGGCCGCCAAAATGTGGCACGTGCCAAACGTCACGTTTATGTATACTTAAATATAGTGTTGTTTGAAGTTTTGCGTAGTGACGAGATAACAGGGAATCTTTATACGGTCACCATGCGTGGGTAAATACACATGTAGTTACACGTGGAGTGGTACAAGGAAAACAATGAGATAAAAACTCAGAAAAGTTAAACTTTGTCTCTCACGGTATATCAGTCGTGCAGTGAATTGTTCGTAAGATATGTGCCCCAAACATTGCTGTCTCCTTATCTCCCTTGAGGTAATATACGACAAGGAAAGAAAGTAGTAGATTTGAAGAGACAATGAAGAAGACTTGGTTAATACATTTCACTCAAAATTGTTTAATCTGTAGCCATTTTTTGTGTCAACGTGTCGGTGATTTGTGTGAGCACAAAGTAAAATGAGCAAGGATCACGTGCTGGCTGACATGAAATGATGTTTTTCAGACTTTATCCATTTTCATTGGATTGAATCAAAACAAATCCTTTGGAAAACGGACATATTGCAGGCTATGTATCACAGTTAAAGGGAGATGATACCCAAATAATGTATTATGTTACTTTGAGTGAATGCAGCAATTTTAGTAGAACCCATCAGTGACGTTTAAGGAAAACGGAAACAGTCCGTTCAAAAGTTAGTATTTTTTTTAAGTTCTCTTAAAGATATGAAGATAAATCAACATGTCTTTATTTCTCTACCATAATGAAAGAGCACTTTACTTACTTCTTCAAAAGGCAAGATAATAATGGGATTATTACCCTTTATGTCAGTACGGAATTCCCTATATATTTCCATTATATCGTTGTCCTGCAGTGACGTCACGAACTATCATGACTATTGTAGTCTTCCCATTCAGCGATGGCGGCACCAAAACTTTAAAACTTCATAACTTTTGGGTGGATTGTCCAATTTTCTTCACACTTCGCTGATGTGTTCTCTTAATGTTGCTGCATTCACTCAATTCACATACTTGGGTATCATTCCCTATTAAATGGCGCATCAAAAAGGGAGATCAACGAGCCGCCTGTGTCTCTTCTGAGGGACGCCATTATGATGTGATGATTATATTAAATATCTTATCCAATAAAACAAGTACATTTTTTTTTTTTGGCTTTCCATTGCAGTTTGCGATGCTTTCCTAAAGTCCTATAATGGTCTTACGCGAAACTCTGTCACAGTAATGAGCGATTACCAACTGATGAGTTTGAATGCAAAACGAGTTAGCTCCATTCTTGCTAAAGTTGAGATATTTGAGATAAAGCTGCTAAAAAAAAGAACAAGAAAATATGGGATATTTTCTTTCTCATAACTTCAAGAATATTCTTTGTTGAGTTACAAGTGAGACATTACTGGAAATGTTCCATTTTGCTCTATAAACCTGATGATGGACTTACTTGAAATGTTTAGAAATGACGCTTAGCTCGTTTTGTAATCAAACTCTTCAACTCTTGTTCGTTCGATGAGAATAAGTCACATCTTTCTGATAGGGGAAAAAAGAAGTGTTCGCAGAAAGAAAATAAACACAAAAATGAACAGAAAACACAACATAACACAAGACATGAAAACAAAACAAACACCCTCTCGCCTTGATTGAGAAGATTGAGATGCATTTGGGCAAATAAATGAATAAGTTATAAACTGAATAAAAAGTGTCTCGTAATTATGTTTCGTATTCTGTTTTGTTACACAAACATAATCATACACATAAACACAATCGAAATTACAAAGGTTTGGTTCCTATCTACAACAATAAAAACGACGCCAGCATCAATCCCACCACCAACAACAACTGCAGTGACGATGATAACGACAAAACAATAACAAGATACCATTTTGATAAAGATTTGTTAGCACCGAGATCATCGTCGTGCAACACCCGTGCCTCTGCGGCTTTTAATGTGCGCCAACCCTGCAACGGTGAGGGTCAATGACCTCTATCGTCTCAGCTTCCCAGCACCGAAGCAGCAAATGATGTACGGAGCTATGTGCTGAACGCGAGGCAAGTTACATCCGATTATTCTGTAGGAGCGGAGATGTATCAGGTCCTCGGGGTATGATGCCTACGACATGTGGATGCAGTATACCATTAAGGTGGTCTCTGCATCAAACAGCAAAGTGTGGAAACAAAGTCATTAGAGTCGTTTCGGTGAATGGCTGCTTTCGTGGGAACTTTTTTCGGTTTTAGTTATAACGATGGTCATATTGTTGAGGTTTCATTGCAATCATTTGAAAAAAGAAGAAGAAGAAGAAGAAGAATCAGAGAAGGACAAGGAAAGGAGAAGGAAAAGAAATATACGAAGACGAAGAAAAGAAAGAAGAAGGAGAAGGCTAAAGGAAGCTAACGAAAGATGGAATACAAGAAGAAAAGGAAGAAGAAAACGCAAACATTTACAGTGATTTATGAATGAAAATTATGATGAAGAAGAAAAGAAAAAATAGACATGTCAAGCAGGACTTTAAAAGAGTTGATTCATTGTTTAGACCTAGTCCTTGGATACTTTAATACAAACACCATCAGATATAGAAAAATGAAAATAAATCAAGTTGTGCATGTTGCGTCCTAGTAACAATTATAGCTAATCGCTGGTTTCATGCACCGATCAGCTTTATGTATCTCTTCCGGAAGTCGCATCTTAGCTTTCTAAATTTGGTTCTCTACTGATGTAAAAAAAAGGGGGAGGGGAAGAAGAAGACTTTAAAAGATTGTCTGAATGTCTTCAGATCCTTCATTCCTTTTTGATTCGATTGTGAAGAAAAGGAAGTAGACTGATATGAGACCAAACAGCAACAAAATTCTAGATTCGATGGTAACCTATAGAGTGAGAAAGGGTGACGTAGATCGAATTAGAACGAAAGACGTGATGCCAACTACTGTAATAACTGCGTGGACTCGTGTCGTCATACTGAGCGCCTAGCTCTGCCACCTGTGAGGGAGATGGAATGATACATCTTCCAAATGTCAGTTGGCTTGCTGCTGGACTCCCGCCATTTCTTCTTCCCTTTCTCTCTCTCTCCCTCTCACCCCCCCCCCCCCTTTTCTCTCTCTCTCTGTTTGAAAGCTGGCCTTTTCAAGGGGAGCTTTATTTTGGTTAACAGTTGGCTAAAAACCTGAATATCATTTGGCTGCTTGGACCTCGCATCGGTCCAAGTTTGGCTCAGTTTTTTATATAGGTTATAGCTCTTGCTGGATTAAAAAAAAAGTGGAACAAGATCTCTATATGTTTCCTCTCCTCTCTTATGATAGTCCCCGTGCTACGTTGTTACGTCAACTCAATTATGACGTGGGCGATACCAACCAAACTCCTACAATTTAGGAAACAAACTTACTGATGCCGCAGGATAAGCATGCCCACAATAACTGCTGCACAGCTTCAGTTTTTGATTCTGCACGGATAGGCTGCTATGCGTATGATGCTCTTTTCAGCCACATGGAAATCGTTTGACGTCTACGACTCGAGTGCGCTGCAAGAAGACTACCCCCAACAACAACAAAAAAAAAACCCTTACAAACAAACAAACAAACAAACAAGAAATTAACAGAAAACCAGAAAACATACCACATTTCTTGGAGAGGGAGACATGTAGGGGGGGGGGAGGAGGAGCGGAAACGGCTTGAGTAAGAGAGTCTAGAGATTCCTCTGAGAGAGAGAGAAAAAAAAAAGAGAAATAAAAATTTAACTATCGCATATATATCTTTGGCTGATGTTTGCCAGGGGAAAAATGAGTTGGCAACAGTTTAGAACATATAATTATACTCTTGTTTCCCACGTTGCCCATGTTTGACATTACAGTCAGCTTAAGTACCACAAATCTAAAATGTTCTTACATCTGAAAGCAGGTGGCGGCTGACATGACCTGTTATTTCTATTAGACCCCATCGCGCAGCTGTAGCAACGCCTTATCGATATTTGTTGTCACGTAAGAAATAATTATGTACTTTGTGGAGGAAAGAGTGGGATTATTAACCCGCTGAGGGCGGCATATTGCAATCTAATACATGACACACTCGGTGTCAGGATTCGATAGGTTAATCGGCATTCAATTCGACGCACGATGACGTGTGATTATAGGGACGACACGTAAATACACCGTTCAGTCATATTCAGGGATGTTGATCAAGGATATTGCGACTTTCAGGGTATGTTTGGTCGTGTTTACAGCGCACCATTTTGCCCACACGACAAATTACTGGCCCTGAACGCATCCTGGTATTAGCCTTATCGTGTATCTAGTCATCGAGGAAAAGGAAGAAAAAAAAGAAGGGAAATCTTTAATGGTATTTTTTTTTGGGGGGGGGGGGGGTTGTCATTAATTTTGGCAAAGACGTTTGGTTGTTGAACTATTGGAAATATCTCGGAGAAAACACCCTTACTTGGAGCTTACAGCGTACTCTTGCATTGAAGCTAGGATTTCAATGTACGCAGCTTTCAACCTTGACGTCATGGGGGGGGGGGGGGGTTGGAGCGTAGAGACTAAAATTATGTATTTGTATGTTTACTTGCATCTTTTTTTATGAACAGAATTATTTTGTTCTTCTTTTGTGTCTAACAGTTTTGAGAAGATTAGCAAAGAACCGTTGGTAATATTCTTCGAGAAGGTCTCACTTTATCAAATTTGTAAGACCGGGGCCCTGTTGTATCAAAAGATACAATGGATTTTAAATTTCCTCGACACACAGGCTGCCATAGACTTATGATAGAAATCAACTTTATAATCAATTTAACTCTTCATAAAACAGTTAACTGTTCATGATAGTGTGGAGAGGACCCTTATCAAACGATGAGAACAAGCCCACAGTGCACCATATCCATACAAGCGCTTAACCGTGACGATGTTAAGTATTCGTTTACCTTCCCCCTCCAACGATTACATAGAAACAGTGGTCTACACATCAGTTAGGCAAAGTTCACACAGCTATAACAACATGAATCTGTCGTATGTGCTCCACACACATTCATTTTTTCCCTTCAAGATACCAACTGACAGATTCGTCTCCCTTCGTCCCCCCCCCCTCCGTGTTTGACAGATCACGACTGTTAGCTGTTTTCAGTGAAAGAGCGAATGTCAAAGCAAATAAATTTGCAAATATTAACCTGTTTCGTCGCTCTTCTCACTGGTATGGAGTAATATGATCAGACGCGCAGCTCGTGCTGCTACCGTGACTCTGTGGTCTGCGGTTTATCCTCGCGGTTACCGAACGCCAGATATCTAGATTAGATATAAACTCACCACCAAACCTCTCTCGAAGAGTACATCACCGAGAGGAAGACGAAAATTTCAGGAGGTTAACATTTCTGCATGCTCTCTGAATGATATCTAACTGAACTTATCATTCACAGCTCGTGTCTGATGAAACTAAATGGATACTATAAAAGTAATAATGAGTATATAGCATTAAGAATACGTATATTAAGTAATATTGATGGTACGTTCCTCGATACATTCACCAAGAAATATGAAACACACACACATACACACACACACACACACACACACACACACACACACACACACACATTCTCTCTCTCTCTTAGCTTTTGTTATACCTTCTCTTTTGTCATATAGTAATTGAATGTTATGTCCATTTCCGTTGTTCCGTAATGATTGTCTACACTTAGATAGTTTATCTTTTCAGTAAACTTTTGATAATCTTTTGCTTAAAACTGGGAGCTCTCCCGCATATAAGGCAAAAAAAAAAGTGCCTTCATGGAGGTGCGGGAACTCGAGGCCATTGCAGTGCAGGTGTCTTCGTAATTAGCCCGGGAGGAGGGGGGGGGGGGGGCAGCGACTGCAAGGGAAGGGTATATGGGGGTTTATCTGTACACATGATGGCGACTGGAACTTGAGTGCTGGGGCTGAGGGCCATACAATTTATTTTTATTACAAATAATTTTGTTGTTGTTTTACGCTTTATTTTATAAAGTCATTATTTGGTTCATTAACATTAAATTATTGCATACTATGCGTTACTTCATTTAGTTACATATTGTGATTATGTTGCGTTGTGTCATCAATGTTTTCATTGATTGAAGAATTGGATATAAACATTTAAAACAAATAAATATATAGGTTATGTAGGCTCTTCAGTGGTAGCACTGCTCTCTCGGATGAACATGATATGTGATCAACATCACTCCAGCACTGGCCCCGTTTCATAAAAGATGTTAGGATGGCAACTCTTGCTGGAATGGCAGCTTCAAATAGCAACAGCTTATCAGGAAGCTGGATTCTTGTAATTACCATGACAATTGCCATTCCAGCAAGAGATGTCACCGTATCAACCTTTTATGAAATGGGGTCCAGGTCTCCATGTGAAAGGGGCCAAGAGAGAGAGAGAGAGAGAGAAGAGAAAAAAAACACATAAGATGAAAGAAGTTTCTTTTCCTATGAATATTCTAGAACATCATGCAAACGTTTTGATAGGATAGGGTGATCAATCTTATGTGGAGATATGGAGAAGTAAGTTTAAGAGTTTAGCCCTAACCTCCCCCTCCCCCACCCCACCCCCACCCCCATACACAAATAAACAAATTGAATTGATACATTCTTCTGATACATGATTTACAGATATCTCCGTGTAAAAATCAAAATCCTTGTCTCTTCCTTTCTCTAATGTTTCGTATCGTGTTAATCTATTCTTATTTATATTACTCTTTTATGAATCATTTTTTTCTATTTTTGTATGATCAATTCATTTTACTTTTTTTAATTACTTCGTTGATTTGTGTACACTTGTATGTTATCTTTTCGCTTTATATCTTACATCTCCTTTTTTGTTTGTTTGTAACATATTGTTTCGTACTGAAGAGTTCGCTGATTACTTCCGGCTGACTGTGAGTCAAACCGACAAACCAACAAACCAACAAACCTCTTTAAAACCTTTGTGCAATAAACAAGACTAAGAGCAAGCAATCTTCAAGAAATGGTTTACATTCTTCAACCATATTTTCTACACATTTCTTTCTTTTACATAAACGTGATTCCCTTTGTTTATTTTTTCTACTCTTTCTGTATCCAGTATCCCATCATCACATTTGAATCGGGGGAATGGCTTGCGGTTTACACCTTAATGAGCTCTTGGCAACTTGTTTTCGTGACTTCAATGAAAGATGTCATTCTTTTTTTTTTTTCATTTTGCGGTCAGGATTATATTTAGGAACACTAGACAACTCTAAACGTGACATTAATTCGTTATCTCTATAAGAATAAAGATAAATCACGCCTGTGCTATGTTAACTTGCCATTTTTTTCGTCTAGAGCTACTGACTATGGAATTCAAGAGATTGTGTGATAAGGCCAAAGAAAAAACACACACACCAAGTTTTTCATTCTGTATCATTATCATTCCATATCATTATCATGGTATGTTGGTCAGTGTGGTGGAATTTTCTAATCATGTTTTGTTTCTTTATTTCTTTTCCCTTTCTCTCTCTTCTAAAAGGTCGTTACATAGAGGCGTAGGTTGTTCTTGTTGTTGTTGTCGCTTTTTTTATTCTAGGAGTGTAGAGAGCAAAATTTGAGAAAAATGTGGCAGGCAAAAGTACCCTGATATGCTAGATAAAAGGGTTAGATTATTCCTGTGGGCATATGGTATCTATCAGTCTTCCTACATACCAAGGACGACTCGGCTGTGGAACTCACTTCCCACCAACATATTTCCTCTAGCTCCAAACATGGACAGATTGAAGAATTGTGTTAATTCGTATTTAATTAGTTTGTTGTAAGAAATGATTTTTGTTATTTTGTATATGCATACAGTGTATAAGTTATTTTTATTATGGTTTACAATTTGGTAATCTAGGGCCACCTCTCATCATATTATGATGGTAACATCAGGCCCAAAAAACCAAATAAAAAAAAAGGAAGGAAAATATTGATTGAGTCCCAGTTACTTGAGTCGCATTTACATTTCCCATAATGTTTCGGTGTTGTATCGGAGTTGTACCGCTGTTGTACCGGGACGAGTGGCAATGTGAAGGCGCACAGTGTGCGAATATTCAGTAGGTGAATATTCTTTCGTACCAAAACGGGGGGGGGGGGGGGGGGCTTGAAGAGGGGGATGGTAGATATAGGGGGAAAGGAGTGGTTGAACTCTGGCCCCTTCCTCTGCCATTCACCTCAGGATCCCCCCCCCCCCCCCTCCTCTCCCGAACCACCGTCCGTCCCTGACTGGTGGCTTGTTACAAGAATCCGTTGTCCTGGAAACTATAGTTCCTACCATGTCACTTGTCGAAAAGAGCGAGGAAAAAAGAAAATCAACGATGAAAAGAAAAAAGGAAGAACAATGAAATCCTTAATCATTGAGGAATGAAATGGATTTTTTTTTTGTAACACCTAGTACTTCTTGTACTAATTAGTAAATGTATTTCATTTGTCAAAAGTTCTAAAAAATGTGATTTTTTTTTTAAAGTGTAAGTGTGTGTGTGGGGAGGGGGGAGTTGATACGCGCATGCGCGGCAGGAACCATTTCTGTCATCGATCGTAACGAGGGAGATTGTTTGTGTGGTTTTTTTCCTTCTTCATTGTGTAATCGATCGAAGGCAATAGACGATTATCGAAGACGATATTTCGTAGTAGGCCCTAATCCCTGCCACCCCGCAGAGATCGGATTGCTCGTGACTCAGCAATCTGGGGCGAAGAGAGTGCCTGGATACGTTCTGGGGGGTAGGTGAAGGGATATAGCAACAATGATCGAGAGATTATTAAAAGACAATGCAACCATGACCGTAAATTTGATAGGATAGAGTGGCCTCCTTGGTTTAGGCTTCGGTGACAGGATTTTCCAATAATATCGCTGAATGATAACTTGATCTCCCGCAATCTCGACTTGTTTAGATGACATTTTGATGGAATGCATCTGAAATGTTACGTTTCTCTCTAAAGAGAACATATTCTACTTATTAGGATGGTATCATAATCATTACAACTCGTGAAGTTTGCTTTCGTTCTTTGTTTTTTGTGTTGTTGTTGTTGTTTTGGGGGTGTTTTTTTTTTTTTGGGGGGGGGGGGCAGTGACCCTTGGTCGTGCATGAAAGATGTAAACCACGGCTTAAGCTGAACTGCAGCGCGTAGAGAAAGGGTATACCCGCAATGCGTATTAACGATGAATGAGCTCTTGAATTAAGCGACACAGCTCCAACATTAGCAACAGTAACAAGACCATTAATAGCAATAAATAACGTCGCTACTGGTATCACTATTGCCTGCTGCCGCCACTTCTACTGTTATCAAAACATATACAGTGTATAACTGCTACCATTTCTATACTTTGGATACTTACCGTTACTTATACTACCGCTACTTCTGTTACAACAACAACAGCAACTATTATTATTACTACTAATAATAATACTTTTACTACTACTACTACTACTACTGCTACTATATACTACTATTGCTTCTTCTACTACTGCTACTACTACTGCTACTACTACTAATAATAATAATGATAATGATGATAATGATAACAATAATAATGATACAACTACTAGTACCTTTCTACTAAGAATAGCATATGACTATGAAAATACCATCAACGACAGCAATTACTACAACAACCCGAAGCACTGCAATTATTCATGTACCTTGCCAAACAGAATTGTAACTATGAAGCGGAGATATTATTGTCCCTCTTTCTTCTAAAGATATCATTGGCTGGTCATGAGTTGCTTCTGCACCTATTTTAACGTCCATTTTTTCTAAATATAGTTCTTCCTTTTTTTCAGCAGATTGTCAAGCTCGGTGCCCCTCTCGCTAAATCGGGAAAGTCCGAGCTATGTCATAATGGACCTGGCCCCAAATGTGATTGACACCGGTCAAAAGATTGATGGTCATGACTAAATACAGCAAGGGCACGAGGCACAAGTAAGGGACGATCAGAAAAATGAAAACTTGAAAGTTTGAAATCCTTTTTTTGTTTTAAGGCATAGACATACTCAATAAAGTTAATATCAGTTGATATTTGTTGTAAAGTTGATAAAAATGTATATATATATATATATATATATATATATATATATATATATATATTTATTTATTTATTTTTACTTTTTTAAAATCACGTTTTCAATATTTTCCCGAAAGAATACTTCCCGGCACCCCATCGAAAGCTTCCCTTATCTCTCTCAAGTAGCCTTTAAAAGTTTCTGGGGCTGTAGGAGGAAACGTGAAATTTTCAAGCAGCTGCATCGCTTTTAAAGGACACCATCAAACGCGAACCTCAAAGGTTTGTCCATCGACAAGGTAGCACGGGGAAAGAGACAAAATCACTGGCTTCGAAATGAGGGAACTCTAAAGACAGGGGAAAGGATGGGATGGGGTGGGATGGATGAGGAAAAGGGGAGGTGAAGAAGCAGTGGGGTAGAGGAGATGGGGGAGGGAGGGGAAAGAGGAGCTGCGAAGGGGAGTCAAGAGGAGGGGGAAGGGAAAGGAGGAAATGAGGGGAAAGTAGGGAAGGGGAGAAAAGAGGAAGTTGGGGTACGGGAGGAGAGAGGGGAGAGAAGGGAGGTAAAGTGATTGATGCAGAGAGGGGAACTGTGGGAAGAGGAGGGGAAAGGAAGGGGAGGAAAAAGATGGGGGAGGGTAGGGTAGAAGCGAAAGAGGGGGCATCCATGATAGAGGATTGAAATATGTCATGCATATTTCTGTGTTCGAAGAGGATGCCTCTATTGTTAGATTTGATAAGTTTGATCGTTGACACAATCCCCCCCCCCCCCCCCTCCCCCGTTGCCCTCTGCCATGACGTCGTACGAGTGAGCGCAGGCAACTTCATATTTTATACACTGTTTAGTTCAGTTCGATGTTCTTTAGAGCTAGGCTGGATATTGAACGTGCAGCAAATGAACCAAGAGGGGGTAACGCGGCTTCCTGCACTGCAGGTCGATGACGACCCTATTTTCAACCTAAAGGGCACTCTTTGACGCATTTTCTCAATATACAGGATAACAGGCTCGCTTACAAAATTATTCCTGTTTGCGGAAAGTCCTGTCGTATGTTGTGATGCTAGTACGGACGAACATGTGATTAATTCGGTTAAAATCATGCAGCGATGTTTGACGATTTGCTCGTGGGGAATTTTTATCTTCGACGATTTTTCCTTTCCCGCCTTGTTCCTTTGGGACTGATTTCCCGATGGACGAGGTCTTACCAGGAATAAAGGAGGAATCTACTCACAATCCCGCGCAATATGTCGAAGGAATGACTGCATTTGTCCATCGATGATTCAATGGGGCGGCAGACGAAAAAAAACAACAACAACAACATAAAAAACGACGATCTTGGTCTTCGATGTAAATGTCGAATCATTGTCGATCGCGATGGTGAAGCAGTCTCCCATAATCGATCAGAGGAACTTTTTTTCTCTCTCACTTTTTTTTTTCCTTCGACCGTGATTCCCGACTTCCTCTTTTCGCCTTGCCCGTTAGTCATCGGGAGGCTAGTTGCTGCAAGTTTTGATATCATTAGCTTGCTCTCGGACAGGGTCTTAGTCACCGTGTCGCTTTCTCTAACGCATTCTTCCCTTCGATTTGCGTAATAATGTTATATGTATCACTCTTACCATTAATTTTTCTTCCTGAGCCACGTCTTGCGTATTCATATACGCTACAAACATACCCACAAACACACACGCACACACACAAACACGCATGCTCACACAGTAACTAAATTTGTATGTGTCTCTACCGCTTTCGCTTCAACCTCCTCTTTCAGATGCAAATTTGCCGTTGTATTCTGTTGCTTTGTTGTCGTTGTTGTGTTTGACATTATGCTTTACACTCGTTTCATTCTCGTCAAACGTTGATTCGTGCCGAATAGAGTTTGAAGTTTCATTTATCGAAATTTATCAAAATAGCCTTTATTCAATAAAACAATAAAATTGATCATTTCCTTTCACCTTTATTTTCCGATTTGCCCATTACTTCCTCTTTCCTTTCTTTGTTTCTTTCTTTTTTGTATACATTCCTTTTTCTTTCTTTCTTCTCCTTTTTTGGCTGTTTGTAATATAAACGTTGGACTCCTCATGTAATAACTATGTCGGAGAATCTCGGAGATATCGAAATATCAAGATATATCTGGATATGCTCACCTCCTGCTCAAACTGGATGGTTGGCCAAGAACACTACCAAAGAGGTTTTTCTTTTAAATTATTATGATATTTAAGCATTTCACTGAAATAAAACAGAGCAGTTAATGAAGGCTCCAATATAATAATATATTCTATAGTTTCTGGGAGACATTTTTGAACCTCGCAGAAAAAGAGAGTAGAGGATATTCAAGAACTACTGCATATCCTCGGGGTTTCTTAGTTGTTATTGTTGTTGTTTTCGAAGAACTTCAATGTTGAGCATGACAACATGGTTAGCTGTAAAACACGATATTTTCGCTGCATGAAATTTTCGCGAGTTGCCTCTAACATTCAATGCGTATAGGGTAGACAAGAACTTTCACGTGCACTTTAATTTCGCGAATCTTGGCTCTCGCGAAATTCGCGAAATCAAAATGCACGCGAACATTCCTCGTTTTACAGAGAAGCTAAATAAAAGTCTGACATAACACCCTGAAATCTTCCGCCAGTGAAACTTCTGAGAATATTTGTGCAGCATCTCACCAAAAACTTGTCAGGCACGATCGCCAAACGTTCCGCGTTCCGAGCTGCTTATGTGGTTCTTTACTGATCGCGTGAGGTCATAGACATCGGCGCAGGCGGAGCCTTGAGTGTGTGACTGAAATAATTTCGTCATCGTTGAACCTTTTTTTTTTCTTTCTTGATTTCTTTTTCCGTAAAGGGTGGGTTTGTGCTCTTATACGCATTTTCTTGGAATGTTACGCAAAAGGTCTAATTAAAAACGCACCTTTCTCATCCTGGCTTGGAATTCTCCTATTTCCTCGCTATTCCGAATTATGACCAACTTCCCCCGTTGATAGGCAAAGAGATAGATAGATAGATAGATAGATAGATAGATAGATAGATAGAAATAGATGATATAAACAGAGGGATAAATGGATAGATAGATAGGTAGATAGATAGATAAAAGGATGGATAGATAGATAGATAGGTAGATAAAAAGATAGATAGATAGATAGATAGATAGATAGATAGATAGATAGACAGATAGATAGACAAAAAGATTAGATAGACAGATATGTATGTATATATATATATATATATATATATATATATATATATATATATACATAGACAGATAGATTGATAGATTGATAGAAGGATAAAGACATGACAGGCAGAGAAGATACTGATTACCAAATCCTTATAATTGACAACAAATCTAATGGTAGGTAAAATGCCTTCAAATAGCAGATGGAGAACTTACTGAATTTTGGTTCACACAGGTAAATCATTGGAGAGTGAAATTCGTTAAAGACAGGTATAGAGATATTAAGTCAGAAAATAGATGCATAAAGATCGGATAACCGAATATGAACAATGAAGTCGGAATTTGACGGAGACGAACAAGATATATCAGAGAAAAAAAAGGAATGCAAGTAGGTGAAAGATAATAACATGACAAAAGTGGGGAAGGGTGGTTGTGTACTGAAGGAGATTGCTTAATAGCATCGTCTTCACCATACAGAGGTGACGTCATCAACTAGCGTGTTGTGCTGGCAAGCTTGTCATCGTTTTTCCGGTGCATTTGCGAAGTTTGACACGTCGAAAAAACCGCGGACAGGTGGCGGTATGGGAGCCCGTTTCCTCCAACTTCCTTTCATTTGAACAAGTGGTTTCACCCCTTACCCATTTACCACTTTAACGCTGTACTATTATAGCTATTGCGTGCTAATCCACTGTTTCTTAGTCTGTACCCCCACCCCCTTCTCTCTTTCTGTCTCTCTTTCCCCTCTAGCATGTAGTGTACGGAGAGGGCGGTGCCTGATTCATGTTAATTAAAGAGTTCCAATTGCGCGTCTCTCTGTGACGTCATCGGATAATTCAGTGCATAAAGCTGTGCATGAATAATATTGCATTGTAGTGTCAGATGCAGAGGTGATGCATGACAAGAGAAAGTAACAAGATTTGGACGGTAATTACTGTAGTCGGGGGCGCGTCTGCCTCCAGATCCAAGGGACTCGGGTTCGATTCCCGAGTCTAACTGACTTCCATTTTGTCCCTCGGATAGGACATAATGATTATATGAGTAATGGAGGGTCAGTGTGTGAGAGCGTCACAACTCATGCATGTCATTAAAAAGATCTCCCCTCAAGCAGGGTGCCTAACCCGGTGAAGTGGTCTCGCCTGACATCTACAACTGGACCCCATGAAAGACCAGTTTTGGCAAGTGATGGGCTATCCAGCCATCTGCTCAGATGGAAAAGTGAAACAAATAAAGAAATAATCATAAAGAAAAACAATGTATTTAAATGGGAAATCCAGTCCTAAAATAAGTTAGTCTGATAACAAAGAGTAAAATCTTATGAATTTAGCGGTAAAAATTTGACTAAAATCGGATGAAAAATAAGAAAGTTAAGGATATTTAAAGTTTTGCTTATTCCTGCAAAACAGTTCTTGTACAGTGGATATGAATATGCAAATGATGAGTTGACCATGTTATAACCTCACAATTTTCCATTGATCGTGTACAAGAAATAATGAAAATTCTATGTTTCTGTCATTCAAGTCTAAACATGATATTACTCCTGGTTGAATAACTTCAGAATAGTGATCAGTTAGATGTATCAGGATTTGAGCCCCGGGCATAATTGCGTTTGAATGAAAAACTGGAAATTCCAAAATTTTATGTACAAACAATACGGTAAGTTGTGAGGGAATAACATGCTCACTTTACCACTTGCATAATTGACTGTTGAAGAAATGTTTCCTGAAAAATTAACGAAACTTATTTTTCACCCGATTTCGATGAAAATTTTACCGTTGCACTCGTAATATTTTACTCTTTGTTATATTGTTGTTTTATAAATCAATTATTCAAAGTAAATTAGATTATTGTGATGTTGTATGGAGGAATACAAAGAAATCTCATATTCAAAGACTCCAAATTCTTCAAAATAGATCACTGCGTGCTGTACTAAACGTACAAGCTAGGTTCCCTACTGAATTACTATACACAGCACTACCCATTGATAAACTGGATAAGAGACGAAATAAACATACTCTACATATTATTATGTATAAATTGCACACAAGCTATGTCCGAAATATTTGCTTGATATGTTTCAATTCAAAGTTTTCAGCTATAACGTAAGGAATTCATCGTTAAATTTTGTGTTACCTTTGATTAAGACTTGTTTCAAACATAAAAGTTTGACATATTCTGGATCAATACATTGGAATAAGTTACCATTGGAACTGAAACAAAAACCAACGTTTGTAAGCTTTAAAAATGCACTTGACCGAAACTGTTAATAGACAACTTTCTCAGTTTGTTCTTTTTGCATGCGCTTCTCTCTCTTTATCTCCTCTCTCTCTCTCTCTTTCTATCTGTCTCCCCCCCCCCCTCTCTCTCTCTCTCCTAAACTCTCCTTTGTTTTCGTTTCTTTCATTTTAAACTACGGCGATGTACTTGTATAATAATTGTACATGGTTATCTTTGATTGATCATGTTTGTTTCTGTCGAAATGTGTGCCGCAGTTTTATCACCATGTTTTTCCGTTTTCTATGTTTTTGTTGTTTTATATGTATGAGTTTTGTTTTTTCATATCTGTATATCTATGTTGTATTTTATCCGCACGGACCTGCAGAAGAACAGTCTTCGGACTGAAGTATATGTTGCCGTGCTTAAATAAATGAATGAAATGAAATGAAAGACTAACTTTAATTTGAACTGGATTTCCCCTTTAAGAGAGAGAGAGAGATAACTGGCGGGGAAAGGAACAGAAAGAATCCAGAGAAAGAAGAGAGAGAGGAGAGAAAGGATGGTGAGATGAATTGGAGGAGAAATTAAAAAAGAAAAAATGCCTTGATGAAAAAAAAAGATAACGAGTAACGAGAGAGGAGAAGAAGATATATCTACGCAGGAATGCTTTAATTTGACTTGAGGCGGACGTCCGCCTCAAGTCATTTTTTTTTTCACTATAAAAATATGCTACCCACAATGAGGCAAAGCGTACTTATGGAAAAGAAACAAACTCTGGCACTGATTATCGTATAGTGCGAGAGATTGTTCCTTTCCCACAAGTGCGCGGTGCCTCATTGTGGGTAGCATATAGTGAAAAAAAAAATTAACTTGAGGCGGACGTCCGCCACAAGTCTCATCTCACTGTTATATAGCTAACTAACAGCAATAGGTTTCTGCTCGGAGTCCAAGAAAGTATTGGTTCACAACTTCAGAATAGTGATCAGTTAGATGTATCAGGATTTGAGCCCCGGGCATAATTGCGTTTGAATGAAAAACTGGAAATTCCAAAATTTTATGTACAAACAATACGGTAAGTTGTGAGGGAATAACATGCTCACTTTACCACTTGCATAATTGACTGTTGAAGAAATGTTTCCTGAATAATTAACGAAACTTCCTTATTTTTCACCCGATTTCGATGAAAATTTTACCGTTGCACTCGTAATATTTTACTCTTTGTTATATTGTTGTTTTATAAATCAATTATTCAAAGTAAATTAGATTATTGTGATGTTGTATGGAGGAATATAAAGAAATCTCATATTCAAAGACTCCAAATTCTTCAAAATAGATCACTGCGTGCTGTACTAAACGTACAAGCTAGGTTCCCTACTGAATTACTATACACAGCACTACCCATTGATAAACTGGATAAGAGACGAAATAAACATACTCTACATATCATTATGTATAAATTGCACACAAGCTATGTCCGAAATATTTGCTTGATATGTTTCAATTCAAAGTTTTCAGCTAATACGTAAGGAATTCATCGTTAAATTTTGTGTTACCTTTGATTAAGACTTGTTTCAAACATAAAAGTTTGACATATTCTGGATCAATACATTGGAATAAGTTACCATTGGAACTGAAACAAAAACCAACGTTTGTAAGCTTTAAAAATGCACTTGACCGAAACTGTTAATAGACAACTTTCTCAGTTTTTTCTTTTTGCATGCGCTTCTCTCTCTTTATCTCCTCTCTCTCTCTCTCTCTTTCTATCTGTCTCCCCCCTCTCTCTCTCTCTCTCCTAAACTCTCCTTTGTTTTCGTTTCTTTCATTTTAAACTACGGCGATGTACTTGTATAATAATTGTACATGGTTATCTTTGATTGATCATGTTTGTTTCTGTCGAAATGTGTGCCGCAGTTTTATCACCATGTTTTTCTGTTTTCTATGTTTTTGTTGTTTTATATGTATGAGTTTTGTTTTTTCATATCTGTATATCTATGTTGTATTTTATCCGCACGGACCTGCAGAAGAACAGTCTTCGGACTGAAGTATATGTTGCCGTGCTTAAATAAATGAATGAAATGAAATGAAAGACTAACTTTAATTTGAACTGGATTTCCCCTTTAAGAGAGAGAGAGATAACTGGCGGGGAAAGGAACAGAAAGAATCCAGAGAAAGAAGAGAGAGAGGAGAGAAAGGATGGTGAGATGAATTGGAGGAGAAATTAAAAAAGAAAAAATGCCTTGATGAAAAAAAAAAAAGATAACGAGTAACGAGAGAGGAGAAGAAGATATATCTACGCAGGAATGCTTTAATTTGACTTGAGGCGGACGTCCGCCTCAAGTCATTTTTTTTTTACTATAAAAATATGCTACCCACAATGAGGCAAAGCGTACTTATGGAAAAGAAACAAACTCTGGCACTGATTATCGTATAGTGCGAGAGATTGTTCCTTTCCCACAAGTGCGCGGTGCCTCATTGTGGGTAGCATATAGTGAAAAAAAATTAACTTGAGGCGGACGTCCGCCACAAGTCTCACTCTCATTGTTACATAGCTAAATAACAGCAATAGGTTTCTGCTCGGAGTCCAAGAAAGTATTGGTTCACAACAGTAGTCAAAGTGAAAAAAAAACAATGACTTGAGGAGGACGTCCGCCTCAAGTCTAATTTCTCTCACTATATATGTATACCTTATATATATATATATATATATATAATATGAAATCACAATTAACGTTTATTTTTAATTGCAGCTAGAAACAAAAGAAAAGAAAACAAAAAAATATGTGTAACCATATCAACTCAATTCAATTCATGTATAAAGGATATTTAAAGTTTTGCTTATTCCTGCAAAACAGGTCTTGTACAGTGGATATGAAAATGCAAATGATGAGTTGACCATGTTATAACCTCACAATTTTCCATTGATCGTGTACAAGAAATAATGAAAATTCTATGTTTCTGTCATTCAAGTCTAAACATGATATTACTCCTGGTTGAATAACTTCAGAATAGTGATCAGTTAGATGTATCAGGATTTGAGCCCCGGGCATAATTGCGTTTGAATGAAAAACTGGAAATTCCAAAATTTTATGTACAAACAATACGGTAAGTTGTGAGGGAATAACATGCTCACTTTACCACTTGCATAATTGACTGTTGAAGAAATGTTTCCTGAAAAATTAACGAAACTTCCTTATTTTTCACCCGATTTCGATGAAAATTTTACCGTTGCACTCGTGATATTTTACTCTTTGTTATATTGTTGTTTTATAAATCAATTATTCAAAGTAAATTAGATTATTGTGATGTTGTATGGAGGAATATAAAGAAATCTCATATTCAAAGACTCCAAATTCTTCAAAATAGATCACTGCGTGCTGTACTAAACGTACAAGCTAGGTTCCCTACTGAATTACTATACACAGCACTACCCATTGATAAACTGGATAAGAGACGAAATAAACATACTCTACATATTATTATGTATAAATTGCACACAAGCTATGTCCGAAATATTTGCTTGATATGTTTCAATTCAAAGTTTTCAGCTAATACGTAAGGAATTCATCGTTAAATTTTGTGTTACCTTTGATTAAGACTTGTTTCAAACATAAAAGTTTGACATATTCTGGATCAATACATTGGAATAAGTTACCATTGGAACTGAAACAAAAACCAACGTTTGTAAGCTTTAAAAATGCACTTGACCGAAACTGTTAATAGACAACTTTCTCAGTTTTTTTCTTTTTGCATGCGCTTCTCTCTCTTTATCTCCTCTCTCTCTCTCTCTTTCTATCTGTCTCCCCCCTCTCTCTCTCTCTCTCCTAAACTCTCCTTTGTTTTCGTTTCTTTCATTTTAAACTACGGCGATGTACTTGTATAATAATTGTACATGGTTATCTTTGATTGATCATGTTTGTTTCTGTCGAAATGTGTGCCGCAGTTTTATCACCATGTTTTTCCGTTTTCTATGTTTTTGTTGTTTTATATGTATGAGTTTTGTTTTTTCATATCTGTATATCTATGTTGTATTTTATCCGCACGGACCTGCAGAAGAACAGTCTTCGGACTGAAGTATATGTTGCCGTGCTTAAATAAATGAATGAAATGAAATGAAAGACTAACTTTAATTTGAACTGGATTTCCCCTTTAAGAGAGAGAGAGAGAGATAACTGGCGGGGAAAGGAACAGAAAGAATCCAGAGAAAGAAGAGAGAGAGGAGAGAAAGGATGGTGAGATGAATTGGAGGAGAAATTAAAAAAGAAAAAATGCCTTGATGAAAAAAAAAAGATAACGAGTAACGAGAGAGGAGAAGAAGATATATCTACGCAGGAATGCTTTAATTTGACTTGAGGCGGACGTCCGCCTCAAGTCATTTTTTTTTCACTATAAAAATATGCTACCCATAATGAGGCACCGCGTACTTGTAGGAAAGGAACAAACTCTCGCACTGTTTATCATATAGTGCGAGAGATTGTTCCTTTCCCACAAGTGCGCGGTGCCTCATTGTGGGTAGCATATAGTGAAAAAAAATTAACTTGAGGCGGACGTCCGCCACAAGTCTCACTCTCATTGTTATATAGCTAAATAACAGCAATAGGTTTCTGCTCGGAGTCCAAGAAAGTATTGGTTCACAACAGTAGTCAAAGTGAAAAAAAAACCAATGACTTGAGGAGGACGTCCGCCTCAAGTCTAATTTCTCTCACTATATATGTATACCTTATATATATATATATATAATATGAAATCACAATTAACGTTTATTTTTAATTGCAGCTAGAAACAAAAGAAAAGAAAACAAAAAATATGTATAACCATATCAACTCAATTCAATTCAATTTAATTCAATTCAAATTAATTTTCATTTCCATTAGATAAACAGGGAAAATTATACACAATGCATTAACAGAACATGTTTATAATAACATCAAAATCGTATATTAATAAAATACATGTGGTCATGAGTAACAACATAATTGCATTTTTAAAGATATATACATATGCATAGTACAAGGATGGGAATGGAAATAAAAGGTCCCACTAAAAAGCAAAGTTTGTACGATATGGGATCCTCAGAAATACATAAGATAACGAATAATGACTGAATGAAACTACAAACAGATATATGAAACAAAATCAAAGAAACCAATGTCAACTGAAATAAAATCAAATTGGGATGGAAAGAAAAAAATAGGAAAAAGAAGAACAAAAGGGGAAAAAAGAAAAAAATGAAACTACAACACGCGCCATCGTGGACACAAGCAAACTGGATTCCATGATGTAAGAGTAATGATAAGACACACGCTGGATTGATATTGCGAAGAATTGGGTAAGAACCTGTAAGAATGCAGAAGAGCGGACATATAAAAAGGAGAGAATAGATATCGAACATATCGAAAATAAAACACCGCTAAATATTGCGTTGTATGCAGTATGCGTCCCTGTACTCTCTAAATTCCTTAGATTGAGATTAGATTGAAAATCTCAATCTGATAGATTTAGAAATCAATCTAATTTTTAAGTCTAATTTTGGATTGTCCCTATAACCACAATCTTATAGATTGATTTCCAATCTAAGGAATTTAGAGAGTATCCTTCATACTGGCGCCGCATAGTGAGTACCCGTCAAAGGAAGTACATAAGGGGAATGAAACTCAGATATGTGGATTGAGTGAATGCAGCACTATTTGCAGAACTCATCAGTGAAAATTTTAGGAAAATCGGATAATTCGTTCAAAAGTTATGAATTTTGTAAGTATCGGTGCAGCCAGCGCTGAATGAGAAGACAACTACTGTTTGTGTGGTCATGCAAGAAGAGAGAAAATATAAAGATAATTCAACCAAACTTCTATTTGTTGTTGTTGTTGTTGGAAACTACACGTTCCTTGGTTTCCCCTTGTTTCCCCTGCTTTCTTAAAGAGGTAAGTCAGGCGTTAAAGGGTGTGTACAGTTCTGGTCGAGGTGAGGATTTAGCTTTTAACGTTTCGCGAGATATTCAGAAACCACTCTATGAGATGTCAAAGAGCATGCAATTCTATGGGGTATCAAAAGTTTATTTGATGAAAATCGGTTTTGAAGTGGCCGAGATATCCAAAAACAAGGTGAAACAAAGAGATCCTAATAAAGTTGTGGCCTGTAGTATTTTATTATTATCACTTTTTTGGATATTTCAGCCATTTGAAAACCAATTTTCATCAAAATAAACGTTGAATCCTTCTTAAAATTACATGCTCTTTCATATTTCATAGGAGGTTTCTAATTATCTCACTTAGGAATGTAAAAACATGAATCCCCACCTCAACCATTACTGTACAGCCCCTTTAATATCAATCTAGAAAAGTGAATATAATATGTTGAGTTTTATTCATATTTTCTTTGTATTATTCTTCATACGTGAGTGACGTCACAAACTGTGGTAGTCTTCTCATCCAGCGATCGCTGCACCAAAACTTTAAAAATTCAAACTTTTTTGAACGGATTTCCGATTTTCCTCAAACTTTCACTGATGTGTTTTACATATATTGCTGCATTCACTAAATCCACATATATATATTTGGGTTTTATTCCCCTTTAATGTTACTCTGCGCTCTCCGTGCATTTACATAGTAACGTTTTCATAATGGGAAAACATAATAAGATACTCCCCTATCTTTGTGATCGCTTTTTAATAGCCATTTGCTTACTATTATTTTCTTGACACATCCAAATGATGTGATACTATAGTATCATGTTCCTAATGTGTAGGAAAATATCCGAGTATACTTTAATTCAAATTGTATAATTACATTCGTGAAGAGGCTCAAAACGGCAATGACGTTATTCATGACGATAACCATGATAACAGCGGCAGTATAACAGAAACAGTAATGTTCAAGATAAAAACGCCCATTGTGTACCGTAGTTTCAAAGCAACAGGTTTAATGTGTGTGTGAGTGTGTGTGTGTGTGTGTGTGTGTGTGTGTGTGTGTGTGTGTGTGTGTGTGTGTGTGTGAGTGTGTGTGTGTGTGTGTGTGTGTGTCTGTGTGTGTTTGCGTTGATATTTTATTTGAAACACTCCGAACAAAGAAAACAAGCACGCCAAAGAGAGAAAAAAAAAAAACGGGGAGGGGGCGGGGGAGAGAAATGACTGATTATTGAACTTCGCAGTTACGTAACAGCTCCCTGACAATGCCATGGTACAGGAATGAACAGTGTTATCTTATAATGCGATCATGCTTTATGCTTCTATACCCGTCAGACACGGGCTTTTTATCCTTTTTGCGTGTATTTTCAATTTGTCATACCTATTATCCATTTACTTATGTTGCGTGCTGACTTTCATTACGGTGACGATAGTAAATGGCACCCATATGGGTCAGCAGATGTGTTGGGGCGTGGGGACCCTTTTCTGACTCCCGCGGCGGGCCTCCGGACCGCGCACGGGGATGCACGATTGGTATGATGCTGCTACCGAGTAGCTTACAACTGGCCCTATACGAACCAACGTTATGGAAACCCATTCTGTCCCGTACGGTTTTTAGTAGATATTTTGCCCCGTTTATGGGCGCCTAGGAGCTGAGAATTGATAACCTGCTGCGTGTTATTGCACAGCCGCCGGATACGCTGGCGGAGCACTCACTGCGTTTAACTGTGTAAAAATGAGTATACCTGCTCTGTGCGGAACTCGCAGAGTTTTCAGTGGAAAGAACGTAGCCACGCCCAAGATTCCGCAGAAAGCCCGTAAACAGTCCGCGATGCTTGCGGCGACAGCATTGTAAAAGTGTGATTGCATTTACGGACTCACTGCTGGTGAAATAATATCGCTCCGACTCTTTTATCTACGGTCCCCTAATGACCATTAATTTTCATGTGACCGTAGTGAAATACATCATGTGGAACAGACCATTCGATCGCCATGTGTCAATTGAATATTGTAGCCAACGCATGAAGGCTTTTGGCACGGATGAAGAAATGTATTTTGAAGTTGGACAAGTTTCATCACTTTCGTGGTTTTTTTTTTTTTTTTTGGGGGGGGGGGAGGGGAGGGGTGGGGGAGATAGAGAGGGTATAATTAGAGGCTAGAGAAGGGGTGATGTGAGCCAGCAAGTGCTTAATCCATGGCTCAGCAGACAAACAACTTATATTTAGGAACAAGTTTGCAAAAACGTGATGACTGTGTTGGCAGAAACTTTCGATATTGTAAGGTGACTGTGAAAAAAAAAGGCGCCTCAAACTTTTGCAGCTTGAAAAGCGTTGTCAGCAATATATATCTGGCAATGTCGTCCATGTTTAGATATGTACGTGTGATACGATAACCCATGAGGAGATACGTGTGAAATTGCTTATCAGTTTGAGTGTATTATAGCGGTTATCTGCAGTGGTGAAGACAACTTGAGGGAAGCAGAGTACCACGTGATCACATGTATCTATTCAAATCGCAAACTGTGTAGCGAAAGGAAACGTTTCCCGACTTCCTAGACGGAGAAGCGTGGTGGGATTTTACAAGAGAGGTACCAGAAATTGATAAAAAGAAGAATCTGATGGCCCTGCTATATGATATAAAGCAAAGGACAGAAATAGGTGGAGATGTATACTCCATAATAAAATGTGTGTGTGTGTGTGTGTGCGCGCGCAGTGTGTGAAAATGTATTGAATTAAGTTTTCGCGGCGATATTACGTCTGACATGTGAACTTATTCAGTTTAGTTAGAATCGTTTTGAACTCTGTGTATGGAATCTACTTTTTCTCTTCTTTTTTCTTTTCCTCGTAAGGGGGAGGGGTCATTTTGGCCATAATCAGATAACTGTCACAAGCAACTGTACCAGTTTACCAGTAGCCAAATATATAATAAATTTATACAGTTTATATCATATGTCACATTTGAAATTCGTTATAAATTGTTATGGTTGAAATTTGCAAGATCAAGTACACTATACTATTATGAAGTATAAGCCCTCTATAGCACACACAGAGACACACACACAAAAACACACACACGTACACACACACGCACACACGTCACAAAAATACTCACACACTCACACACGCAAAATACACACAGGGCGATATGATTTTAGCACTCAAGGAGTAAACCGGACGCCACCAATTTGGAATTTGGAACTCTTTTTGATATACATGTAACACGTTGCAAGCGTACAAAGGGTATCGGAGGCGGATAAGCTGGAGTACGAACGCCGTAATACCCGTGCAGTTGGCGGACGATAGCTGTACAGGTTGAACGTGAATTGTGGCAAGAGCACCCAAATTCGAAACTGAAACTTGTGGGGTTATTTTGACCATAAAATATCAATGCATAGAATCAAAGTGTGAGGGAAGGAGAGAGTGAGTTAGAGAGGGAGAGGTGAATGGCGGAGCCGGAACCTACTGCTCTCATGAAGACAGTGATGGGAATGATGTATGAATGGAAGGACGTCAGAAGACGGAACGGGAAGATGGGAAGGTGAAGCGGGGAAGGTCGACGGGGAGCTGCCCCATGAGTGTGAGGGGACATCCCTCGGTCGACTCCGTGACTGTGATCCTTCCCATCACAGGGAAGCACCGAGATGTTGAAAAAAAAAAAAAAGTCCATGGTTACATAAACAAAATGGATGAGCCAATGTATCGGTCGATCATTGTGAGTGTAGAAACAATAGGAGAAAAATTCATATTTCAGTAGGTCAATATGCCATCATTAATGTATTCATAGGAAAACCAGCAGATGAATGTCCTATTAATGACGTCATCAGTACGTCAATCAGTCAATCGGTCAACTAGTTAATTAGTGTAACTATGTCTTTTAATTATCTCTCTGCCATTCAAACAATCTTTTCTTTTTTTTTTGTAAATCGACTTCCTCAAAAGCATTTACAGAATGTTTATAAGTATACAGAAGACTTTGTGACGCTTCGTTTTGCCAAAAACAGGACACTTTGTACATTAAACTGTATAGGGATATCATTCAAATGGCAAGGTAGACTTCAGAGTCAGAAACGTGGCTTGTGTCGCTACACCTTGGCTGAAATACCACGGGGAGGCCTGATGATGCAAAGCAGTCAAGAAAATTATAGCCGAAGCTGGAGGCGACACAGTCAAGGGTCGGTGGATCAAGACTCAAGTAGTGTCACCAGGAGGAACAGGGTTCGAATCCCTGAATAGAGCCTGTACTATAATAGCTGCACACATCGTCCACGATACGAACTCAGCTATATAAATGGGCACCTGGAGATGTTGGGATGATAGCAATGACAGTGCCTCTGGGCCTTTCGTGCTTACAAACACACACACACACACACACACACACACACATACACACACACACACACACATACACACGCATACACACACACACACACACACACGCACACACACACACATACACACACACGCATACACACGTGCATATGTATGTATGAAGAGTTTGATATCAAAACGAGTTAAGCGCCATTTTTGAACATTCTAAAGCAAGTACATCATCAGATAGAGCAAAACAAAAGTTTTTCAGTGATACCTCACTAAAGAAGGAATATTCTTGAAATTATGATGGCATATTTCCCATATCATTTTCTTATTATTTTAATTGCTTTGGAGCAGTTTAATCGCAAATATCTCAAGTTAACAAGAATGGAGCTATATCGTTTTGTAATAAAACTGCACACATGTTATGTGTGTATGTATGTATGTATATACAGGTGTATGTGTGTGTGTATGCATGTGTGTAATATGTATATATATGTACCTATCTATCTATCTATCTATCTATCTATGTGCATCTATCCATCTACATCTAAGATACCCATTACATGCATAAACTTATATCACGACAAGTCAAATGTCGCATCTACACCGCGAAGATACAAGTGTCATAATTATTCTATTCAACGAATTACATCCTCTTCATCGTGTGTGCAGCTGGGATGTCCCTCCGACGACGTCGTCTTTTAGCAGAAATATAAAGAAATTATAACGCTCATATTTCCTTTTCCTCTTCTCAGTTGGTTATCATATGGATACCAATCAGGTACTGATCTTTCTTTAAAAGTACCATCTATTTCGCACGAAGGTGAGGTTTCACCAAATGATTTATGTATAAAATTTCACCTTTCAGTAAGAATTTAGTAAGGATTTTGAATTTTCAGTGGGAAAAGAAGATTGGAAATGGGTCTGAATGTATATTGGCAGAGTACATTCACTGGCCGACGGAGCCGTGAGTGTATGGAGTTGTTTTTGCGTCATATGATACGGACCATATTATAAAGATAAGAGGAAGAAACAGTATTAAGAGTCTTTCGTGTTGGTTAAGTTATTTGAGTAATACTTTCAGTCCCACACCTTATCCACGGCAATTACCTGTGTATCTTTGTGAGCACGTGAGCTCTTTTATCAGTGATAAATCCGTGTCATCAAAGCACCAGGGGTGATGGAAATTTTTTTACAACACTCTTGTTGTCGCGGATGTGATTAATCAAGAATTCCCACATCCTGATGTAAAGAAAAGAACTCCCCTGTACAACTCTAAACCGTGAAACAAGGTGCTAACCCTGGATGAGTCCTCACTTTTCTCTACCCGACTCAGTACAATTCGTTGCGCGTGATCTTGTGTAGTGTGGAATCACATCTAATCAAGACGGATGCCGATTTCTATTGGCAAACATCTGATGATATTATTCAGCCACATTCTCTTCATGATTTCATGAATCATGGAAAAGAATATCAATTTTCAATGTACTGCAGAAATCTTGTTCAAATTTCTTTCCAGCATGAAGCCTTTTTTCTTCATTTCATAAGTTGACTTAAGTGAATACAAGTAAAAATAAACAAAAGAAGCTCCATTATTTAAATCAGACACGATACCGATGTTGGAGAATGATGACATTCAAACATTTTGATAGCTTTAACGTTGGTCATCACAATCGCACCGATCCGTGTGTCGCGAAAGCATTTGAAATGGTGAAATTCCATATCTTTTTTTATTTACAGCACGAATTTATTGACACACAATTATATTGTTCACTTTGTCTTATCTTACTTAGTTCATTCATTCTCTTCGCACACGGAGGGAATTTCTCCTTTGATATCTAATCTACGTTGTTGAAGACTAAGAACGATAAAGCCGAAACGCATTTTTGAGATGATCGAGGTAAGGACTTCGAAAGGAGCGATGCGAAATCAAGTACAATTTCTGAAAACTACGTTCGGTTGTTAGAATGCATTTCAAGAAAAATATGCGAACACGGATGTGGTTTTTGTGTCAGAATGTTTTTGCTTTCTTTTGAACGACATTCCCTTTTCAGTCATAATTAGGATACGCTAGCCAATGCGCAGCCTCCTTTCTGTTTCTTTTCAACATAAACAGATATTCCGAGATGTGTGTACATGTATGTACACACGCACACACACACACACGCACACACACGTAATACATACATATATATATATATATGTGTGTGTGTGTGTGTGTGTTTGTGTGTGTGTTTCTGAGTCTGTGTCTGTTTGTATCCCAATACTGCACTTAAACCAACAGAAGAGAAACCATCAAAATCGTATAAGTATCAGTCAAGCTCAACGACGGTAAGGAATTAAAAGAAGAGACAAAAAATGTGGGGAGGGGAATAAATGCTAATTGTTTTAAAAAGATGAATATCAATAAAACTAGGAGATAAAAGACGAACTATCATCAAAGCTACTCAAACGATCCATTTATTTAACTACAGTTTCTATTTAATTTCGGCCGTCAATGGACTTCTGCCGAAATTTCGCAAAATAAAGCTTTTTCTCTCGAAAATATCACTCAGCGAAGATCAATCTTGAAATGCGCATGCGCACACATCTATGAAAAAAAGAGGGGGGGGGGGGGCTAAGTTCACGCACCTACACATGCGCACATGATTGTAAGCCCTGGGTGCCACCACCTGAAAGTTCTTATGATCTGAAGTGATAAGTTAGGTGGCGCCTGTTTCGAGTGCGCAGACGTAAAGGTTTCCATAGTCACTTCTCACATGGACACAAGATCATAGACCAAAAACCAAAACTGCAATACATCAATTCATAGACACTATTCTAGTTTCAATACCGCAGACTCTTTTATGTTTCGATAGACAGGGGAGAACTTTGCAATACACCTGTTTCGATTTCATATTGTAGCAAGTATTGACTTTCAAATTTACAGACTCCCAGGGTTCACACTTCTGATTTTTCTTTTCCATTTGTTTTGTTTTCTTGCTTCCGCTTTAAATTATAAAGCAAGTTGCTTTTGAATGGGTTCACCAGTTTCATGCATATAATGAGAATTACATAGCAGAGGGCATTAACTCGTGCCTTCACGTGGTGGATCCTACCCTCGGTTTAATGTTGATTGGTCCAGCCATCAAATTGAATGTAAAGTCTATGATTCGAAAACAAAGACCCACAGCATGCGACCTAATAAACCAGTTACCACAGGTTAATAACTGATCTTCCGACATACCTCGCATCAAGAGCAGTTTCACTTCGATTGTCTCATTTACGTTTTTTCTCTCTTTTTTTTTTATTGGTTACGGCTACTTTTGACTCATTGTTCTTTTTATACAAATAGAACTAAAAATGTCTTGGGACCACTCCAACTTTCCACCAAAATATCATACGATGATATCTTGTTGTTTACAAGTTTATAGAATGTTCAAGATTTGTAGTTGTAACTGCTAGTAAGAATGGTGTAAGTGTGTGTGTGTGTGGGGGGGGGGGGGGTAGGAGTCCAATGAAATCATTGCCTTGTGTTGGTGTGAACATCTTCACCTCTCTTGACAAGCATATATTATGTAACTTTAAAAGCGTGTAAATTAAATCAGATTTTATTTACACTCTTTTATATCATACTATCCGGATGAATCAAAATCTACATCTCGATATATTTTCAACTTTAACATTACATAACTTTCTGTTTGGTCCAAGTTGAATGAAACTCTCACCGTCTTACGTGTTTTCTTTGACCCAATCCACAAAGGCACATTTTGATAATTGGGAGGATTTTCATTCTAAAGGGCATATTTAGTAAAGTACATGTTCAAATAAATAGCAATGAATTAGAATAAAGAAATAAGAAAATAAAGGGAACTTTGAAGTTGCGCATGTTTTCACCGCATGATTAGGAGCGGAAAGAAAATTTGGCCCATTATGAATAATTATGGTGCAATTGCGCTCCGTTTTATTCTTATGTTTGATTCAAAATTTAAGTAAAAACAGAAGTTGCACCAAAATCGGACCTATAATAGAATAATAAAGTTTTGGAACTTCAGTGTTTCACATGCTTTTACACACACACACACCCACACACACACATGTACGCACACACACGCACACGCGCACACACAGTCATTTTTCTTATGTTTCATCCAATTATTTGGCAACTACAATACCATCCCGTTAAAATTATTGTTGTTAGACTATTTCGCGACGAGAATTTGATGCGTTACATAATAACTCATTCTTATTGATTTTATGGTGCATCAAAAGAAATTTAGCCGAGAACCAAGTAATGGCCAATCGGGGCTCCATACTAACCGGAGACATCTCGACTTCACAGTAATTACGCATGTCATTGCCGTTGAGATCACATGCGAAACTCTGATATGATTTGAGTTCAGATTTTAAGGAATTTTCTACTTTTCTGTTCATCTAATATCAGTCTTTTCATCAAAACCAGCGTGAAAATGGTGTGAAATTGCACTTTAATCTACGATGAGACAAACATTCTTTCCACACCATTTAAAAATCACAGATGAGAACCTCTTCTTCGAACAAGTGCTCTCGAATGCACCAAATTTGTCTACACAGGGAATATTTACGATATAAAATAGGTATTACAGGTTATGCATGTGCATCACATGAATTTCAGCATCCTGAAAACGTCATAAAAGTTGGGAAGAAAGACACCACCACCACCAACAACAACAACAGCAACAAGGAGATCCGTTTTGGTAGGTTTTCCTTTTGAAGACTCCCTTGCACATGTTGCACGTAGGGAAAGTATAGGAATATAAGGCGGATACAATCCGCATATGTCACTCTTTGCTGTCTTCATGTTGTCGTTAGTGCCAAGGAAAATAGTGCGATTATTTCAACTCCTATATAGATTTAAATCTTTACTTTTTAGTCTTCTTTTGTATGTTAAGGATGAGACTATGCGAAGGGGGAGGGATGAGAAGTCTTGAAACAACATTCACATGTGCCACCATGAATTTTACGCCCCTCTTGGAATCATATCGGGGACCCTTTGCGCCTTAATCAAATAACATTCAGAGGTATTGTATCTGATAGGGAGTCGAACCGGAGACCCTCCGTGCGTGGATCAGAAACACCAATCCACTGAGCCGATCTATACCTTCCTGAATGTGTTTCAGCGATACCCAGGTAATAAAGGAACGTGTTGGATGTGGCAAGCAAACGACTGATTGTCCTTCGAACAGAATCTTCGCGGTTCAGGATTTGCGGAGATAACAGCCGGCTATACTTGGGGTGCATCCAATACGGTTTCATGCCCGTAAACATTTCTTATCCAATCATGTTCTTCCACCTCCCCCCCCCCCCCTTCATTCTCTCTCTTTCTATCTCTTTCATGGGAAAATGCATGAGACATCGACCATTCAAGAAATCCTTTGAGATGCGAAAACGTTTGCATTAATTCGGTCCGTAAACGTTTTTGGAAAAATGCTTCTCAAAGCCAATATTCTCTGCTTTCTTTCCAAAAAATTTAAAAGTAGTGAAGTGATGTAAATATCAAGATTATGTAATAACTATTTAATTATGTATGTAGATAATGTAGGTAATGATATTGCTGAAACTCGTTCCTACGGCCGCTGTCCTATAATGCGGTCCACGAGATCCGACTTAAATCTGTACCCCCCCCCCTTGTCCCCGCTTTTTTGTTCAAAGCCATCCGCTGTTAAAGTTAGGTTTTATCAAATCATATCGTTCTTCCTACCAAAGTACCACAGTCCGTGCCAACATACTCCAACAATAAAGTTTATGATATTTAACATCCTGATAACTTGTGGTCGGATCTAGCCAATTTGGACTATACTTATCCCCCTTTTTTCATATTTTCTAACTAACCTTTTCTAACCAGTCTTTGTTTTTTTCGTATTTTGGTTTTGCGTATTTAGAAAGAGTGTGACACAAGTGATTACATCGTACGCATGTCAGCTGCTGAACAAGCCTTTGTCAACACAAACTCATCACGAGTCAAACAGATAATGTGACAGCATAGAGCTAAGGATATCAGCACGGTTGTATCAATACAAATATCAACCAATCAATCAATCAATCAATCAATCAATCAATCAATCAGTCAATCAATCAATCAGTCAATCAATCAGTCGATCAATCAATCCATCAATCAGTCAGTCAATCAATCAATCAATCAGACATCAAACAGTCAGTCAATCAGTCAATCAATCAATCAGTCAATCAATCAGTCAGTTAATCAATACATCAATCAATCAATCAATCAGTTAGTCAATCAATCAATCAATCAGACAATCAATCAGTCAGTCAGTCAATCCATCAATCAGTCAATCAATCAGTCAATCAATTTCTGAATGTTGTCCGTAAAGACAGATATTTTCATAGTATCATTCACCGTTCAACTTCTGCTTTGTGTGTTCTCCGCTAAACTACATCGTTTATAAGTTAAGCCCTTTATCCACCAAAGCATGACCTGGTTAGTGAATAGACCCGGACGAAGAAAGTGAGTCCTGAATACTGATCTAAAACAAAGATACAAAATCAATGCCCTTCTTAATCATTTGATATCATTGCTTATCACAAACGATGAAATTGAGCATGTTCAGAGAAGGCACATTACGGAAATAGTTAAGTTCGACATGTCTGTCTGGTCTGTATAAGTATATTTCGTTCATGCAAATTGCGTTAGGAACTTAAAAAAACACAACAACAACTGGTTTTATTCATCTCTACCTCGACAACAGAAGGTAGAAGACGAAAACACATATTCTATAACTAGCTTGATCGTCACACGTAATTCGACAGCAGCGGTTGGTACTCACTGGGGAGTGACTAGTTTGCGCATTAACAGGTGAGCGCGTTCCAAAGAATCGTATTCGTCGGGGGGCTTGTCTACGTAGCAGAGAATTCCACCAATCAGCTGCAATCTTTCTTTCTTTCTTTTTTTCTTACAGTGCCCACACATGTGCGTGTGTCCTGTGTGTGTGCGTGCTTGTGTGTGTATGTGTTTCTGTCTCTGGCTCCTCTGTCTGTCTGTCTGTCTGTCTCTCCACTCTCTGGGTATTATTCCTGGTCTTTTTGCCCCTTTCTCTCCCTACTCTCGCTGTTTTCTTTTAATTCTTTTTATCACTTTCTCTCAACTTCCAATCCCGTTGTGGAGCTCATCAGTCTATAATAGTAATTAGTAATTAACAAGTTAGACCGTAAGTGACCTCCAACTGTATTTTATTTTCACTTTGTTTGCATTTTGCGAAATGAATTAAACAGCCATGACTTCTTGAGAATCTTCGTGTATCATTGCGGAGTAGATTCTGCTCCGAAAAATGTATTAATAGACATTGCCATGCACGGGGGTGAGCTCAATCGTTTACAGTGTAGCTCGTATACTAATAGACGTATGTAGATTAAAATATCATACGCGGAAAATACAGTCGAGCTTAGATACTGTCTGTTCTGTGCACAGTGCCTGCATGGATGGAGATGAAGTTACCATGGTAATGGTTGCTATGTGTTGGTTGATGTAAGGTTCCTCTCTTTTGATCATTTGGTTTTATTCTCTTCCACTCTCTCTTTCAACTCATGTCTTAATTTCTTAACAGGAGGGACTTCGGGCGAATATTCGTGTCTCGATTTCGGCTGCGTTGTGAAAACACCTTGTAAGCCATGTATTGTACATTATCATGTGACCACGTATCTTTATAGTTTAATATCCCTTTTATTTGAAGACGAAAAAAACCCAAGATAATTAAGAGAAAGCTGTGCTGGTGTTAACAGAGACCACATGAGCAAAGTCTATCGAAGGCGTCATCATCTTTAATTATTTCAGTTATCGTTGTGATCTATATCATTATAGTATTCGCAAAGAAAAAATATAATCAGTAAAATCGGCTGACATGTATCTAATTTCACATTAATGTTTGTCTCAGCTAAAAATGTATGAATGGGTTTAAAAAAAAAACCCACAATAAAGCTCTTTTTTTTAGGCCTTCTTTGTGCAAGTGAAATTTACGTCAGTAAAATGACAAGTGCACAAGGTGCGTAAAGAGCGTTCACTTGAGTCAACAACACCTCTTGAGTATAAGCGTGATGTGTGATGATATACCAATAACATAAGTCACAGGCCAAATTTCGTCCCACGGGTTTCCTTCTCATTATTTCCAGGTAGAGAACTTGCGTGGCAGAAAAAGCGAAGCACTTGAGACGAAAAAACAAACACGTCTTCGTAACCCAAGAGGATAAAAAAAACAAAAACAAAAACACTATCAAACTACTTTAAGATAGCTAAAGGGTAAAACTTCAAATCACTGCTCTTAGAATGACAGCTATGGATTTTTCCTTATTTCAGTAAAGTCAGCGACATCAATTTGATCAATATTTCTGATCGCGCACTCCCGATGGAGAACTATATACAACGAAAGAAATAGAGAACACTAAAGGCGAATTAAATTGAAGTAAAACTCAAAACGCTTTAAGTATAAGGATAGCGATCAGAGATGCGAAGGTTGAGCAGCCACGGATCGCCAGTGGGATGGTCAAAGTACAGGTCATCGTGTAGATGGACAGATAACTCTCCGGCGAAATGCCCTCGCAGATTAACGTCAGACCTGCCAGAGACATGAACCTGAAATACAGACCTGACTGTCTTTCTATGCTCATGCCAAAAACGCCCCAAAACTCCCAAAAGTCGCATACGTTGATGAACAGTCTTTTCCTCGTTTCTCTTCCTTTTCATTTCGTCTTGTCAAGGCTACCTTTTGAAGTGATGTATTGAACTTGGTATGATAATCATGGTAATATACTCGGTGTTAAATTTGCGTCAAGAATATCAGAGCTGCTATAAACATACAGAAGATAAAGGGTCAGCGAATGGCAAGGAGGGGTAAGACCCAAACTACTCTGCGATGACCACAGATGATGACCCATGTGCACATGTACACTGACGCTATAAAACCCTCGCTCATTTCCCACGAAGAGTAAGTTTTGAATTGAACAGGATAAAAAATATATAAAAATGGGATAGATGAGAAATGTGGTCACATTGACCAGAACATGAAATCGCAAGTACTGAAACTGCTTATTCTGTTTCTGTGACCAGAGGTGTTTGTTTTAATATTTGTTTATTTGTCTGTCTGTCAAAGACCGCAGTGGCATACTCTTCCACAAAGTATATCGTGTTGCATCAACGCTGAAACTCGCCATATCATCATACCTTACAGCATGGCGATACACTTTCAACGAAAATAGCGCACCGTTCGAAGCCACAGACTGTCCCAGGCAGAATAATCTTTATTAATAGTAATAATATTTTTTTCACTATGTGTGGATATTATAAGAATGACCACATACTATATCTACCGCAATTGTAATTTTATACATCATTGACTCAAACCAAAATCAAACCATGTCGATATTGCCATTCTAAAGTATGGATCTGATTACCCTTGCGATGTTAAATCGTTTCATAAACCAGAAAATTTAATGAAAGAACACGCGACAATTCTTCTTTTTTTTTGTGGTCATACTAATTTCAAACTAGCGATATACTCCGGCCAATTCTCAGAAAGGGAGCTTTTGCTGAATGTTCTTGTCCTCCTATCGGTTTTGTTTGTGCACAACTGTCTTGTTTGTTTGTTTGTTTGTTTTTTTTTGCTCTTATGCATTTCATCAAATTAGTTAGACTTTTCGTGGAATGTACGAAATTCGTGCGTACGTCTGACGAATGTTAGCTCCATTTGACGTCAGCATGGGGATAAAAAATAAGAGAAAAGCTCTAAAAAGAGGCCTAGGTGACGTCGGGAAAATCTTGTACTATGGGTGAAACAATATGAGTAAATGAGAGAAGTATGTTAAACAAAAACCATCTCACATCGAAATCAATTTTCCAGGGTATGATATGATAAAGTCACCCTATTGTTCTGCGGGGATGATGGTGGGGGGGGGGGGGGGGGTATGGGAATGGAGGACATAAACTGATTGTCATGAAGAGAATAATTACAAAACAAACAACAACTGGGAGCAACTGACTGACGACATCAAAACTGAACATCGATCAGTTGTCTCTTGCCTCGGTAATGCGATCACACAAACATGACATCTGTTCTCCTCAGATAATGTCACATCAGCCAAACATTCAGAGAGGGATTGGGGGGATGGGGGGGGGGGGTTATGGGGTCGTCCCCTCACGTTCATGGAGCATGGGGCGAGGTTTAGGTTTACTCATTTCAGTTTGGACACCACATAGCATGCAGGCTCATACATCTCACATATCCTGTCATATATAATAGCGAACTCGTCATTGCCTGCTAGGTACGTGTTCTGCCCGTCGATGGGACCAAGAATGAGTCGCAATATCGTGTATGAGTTGATTAACAACGCGACAATAACATGGCCACAATGACGTGGTGGTCCTTCATAAACTCTGCAAACAATGACTGAAATGAACATTTCCAGATTAGGGGGGGGGGGGGGGATATGGTTTCTTCAGAGATAGGCCTATACCAGGCCTTTCAAACAAACAGCTGATGACAAAGACATAGTCACTATACTGACTAGCATCGCTCCTTAAACACCTGAAATGACTCGTACAAGCTTGAGAGAGAGAGTGTAAACGTAAAATGGAACAACCACTCTTAAACCAACCTGTGTTCTTAATTAAAGTTGTTGAAGATTAGGCGGAGGAGAGGATGCGTCAGGCCCTGGAAGACCGCAGACTCTTGTCGCGGACTGCAGGAAGACGTAAAAACGCTGAAGGGTAAAGTTGTATAGCCACCACAAGCAATGGGGGATTAGTCAAAATGCTCAGGGAACTGCCTAGAGATATCGTCAATCCTTCTGAATGATCTTTAAAATGAAGTGGCCGATAAGCTTGTGTCTATCGGTCTACATCAAACGTCAGCTACAGTTAATTTGCATCCTTTCCATTTTAATGAATGTGTCAACCAGGTTTGTACGCCAACATGTGATATATATATGCCTATCCATATACATAATGACTAACTGAATACCTTTGAGATTCTGCTAATTTCGAATGACATGATGAAATGAAAATATGCATTAGTTGTTTATTAAATCCAACAAATCTCGTTGCATCCTCTCGTGAATACCTCAATATTGTCATTGTTATTTATCTCATAGGATCTAGTGTTAGAAACAGTAATGAAAGCGACAGAAGGAGAAGTCGTAAAGGTAGAGGAATAGAAGAGAAGAAAGAAAAAGGGAGAAAAACATGGAGATGAAACACAAATATATCTATGTAAAGAGATAGATAGACAAATAGATAGATAGACAAATAGATAGATAGATAGATAGATAGATAGATAGATAGATAGATGGATAGATAAATAAATAGATAGATAGATAGATAGATAGATAGATTAATTGATAGACAAATAGATAGATAAATAGACAGAGAGAGAAAGAGAGAGGGAGGGAGAGAGAAAGAGAGAGAAAGAGAGAGAGAGAGAGAGAGAGAGAGGGAGAGAGAGAGACAGGGAGAGTTGTTCTGAAGACAAGCCAAAACTGGTTATTTCTACAATCATGATTTACACCTTCGAACAAAATATGAAAACTTTTCTAAACTTTTGCAAGTCCTCTTTTTTTCTACTCTTTCCCAACTTCTCAAAATGTTAAAAACAGCAACAAATATACAAACAAAATTTTAAAGGAAAACAAAGTAACAACAAAAGCAACTGTCAGAACCAGATTAGTAATCGATTAGTACTACGAGCTTACCTCTGGAGTAAAGTTTGCTTTTATTCTGTCACTTCTCATGACTGATTTTGATTTTTGATTTGTTTGACAGTTTGATCCGCATTTTCTCAAAGAACAGTAACAAATGATTAACTGCAAAATGCACAAACATAATGCATGATACATATAACGTGAAGGCGTTAATGTTGTAGCTTTTGTTGTTGTTGTTGTTGCTGCTGTTGAAAACATGCACGAGATCATTTAATCACTGCAACTGAAAGATAATGGGTAGCCGTCATAAACGTAGCTCCACTCAGATGGTGGCCTCACCAAGAAAGACAGTAAAGATATGATTGAATATCTATTAACCAGACTATCATAATCACGAGCATATTTCTGAAAGAAATTGTGAGGAAGTTGGACAACAAATAGTTTTTATTGAAGATTTCGAGGGATTAACAAAAAAAATGAAACAAAACAAACAAAAACAAATCAGTTGAATGTTGGTATTGGACGGGCCGTTATCAATTACCGAGTGTGCGCACGAGAAGTCAAATCTTGCGCTTCGCGTAGTCGTCATAAACATTATTGGCAGGAAATCAAAATTCTACATTTTCTGCTCCAGTCTGTCATTGTGAAGATAAGATTGCACAAAGTCAGACTGTTTCCTGCAATCAACGTCTTTTTTCTCCTTTACCATAAACTTTTCTTCTTCTTCTTTTTTTTCACTCACTCTCTGTCTCTCTCTCTTCTTTTTTCCCTTTTGCCATCATTTCAACTGCTATCTATCTTTACGTTAAAGGCAATATTTTGAGACACCGGGGGATAATTTGTCCATACACATTCTATTGACAGTCATCAATATTTTGGATTCGTTTCGCACCTATCCAAACGACGTAATCGGTTAATTTTTCCTTTTTACTTTAAAGGGTGTGTATATTACAGTTCTGGTCGAGGTCAGGATTTAGCTTTTAACGGTTTGCAAGATATTCAGAAACCACTCTATGAGATGTCAAAGAGCATGCAATTCTAAGGGGTATCAAAAGTTTGTTTGATGAAAATCGCTTTTGAAATGGCTGAGATACCCAAAACAAGGTGAAACAAAGAGGTCCTAATAAAAGGCATGGCCTGTAGTCTTTTATTATTATCACTTTTTGGGATATCTCAGCCATTTGGAAACCAATTTTCATCAAATAAACGTTGAATCCTTCTTAAACTTACATGCTCTTTCATAATTTATAAAAGGCTTCTCATCATCTCACTTAGGAATGTTCAAAACATTAATCCCCACCTAAACCAGTACTCATCAGTCTCTTTAAAAGGAAACAGAAAGAAAAAAAAAGAAAAAAAAACAAGCGGAAAAAGACCTAATGCTAAGACAAAACAAACAAACATGATGTGCAAGAATGAATACGAAACCCAGAAGAACGATATAACAAGTACTTTCGAATCTTCTCAATTCAAACATGCGATTAAAAAAAAAGAGTTCACTCTCAGCTTCATAATTTGACTTTATTTCTATATTTTCTTAGTTTCTGTTAACCAGCTAATAACAAGTAAATTGATACCGCTCAGGCAGGTATGGGGTCGCCTTTAAGTTTCTGTGAGAGATTTGCTTTCTACTGACACACCATTGTCTTGAGTTCATTTCCTGAACATCTGTTGCGAAAACATTCAAGGTGAAACATATTCGTGAGAGACAGAGAGAAAGAGAGAGAGAGAAAAAAAAGATGGAAGGAGGAGAGAGAAGGGGAGAGAAACAGACCTTAACGATGTGATCATGCAAACTTACCGACAATACCTTTTGACAAATTTAAACTCTATGTCATCGTAATGGGTAATATCTATTGGCGAAAATGGTGAAAGTGGATAACAGAACAAGCAAGCGAATGTGATATTTGCCGTGAAAAACGAACAGGAATAAATCAACAAAAACCTGTCAAACAACAACGAAAAAAAGAGACAACTAAAAGTGTTTGATATTTTAGATCCAGTCGCTCACAAGCCGTTTTTGAACGCATTGCTGAGAGTCGACTGAAATAATGGGAACATTGATATAAAAATTGTGCAGTTCGGAGTAGACATTTAAAGACACATGCAGAGCGCTGGAAATTGCAGATAATCAGTAACGTCTGAGGGTAAAATCAAGTTTGACTTCAGTAACGAGCTTCATTTTCACTCTGTCATGTCTGTTTGACGAGCACTTTTGGGTTTAACTGTGCAAGTTTCTCTACTGAATAGGTGATGCACACAATACATCCAAGAAGATTGAAAAGAAGAAAAAGAAAAATAATAAAAAATGCACAAAAGGAGAATAATAATAATAATAACAAATGCACAAGAGGAGATGAAGAAGAAGAAGAAGAAGAAGAAGAAGGAGAAGTAACGGAAAAAGACGAAAAGAAGAAGAAATTCGCCTTATGACATAGCAAAATACACCCCACCATCAAAAAAACAAACAAACCCAAAACTGACCGATACAATTCCTTTACTATCTTTCACGAAAGACAAGCATGCGTATTTGCCAAAACATTCGAAACGAGTCTTTTTCGAACAGAAAATGGTAGCGTTGGCTTCAGTGCACCCACCTTATGGTTATATTTATTTCGAAGGCGCATGTTCAGTGTTTTTTCCCCAAAATTTTTAGTGTTTTTTTTCAGTGGTTGCCCTATACAAAAAAAAAAAAAAATGAGTAAGATGTTTGTTTGTTTGTTTACTTGTTTGCTTGCTAGCTTTCTTGTTGGTTTTTGCAATGAACAGGAGAGATGTGAAGTTACGATTCATTTGGTGTCTCCTTGACGAGAATGAGACGCCCCAAAAGAAGAAAAACAAAACAAAACAAGACAAAACAAAATATTTTACATTCCCATGAATGCGATACAAGTTTCAAATTACACGTAATTCAAACTTCAACATACACCATAGAAAAATAGGTTCATCTTTGCACCTTTACAAGTCAGGAGCGGAGCCAGGAATTCCGTAAAGGGGAGGCGCCTTTTCAAAATTAAAGGGGGGGGGGGGGCGCCTCCCCCCCCCCATTTTTCTTTTTATCTCTTTTGTTTTAACAAAAAAATAAAAAGGGGGCGTCCCCCTCTGGATCCGCCACTGCAAGTGTCATGCTGGGAGCACCTTTAAAGGTGCTCACTGCATGGTCTGGAAGGTGCAAAGTTGCACCCGTAAAGGTCCTCCCAGGGGACACTTGTAAAGGTGCAAAGTTGAACTTATTTTTCTTACATCTATCACGCTTTCAATAATTTTCAGTCTCAGACAAACGAGTTCTATCATTGTTATAGTTTAATCTTAAAGATCTACGAACTGTGGTGACGGAGCTGCATATGATATCTTGAAATGGATGAAGAAGCACAGAAACATGTAACAGTCATAAAAACAAAAAACAAACAAACAAACAAACAAACAAACAAACAAACAAGAAACTGTTTCATTATAAGGATATTAACAAACAAAATGTTAACTGTTGGTTTCTTTTAACACTTCTGTCGGTTGGATAATGATGGAGTATGGCTAATCTTGTCACCGATAGATGTAAACGGTGAAGAATGTGAATGTGAAACATAATTCAGTTTCAGTTTCAGCGACGTTTATAAGTTTGTCTTTTAGTTTTGTTTGTCACTTTTACCAAAATTTACGTAAGATCCTCCCAAATGGAAATATTACTTAACAATGCCTTATAAAGTGATGTTATGTTTGTGATGTGATGTGACTTTACAGTTGAGGTCACCATAATCGGGATCCATGGATTTATGAAAAGTCAAATTCAAGGCCAATCCTTTTTTTTTTTATGGAGTCGCCGCACAGCAACTCGAAAGAATAATGCAATGAATACAAGTCAAAGACAAAACAGCTGTGTGATCACAATGTGAAGTGTGTAGATAGGGCCATCATAATGGACCTGAGGCGAGAGCATCGCTTAGATTTCACAGGCGGAAGTGACGTCATAATTAGGTTCCGGAAACTGGGGTTCGGTAGAAGAGCTCGAACGTGTCGCTCTGACGACTTCCCAATTAGCCACGCCGACCGCTCCAACCACGGCCCCGTCTCCCTCCACTCCCGCTCAGTCACGCTGCGGGGTGCGGACGGCACAGCGGACGAGTTCTTGCCCGGAAGACCGCGCGAAGATAGTTGCTGAAAAAGGGGGATACATGCCTATTAGAGAACCGTGCAGGGAGATGATAGATAGATAGATAGATAGATAGATAGATAGATAGATAGATAGATAGATAGATAGATAGATAGATAGATAGATGGATAGATAGATAGATAGATAGATAGATAGATAGATAGATAGATACATTTCTGAAATCCAAATACGGGTAGAAGGATAGGATAGAGAGAGTAACTGTCAAGAATATACTTTCTTCTTTTACACACACAACCACGCAGACAATCCGAAAATAAAAAGGTGTGC